>NC_092138.1:83081465-83420688 GCF_043159975.1 Macaca nemestrina
TAGTAAACTCATTTATTAGCTCTTACAGTGTTTTTGGTGGATTCCTTAGGATTTTCTAGATATAGGATCATGTCATCTGCAAGTAAAGATAGTTTTACTCCTTCCATTCCAGTCTGGGTGCTCTTTTTCTTTTTCTTACCTAATTGTTCTGGCTATTGCTCCCAGTACAATATTGAATATAAGCGCCCAAAGTAGACATCTTTGTCTTACTCACCTGTTTTTGGTATAGCACCTGAAATAGTCACATGAATCATTTCCTAAAGACTGCAGTTCTCCCCAACCTCTGTGGTTAATGCCCAACTACTTATTTTCCAGATTTCAACATGTTTCTTACTGCTGGACTCCTTGCTGCCTCATTCTACATCCTTGACCTACTACTTACTGTCTTGTTTTCTCAATACTGGATTGCTCCTACTAACTGCACTTGGATTTTTCACGTGAACCCCTAATGCACCTGTTTCTACTGAACTACGAAACTGCTAGAAGAGGTTGGTGGACATTCCACATGAAAAGATATAAAATTATCATCTTGGAGAATGCAAAATAAACTTATTAGAGCACTCTCCTCCACACGTTGTTCAAGAGCCTTGGTGTATTTCTCAAATCATAGATTGGTTCTGCTTCCAAAATCCAAGGAGAATGAGAACTGGAGAAGTTTTTAGTAGCTTTTTTTTTTTTTTTTTTTTTTTTTTACCAGATCCCACTGGTGCTTAAGGTAGTCATAAAAGTTACACCTTTATTTCTTAGTTCACAATTCACTTATTTTTGTTTTTGAGACAGCATCTCACTCTGTCACCTAGGCTAGAGTGCAGTGGCATGATCACAGCCCACTGCAGCCTCAAACACCCAAACATAAGGGATCCTCCTGCCTCAGCCTCCCAAGTAGCTGGGATCACAGGCATGCACCAGCACATCTGGCTAATGGCTATTTTTTTTTCTTTTTTTTTGTAGACATGGAGTCATGTTCTGTTGCTTGACCTGGTTTATTCTTCATTGCTTAGCTATTATTCTCCAAAGCACAAATGTAAATGGTAGTTGGATCTTGAAGTTTTCTGCATCAGTCATATTCTGTTAAAAAACTTTCTTCCATACATTTTTTTTTTCTTTTTAGAGAAAAGGTCTTATTCTCTCACCAAGGCTAGAGTGTAGTGGTGTGATCATAACTCACTTTAGCCCCCTCAAACTCCTGGGCTCAAGTGATACTCCCTCATCAGCCCTCCTGAGTAGCTGGAACTACCGGTACATGTCACCATGTCCAGCTAATTAAAAAAAATTTTTTTTGTACAGACATGGTCTCACTATGTTGCCCAGGCTGGTCTTGAACACCTAGCCTCAAGCAATTCTCCTGCCTTGGCCTCCTAAAGTGCTGGGATTACAGGCATGAGCAACTGCACCTGATTTTCCATAATTTTTTTTGTTTAATAAAATGAGGTGGAATTCACATATGAAACTAACAATTTTAAAGTGAAATTTTCATTGACATTTAGTATAATTACTATGTTGTGTGACTACTACCTCTATCTAGTCCCAAAACATTTTCATCACCCCAAAAGGAAACTCCGTACCAATTAAGCAGTTACTCTCTATTGCCCCCTTCCCTTGGCCTCTGGCAGCCACCAATCTGCTTTCTATCTCTACAGATTTGCATATTATGGACATTATTTATAGAAATGGAATCATAAAATAGGTGACCTTTCGTGTCTGCCTTCTTTCACTTAGTACAATGTTTTTGAGGTTCATCCATATTTTAGCATGTATCAGTACTTCATTTCTTTCTATAGCTGAATCATATTCTATTGAACGCATATACCATATTGTGTTTATCCATGCATTAGTTGATAGACATTTGGTTTCCATCTTTTAGCTATTATGAATAATGCTGCCATGAACATATATGTACTTCCTTGAATTCATAGGCTTTCTTTTTTTTTTTTTTTTGAGACGAAGTTTCACTCTTGTTGCCCAGGCTGGAATGCAATGGTGCGATCTCAGTTCACTACAGCCTCCACCTCCCAGGTTCAAGCGATTCTCCTGCCTCAGCCTTCCAAATAGCTGGGATTACAGGCATGCGCCACCATGCCCAGCTGATTTTTGTATTTTTAGTAGAGACAGGGTTTCATCATGTTGGCCAGACTGGTCTCGAACTCCTGACCTCAGGTGATCCACCTGTCTCAGCCTCCCAAGTGCTGGGATTACAGGTGTGAGCCACTGTGCCCAGCTTCAATTCCTAGGCTTTAAAGCAGAGCCCTGGGCGTGAGCCTAGATGTCCATATCTTTAAGTTAATTTTACTTTAGGAACTTGTTATACTTTCTGCCACTGGGCGTTTGTCAGAATCTCCTCAAAAGATAATTGCTTTTTTTTTGAGAGTCTTGTTCTGTCACCCAAGCCGAGTGCAGTGACGCGATGTTGGCTCACTGCAATGTCCACCTCCTGGGTTCAAGTGATTCTCCTGCCTCAGCCTCCCGAGTAGCTGAGATTATAGGCACCCACCACTACGCCCAGCTAATTTTTGTATTTTAGTAGAGACAGGGTTTTACCATGTTGATCAGGCTGGTCTTGAACTCCTGACTTCAAATGATCCGCCTGCCCTGGCCTCTCAGTGCTGGAATTATAGGCATGAGTCACCATGCCCAGCCTCAAAAGATATTTCTAACTTCAAATCTCAGAGAGTATGGGTTGGATATTGATGTCTCTCTCTTTTTTTTTTTTTTTCAGGTCTTTGGGTTCTTTATGCAAATAGATGTTCAACCCACCTAGAACACTACAAACCAAGGAGAGAAGCCTTAATTAAGCCCTGTAATAGGGTTCCTAGAGGGACAGAAATAATAGGCTGTGTGTGTGTTTGTGTGTGTGTGTATGTGTGTATATATATATCACACACGTATATATATAAACACATATATATACATACATACTCATATATACATGAGTTTATTAAGTATTAACTCACATGATCACAAGGTCCCACAATAGGTCATCTACAAGCTGAGGAACAAGGAGAGCCAGTCTGAGCCCCAAAACTGAAAAACTTGGAGTCTGATGTTCAAGGGCAGGATGCATCCAGCATGGGAGAAAGATGTAGGCTGGGAGGCTAGGTCATTCTAACCTTTTTACATTTTTTCTGCCCGCTTTGTATTCGCTGGCAGTTGTTTAGATGGTGCCCACCCAGATTAAGGGTGGGCCCACATTCCCTAGCCCACTGACTCAAATTTTAATCTCCTTTGGCAACACCCTCACAGACACACCAAGGATCAATACTTTGCATCCTTCAATCCAATCAAGTTGACACTCAGTATTAACCATCACAAGTCCACCCCTTGTCAACTTGAACCCATACACATCTCCTGAGATCATACATAATCTTCAAATAAAGACAATAAGATCATAATTCCACCTAACACAACTATCCCTCATACAACCAGAAACATATCAATCCCCAATCCAAATGCTATTAAAGTTAACAATACTTAAATGCTGACATGAAGTCAATAAATATGATGTCACATGATAAAGGAAAAAGGAAATGAAATGAAGATATTTTCTTAGTACACGTGTATACTTGCACAAACATGTTTTTAACAAAAGAAGGAAATATCCATGACAATTACAGTCCTTGTTTCCACAACTGGTCATGTGGTCACAGCTGGTATTGATGACTATCTTCTTCTGCTACCCATTCTGTATTCCCTTTGCCTTCATCAAGCAGCTCAGCAGGTTGTGGTTTTTTTCCTGGTGGGGTGACCCAAACTTTCATTTCTGAAGGGTCTGGGCAATTTATAGTCCTGCTTGGACTGGGCTGCTGTAGTTTCCCATCGACCTTAACCACAGGGCATGATAATACTAAGAGATGCCCTAATGGGTCTCCTGCATTCCATGAATACTGTGGAGTAGTAGACTGATTTCATCTTGATAATCAGGGTCAATCACACCAGCCAACACTAACTCCCTTCTTAGCCTGTTAACTTAAAGGTAGGAGGAGCCCAAAGTGTCCAGGTGGCAATCGTAACTTCCAGTTTAATGGAATCATTGTTGTGTCTCCTGGTGGCAGCATTCCTCCCTCTGGAACTAAGACCTCTAGGCCATCAGAACGTAATGTCACAGGAACAGGGAGCAAAAACTTGCTAGTGGATCGCTAGGTGTTATGGTGAGTAGTGCCACTTCCACTTCTACCGCTTGATTCCTGGACCCATGAATCCTGGCTACGGGAGAAACAGTACCATACATTGGACACTGATTCAGAGCATACACAATCTTCTGAAGAACTTTGCCCCAGCCCTGCAAAGTACTGTCACCTAGTTGGCGTTGTAATTGTGACATCAAAAGGCCATTCCACTGTTCTATCGATCCAGCTGCTTCAGGATGATGGGGAACATGGTAAGACCAGTGAATTCCATGAGCATGAGCCCACTGCCACACTTCTTTAGTCATAAAGTAAGTGCCTTATCCCAGCACTTTGGGAGGCCGAGATGGGCGGATCACGAGGTCAGGAGATCGAGACCATCCTGGCTAACACGGTGAAACCCCGTCTCTACTAAAAATACAAAAAACTAGCCAGGCGAGGTGGTGGGCGCCTGTAGTCCCAGCTACTCAGGAGGCTGAGGCAGGAGAATGGCGTAAACCCGGGAGGCGGAGCTTGCAGTGAGCTGAGATCCGGCCACTGCACTCCAGCCTGGGCGACAGAGCGAGACTCCGTCTCAAAAAAATAAATAAATAAATAAAATAAAGTAAGTGCCTTAGTCAGAGGCAATGCTGTGTGGAATACCACGACGGTGGATAAGGCATTCTGTGAGTCCATGGATGGTAGTCTTGGCAGAAGCACTGTGTACAAGATAGGCAAACCCATATCCAGAGTAAGTGTCTATTCCAGTGAGGACAAACCTCTGCCTTTTCCACGATGGAAGAGGTTCAGTATAATCAACCTGCCATCAGGTATCTGGCTGATCACCCTGAGGAACTGTACCATATCAAGGGTTCAGTGTTGGTCTCTGCTGATGGCAAATTGGGCACTCAGCAGTGGCCGTAACCAGGTCAGTCTTGGTGAGTGGAAGTTCCTGTTGCTGAGCCCATGAATAACCTCCATCCCTGCCACCATGGCCACTTTGTTCGCGGACCCATTGGATGATGGCAGGGGTGGTTGGGGAAAAGGGCTGAGTGGTGTCCATAGAACGAGTCATCCTATCCACTTGATTATTAAAATCTTCCTCTCCTGAGTTCACCCATTGGTGAGCACTCGCATGGGATAAAAATATCTTCACAGTTTTTGACTACTCAGAGAGGTCCATCTACATACCTCTTCCCCAAATTTTATTCTCACCAATTTTCCAATCATGCTTCTTCCAAGTCCCTGACTATCCAGCCAAACCACTGGCTACAGCCCATGAATCATTATATAATCACACATCTAGTCATCTCTCCTTCCATGCAAAGTGCACATCCAGGTGCACTGCTCAAAGTTCTGCCCACTGGGAAGATTTCCCTTCACCACTGCCCTTCAGGGATGTCCTAGAAAGGGGCTGTAGTGCTGCAGCTTTCCACTTTCAGGGGGTGCCTGCATATCATGCAAAACATCTGTGAACCAGGTTCTAGTCTTCTCTTTCTCTGTCAACTGATCATGATCATAGGGAACTCCCCATGAGGCCATTGGTGCAGGCTGGGGGAGAGAAGGCAGGGTGGCAGGAGTGGAGACCATGGGCATTTGAGCCACTTCCTCATGTAACTTATTCCTCAGGTGACTTTAAGACCGGCGAGAGCCTGATCACACATATACCACTTCCACTGGATGATAGAATGCTGCTGTGCACAACCCACTTTATAGCTAGCTGGGTCAGAAAGCACTCAGTTCATGATAGGCAGTTCAGGTCACATGGTGACTTGCTGACCCATAGTCAAACGTTCAGTTTCCACTAAAGCCCAGTAACAGGCTAAGAGCTGTCTCTCAAAAGGAGAGTAGTTATCTGCAGAAGATGGCAGGGCCTTGCTCCAAAATCCTAGAGGCCTCCACCGTGAGTCATTTATGGGTCCTGCCAAAGGCTCCAAATAGCATCCCTATCTGCCACTGACCCCTCAAGCACCATTGGATCTGCTGGGTCAATGGCCCAAGTGGCAGAGCAGCTTGCACAGCAGCCTGGACCTGTTGCAGAGCCTTCTCCTGTTCTGGACCCTACTCCTGGTACCAAAATCTATATTAGTCAGAGTTCTCTAGAGGCACGGAACTAATAGGATATAAATATACGTGTGTGTGTGTGTGTGTAGGGCAGTTTATTTATTTATTTATTTTTCTGAGACAGAGTCTTGCTCTGTCACCAGGCTGGAGTGCAGTGGCGCGGTCTTGGCTCACTGTAACATCCACCTCCCGGGTTCAAGTGATTCTCCTGCCTTAGCCACCCAAGTAGCTGGGACTACAGGTGCGTGCTACCACGTCCAGCTAATTTTTGTATTTTTAGTAGAGATGGTGGGGATTCACCATGTTGGCCAGAATGGTCTCAATCTCTTGATCTTGTGGTCTGCCTGCCTCGGCTTCCCACAGTGCTGGGATTACAGGCGTAAGCCACCGCGCCTGGCCTATTAAGTATTAACTCACATGATCACAAGGTCCCATAATAGGCCATCTGCAAGCTGAGGTGCAAGGAGAGCCAGTCCAAGTCCCCAAACTGAAGAACTTGGAGTCTGATGTTGGAGGGCAGGAGGGGGATAAATGCACAGGGGAAGGATATAGGCTGGCAGGCTAGGCCAGTCTCATCTTTTCAGGTTTTTCTGCCTGTTTTATATTCACTGGCAGCTGATTAGATGGTGCCCAGCCAGATTAAGGGTGGGTCTGCTCTCCCCAGTCCACTGACTCAAATGTTAATGTCCTTTGGCAATACCCTCACAGACACATCCAAGACCAATACTTTGCATCCTTCAATCCAATCAAGTTGACACTCAGTATTAACCATCACAAGCCCTATGAAATAAAAAGTTTTATGACCCCTTTCTTCCCAGAATTACGAATGCCAATTTACTTGCTCTACATTTATACAACTTCAATGACCTGGGGCAGGTAGGTTTGCAATGTTTTGTTACTTCCCCATTGTCCATATCCACTTGTGTCCTTGGCCATGGCCAACTAATTTACAGGTTGAAACATTTCCCAGCACTTTGGAAGGCTGTGTGGTGGGAGGACTGCTTGAGGCGAGGAGTTCAAGACCAACCTGGGCAAAATAGTGAGACCGCTGTCTCTATAAAAAGTAAGATTAGCCAGGTGTGGTGGCACATTCCTGTGGTCCTGGCTACTTGGGCGGCTGAGCCCAGGAGGTTGAGGCTACAGTGAGCCATGATCGTGCTGCTACACTCCAGCCTGGGTGACGGAGCAAGATCTTATCTCAAAAAAACAAAACAAAACACATTGTACTAGACTGTCTTAGTATTTGAAGCTTGAACAGATACACAGAAAAGACAGAGAAGCCACCTACAACGCATTCTAGAAAGAAGATCATGCTGCTGAGGATCACGGAAGTATCCTGGTTCCCATTGTCAAGCTTAGTTGTTCAGCTCTTCCTTAAGTTATATAAACTATCCCAGAATTCTTCTAAATTCCCCAACCCCTTTAATTTGGTTTAAATTAGCCAAATCAGGTTATTGTTGCCTATAACGAAAACTTAAGGGAAATAAATTGGTTGGGAGAATGTGTTGTAGCCAGTAGCCTGTCAAGAAAATGTTGCATTTTTAAGTGGTTTTGTCAAGCTGAGAAGGGATGAAGTGAGGGAGACTTATCTGACTTTCAAGATACTTGGCTTTCAAACCATTTGTTTTCACTTCTTGACTGTGTTATCACCATCCTCCCAGGACTTTACAGCAGAAATCTGAAGGTCACCACTGATACCATCTTC
Source organism: Macaca nemestrina (assembly GCF_043159975.1). Classification (NCBI taxonomy): domain Eukaryota; kingdom Metazoa; phylum Chordata; class Mammalia; order Primates; family Cercopithecidae; genus Macaca; species Macaca nemestrina. The sequence continues at coordinate 83,089,335 of NC_092138.1, forward strand.
GCCTCTTTGTTCCTATGTCTAATCATTAGTTACATCTGCCAGGTTCCATACCTTGAGTATGTCTTTTCATTCCCACTATTACTGCCTTAGTTCAGGTTACTGCTTTTCTTACGCATTACATTACTATGGGCTTTTAAATGGCTTCTGTGCCTTTATCTACTCACAAACTATTCACGCTGCAGTCAGAAGTGTTCTTTCTAAGCCAAAATTATTCACTTCCAAAATGAAGATCTAATTATGTTCACAAGTCCTCTCCTTCTTCACCCATTCCCCACTCTAGTGTTAATCTAATACTAGGTTAATCAAGGTAATGGGGTAGAAGGTCATGGGTAACTCCAAATCACACTTTAAATGAACTCTAGTCAAAGTACTGAATACAATGGATATAAACTTGCTTAGAAAAACTACCTCTAATAATTTAGGAATAAATTTGCCTTCTGTGAAAGCCATTCCAAAGTACAAAACTAGTATAATTACAGGTATTTAAGCTCACAAAATATCAAGGTTATGACTGAAAAATTGGCAAAGGTTTTTTGTTTCGCCTCTTAGTTGAGCTCTGTGTAACAAATGGAAATAGAAGCACACAAATTCAAGAAAAGGGACTCTAACAGACTGAGGATATTGTGGCTTTCAAAAAGGAGAGAACATTTTAGATGATACGAAGAAAATGTCACCCCATTACTCAGAATTCACTCTATTCGACAGATATATACACCCCTCAGCAAGTGCTCCTAAGGATGAGAGGAGAGTAAGTTTTTCCATCTATCTCTATCAACACTCTTCCTAAAATACCTAATGCCTAACAAGTCTAAAGAACACACTGGCTACTCATACCTCCCATAGGCAGAGACCTTGTCCTTTTTGTCCTGCTGTATCTCAGGCAACCAGCAGTCACTGAGCGGATGCTAATACATTTGCAAATTCCTCTGGAGCCTCTAAAGACCGTATCATGAATCAATTCAAATGCCTATAGGAGTAGGGCAGGTGATATGATTGAGTAAACAGAGTCATTTTAGGGCCTATAACAAAGGGGAGAGAGGCCAGGAGCGGTGGCTCACGCCTGTAATCCTAGCACTTTGGGAGGCCAAGGTGGGCCAATCATTTGAGGTCAGGAGCTCGAGACCAGCCTGACCAACATGGTGAAACCCCGTCTCTACTAAAAATACAAGAAAATTAGCCGGGCGTGGTGGTGCATGCCTGTAGTCCCAGCTACTTAGGAGGCTGAGGGAGGAGAATCGCTTGAACCCAGGAGGCGGAGGTTACAATGAGCCGAGATCCGCGCCACTGCACTCCAGCGTGGGCGACAGCGAGACTCCGTCTCAAAAAACAAAACAAAAACAAAGGGGAGCCTACAACTACATAAGCCATCTCCAGGCTAGTTTCTTTAACGAGTCTTCATATAATAATCTCCTCAGGGTCCTGTTTTATCCCTACAAAATACAAAACAGTTCCTCGTGTCTTCCTTCAAATATACTACAGTCTTTAGCTCATCAGGGTAGCTGAGTTAATCCAAGGCGTAATCCCAAAAGCGAAACTGAATGTCAGAATCGATCTCATCTCAACACTCATTCCAGAAGTAAAAACTTCTTCTGCAAGTTCAGCTTTTGACTAGGAATTCTTCAGCGCGACTTTTGCAGAGAGCTCTGTTCCAAGAAGCTGGCGGCTTAACACAAACTATCTACTCATGCACAAGGTGAGGCTGGCTTGGGTCCAGATTCGGCGGTAGAGTGGAAAAGTTACGCGGGCCGACTTTAACCACAAAGGCAATTTCTGCCCAGGGCTAGCGTTCCCAGAGGGGCCCGAGGGCGCGCCAGGCTCGGGTGCAGGGGCAAGAAGACCCAGAGCTAAGCACCCTCGGAGGGCCCGCCGAGGAGAGGGCGGGCTCAGGGCTCAGAGACCCTCCCAGCTCGGAGCCAGCGCTGGAACACGAGAGCGCGAAGAGAAACCCCTAGAGACGGCGAAAAGGCGAACGTAGCGAATGACGCTGCCCAGACGTTAGGCGCCGACGGGAGCCTGATTGTCACCGTAGGACCAGTGAGGGGGCGGGGCGGAGCTGTGCCTCAAAGCGCCTGCGCGGAGAGCCCCCTCTCAGGGACCAGGCTGGGAGGCGAGGAAAAGGAACGTGGGGCGCGGGAGGCCCACTGCATACGCAGGCGCACTCGGCGATCCCGGCTTTTCGGCGCACCCGTTCCAGCACAGGCCTTGGGGCGGGGCCTCGGGTGCAGGGGCGGGGCCGGGGCGGGGATAAATGCGGAGGGACTGTCCGGCTTTCGCTCTCAGCTCGCAGCCGCCGCAGTCGCCGCCACCTCCTCTGATCTACTAAAGTCATGTTACCCAATACCGGGTAAGGGGGTCGGGGCGGCGCGGGGAGAGACCCGGTCGGGCGAAGGGCGCGTCTCGGGGGGGCCGCCGCTAATCGCCCGGGCTGGCCGGCCCGGCGGTGGGAAGTCAAGGATGCTGCCTGGGCACGCTCTAAGCTCTGGTCCGCGTTGGGCGCTGTGCACCGAGAATCTGCGGTAACGCGTGAAAAGGAACACAGAGTTTTGTGTTACAGGGTGGCAGCAGTGTAGAAACCTCTTCCACTGGTAAAGGGCCGAGGGTAAGTCACTCTGCCGCCCGCAGTGCTGGCCCTCCCTGAATTTAGCAGGAGTGCATGCCTGGCCGAATGCGTACGAGTTCTAGGTGAAAGGTCGCAGGAGCAGCTCCAGAGTTTAAATGTAGAGTTTTCACTGTTCCTGACGCCCAATTCTAGAGTAATAATGGAGTGTTTAAAAACTGATTTCCAAATTAGAAACAAATTAAACCGATCTTAAAACATAGGTATCTTTTAGGGATTTTTTTCACCTTAAAAAATTGTGTTAAAATACGTATAAAATTTGCCATCTTAACCATTTTTTAAGTGTACACTTTAGTAGTGTTAAGTAGATTCATATCGTTGTGCAGTCAATCTCCAGAACTTTTTTCATCTGCAAGCTGAAACTCTACCCATTAAACAACCCCTCTTCCCCACCTCCGCTCATCCATTGGCAACCACCATTCTACTTTCTGGTTTATGTAAGGTCTGGGTATCTTGAGTTGAGTGACGTGTTGTCAGATTTTGTGATTTGCCTGAAACATGCAGGCATATAGCCAAAGACTTAAAACAGTTAAAAGAATATAGGGTAAAAAGTGAGTCTCCCCATCCGTAAAATCTAGTCCCCCAGTTACTTATGTTATGTTTCTGTTTCGTGCATGTATAAACATATTTTGTATACATCCAGACCCCCCCACACACAGGTACACAGACACACACACCCTTTCTTAAAAGTAGCAGCAAACTCTATTCTTGGTCTTGCTACTTTTAGTTGGTATGCCTTGGGACATTCTTTTTTTTTTTTTAAATACAAGGTCTCCCATGTTGCCCAGACTGGCCTCTAGCCTCGAACCCCCAGGCTGATGTTCCTTCCTTCTTAGTCTCTGGAGTACTTGGGATTACAGGCATGCACCACTGTGCCCAGGGACAAACATTTTTGGTACATGCAGATCTTCTGCCTCCTTTTTTTTTTTCTTTTGAGACAGAGTATCGCTCTTCTCCCAGGCTGAAGTGAAGTGGCGTGATCTCGGCTCACTGCAACCTCCGCCTCCTGGGTTCAAGCGATTCTCCTGCCTCAGCCTCCCTAGTAGCTGGGACTACAGGCGCGTGCCACCACGCCATGTTAATTTTTTAATATTTTTAGTAGAGACGGGGTTTCACCATGTTAGCCAGGATGGTCTCGATTTCCTGACCTCGTGATCCGTCCGCCTCGGCCTCCCAAAGTGCTGGGATTACAGGTGTAAGCCACCTCGCCTGGCCCCTCCTCCTTTTTTTTTTTTTTTTTCGAGACCAGAGTCTCACTCTGTCGCCCAGGCTGGAGTGCAGTGGCGCCATCTCGGCTCACTGCAAGCTCCGCCTCCCGGGTTCACGCCATTCTCCTGCCTCAGCCTCCCGAGAAGCTGGGACTACAGGCACCTGCCACCACGCCAGGCTAATTTTTTTGTATTTTTAGTAGAGACGGGGTTTCACCGTGTTCACCAGGATGGTCTCGATCTCCTGACCTCGTGATCCGCCCACCTGGGCCTCCCAAAGTGCTGGGATTACAGGCGTGAGCCACCATGCCCGGCTACCCCTCCTCCTTTTTAATGGTTGCGTAATATTCTGTAACAGCCTGAGTATCCATTATGCAAAATGCTTGGTTCCAGAAGTGTTTTGGATTTCAGATTTGGTTTGCTCAACCTGTATATGAATATACCTTTGTTTATTTAACCTGTTCCCTATTGTTGGATACTAGACTGTTTCCAGTTTTTTGGATACTCTTTTTGCTTCCATGATTATACTTATATTTCTCTATTTGCATATATGTAAGTGTATATGTAGGGATAAACTCCTGGAAGTGAAATTGCTGGATCGAAGAGTAGATGTGGCTGACACAGTGGCTCACGCCTGTAGTCCCAGTACTTTGGGAGGCCGAGGTGGGTGGATCACTTGAGGTCAAGAGTTCGAGACCAGCCTGGCCAACATGGTGAAACCCTGTCTCCACTAAAACTACAAAATTACAAAAATTACAGATACAAAAATTAGCTGGGCCTGGTGGCGGGCACCTGTAATCCCAGCTACTCAGGAGGCTGAGGCAGGAGAACCGCTTGAACCTGGGAGGCGGAGGTGGCAGTAAACCAAGATCATGCCACTGCCCTGCCCTCCACCCTGGGTGAAAGAGTGAGACTCTGTCTCAAAAAGAAAAAAGAGTAAATGCACTTTATATTTTGATAGATATTGCCAGATGACCCTCCAGAAGGGTTGCACACCCAAAAGGATAAATGAGACCCCCTAATCCCACATGCTGGCTAACTGCAAAATAGTTAATGATGAAAATCTAATTAGAGAAAAAAGTGTCACCTCATTATTGTTAAAATTTGCATTTATTTTATCACAAGTGTGGATTTTGATCTCTTTGTATATTTAAACCAGGGACAATTTGATCCCCAGAGGACATTTGGTAATATCTGAGGACATTTTTGATAGTCACAATTGAACGGGGATGCTAATGCCATCTTGTGAGTAGAGTACAGGGATGCTGGTACACATCCTACAATGCACAAGCATTCCCTACAACAAATAATTATGTAGTCCAAGAGGTCAGTCGTGCAGAGGTTGAGAAACCCTGGTTTAAAGCCATCTATGTATCTTTATATTTGTCTGGCTTAACAAACGGGGTTTTTGATTAATCTCTGAGGGCTCTGTGTATTTTAAAAATTTGTCTTTTATCATGTTACAAATATTTTCCAGTTTTTCATGTTGCATCTGGACTTTGATTATACTGTTTATTTAACATGGAGAAATGTGTTTTTGTAAAGCGAGAGTTATCAGTCTCTTAAGGCTTTTGCATTTTTGTGAGAAGCCTTTGAGTTAAACCAAGATCTTTCTTTCTTTCTTTCTCTCTCTTTTTTTTTTTTTTTAGATGGAGGCTTGCTCTGTTGCCCAGGCTTGAGTGCAGTGGTGCGATCTTGTTTCACTGCATCCTCTGCCTCCCAGGTTCAAGTGATTCTCCTGCCTCAGCCTCCCAGGTTCAAGTGATTCTCCTGCCTCAGCCTCCCAGGTTCAAGTGATTCTCCTGCCGCAGCCTCCCAAGTAGCTGGGATTACAGGCGCACAACGCCATGCCTGGCTAATTTTTATATTTTTAGTAGAGTCGGGGTTTCACCATGTTGGCCAGGTTGGTCTCAAACTCCAGACCTCAAGTAATCATCCTGACTCGGCCTCCGAAAATGCTAGGATTATAGGTGTGAACCACTGTGCCTGGGCAGATCTTTCTATAATTAGTTTCCTTCTAATATTTTTATGGTTTTATATGTTTATATTTTTCAAATATATTTCTATTGTATGTATTTTTTGTACTCAGATTTTTTTTATTCCCCTGGGATTTGTTTCAGGAAGTGAGTTAGGAAGCCTACTTGATTTTTCTTCAGATGGCTGCTCAGTTGTCCTAGCAGCATTGACTTAATAGTTAATCTTTTTTCTTCCGTTCGAAATTCTACCTCTGTCGTACATTAAATTCTTGTACATGTAGAGGTCTGTTTCTGGACTTTCTGCTCTGCTACTTTAGTCTGTATTCATGTACCAGTACCAAACTGTTTAATTAATTAATTAATTGAGACAGGGTCTCACTCTGTCACCCAGGCTGGGGCGCATTGGCACTATCATAGGTCACTGCAGCCTTGATCTCCTGGGCTTAAGCAGTCCTCCCAGCTCATCTTCACAATTAGCTGGGACTAGAGACATGCGCCATAATGCCTGGCTATTTAAAACAAATTTTTTGTAGAGGGGTCTCACTTTGTGGCCCAGGCTGGTCTCAAACTCCTGGGCTCAAGTGATCCTCCGGCCTCAGCCCCCGAAGTGCTAGGATTACAGATGTGAGCCACTCTACCCAGCCCAAACTATTTTAATTGTTTTAGTTTTATAAAATGTTTTAATATGTGGGAAAGCTAGTTCCCACCACATTTGGATTATTTTTCAGAATTTTCCTGGTTATACTTGGGTATTTATTTTTCCAAATGAACTTTAGAATAATTTGTATAGTTTTTTGGAAACAATTGTTCTTCCTTTTTAAAACAGTTAACAAAAATTTCAGCACTTTTACCTGATTTTGGGGTACCAGAGAATTTTAGTAAATCAAACTGTAAGTTAGCTCTGCATTAATAAGTTTTAGCCATCTATCAATAATACTAAGAAATTTGGAGCCTTCTTTGAAGTGCTCTTGCCTTCTATATTCTGGTACTAATGCTTTGGAGCTGGAGGGCTTCCTTACTGGCACAGATCGGGGTTATGTTTGCTTTTTTTTCTGCCAATGCCAAAGACTCTGAGTGAGGAAGAAAATGCCCTTTCTCCTACTGGGAATCAATCCAGCTATACTCAAGGCAAAGAGATACGGCTTTTTCACAGCAATAGTTGGGACATTTTCTTGTAAATACTTATATTAAAAATCACTTTAACCTGTGGTCCCAGCTACTTGGGAGGCTGAGGTGAGAGAATCACTTGAGTCCAGGAGGTTGAGGCTGCCGTGAGCTGTTGAGGCTGTTATGGTAAACTGAGGACCAAAGAGACCGATATTGGGAAGACAGGAGGATGTTTATTTAAGGTACGCACCGGCTCAGTGGATTCACGTCCAAAAAGCTGAGCCTTGAACAAAAACAGATTTTAGCTTATACAGACCAGCATACAAGAGCAAAACAAAGGCAGTAAATTTTACAGTGACAAGTCACGTAATCCATAGCATAACTGCTGACCTGGCACTAACCTGTGGCCTTGCATAGCTAGTGGCCTAGCAGCTGCATTGAAAAAACAGGAACTTTGCAAATCTTACTTAAATACAAGCATTGGCAAACATAGTCATAACTAATAGTACAGGAGAGACAGTAAAGGAAATCGTTTTTCTTCTTTTAACCTTGCTCAGGGGTGTTTGGAGCTCATTTCTGCAGGCTAGGTCACTATGATCTGTCTATAGCCTTGCTTGCAGTAGTGAAAAACTTGTGTTTTTCACTTAACCCTTACTTTCCTTGGAGTGAATAAATGCAATATTTATTTTTCTTTAAATTTCTCCCTCAAGGCAACAGAGCAAGACTGTCAAAAGAAAAACACAATGACAACAAAACCACTTTAATATTTTGTGTATACTGCCTTTTGTATAAAAAAAGGAAGGGATAATTTTTCACATACATGGAGTGTGAGATCTATATATATATGTATGTTTGCTTATCTTTGAAAAAAGTACAAAAATGATAGGCCAGAAATTAATGAAGCTAGTCACCTAGAGGTAAGAGATCAGACTTCTTTTTTAAAAGTTTTTAAGTTTCATTTATTTATTTATTTATTTATTTTTGAGATGGAGTCTTGCTCTGTCGCCCAGGCTGGAGTACAGTGGCGTGATCTAGGCTCACTGCAACCTCTGCCTCTGTTCAAGCGATTCTCCTGCCTCAGCCTCCGGAGTAGCTGGAATTACAGGTGTGCACCACACACCTGGCTAATTTTTTTTTTTTTTTTAAGACGGAGTCTTGCGCTGTGGCCCAGGCTGCACCTCCAGGGTTCAAGCAATTCTCCTGCTTCAGCCTCCCGAGTAGCTGAGATTACAGGTGCCTGCCACCATGCCTGGCTGTTTTGTGTGTGTGTGTGTGTGTGTGTGTGTGTGTGTGTTTAGTAGAGACAGGGTTTCACCATGTTGGTCAGGCTGGTCTCAACTCCTGACCTCGTGATCCACCTGCCTCAATCTCCCAAAGTGCAGGGATTACAGGCATAAGCCACCGCGCCTGGTCAATTTTTGTATTTTTTTAGTAGAGAGGGAGTTTCGCCACGAAACTGGTCTCGAGCTGACCTCAGGTGATCTGCCTACCTCGGCCTTCCAAAGTGCTGGGATTACAGGCGTGAGCCACTGCACCCGGCCTTAATTCTTTTTTAACCCCACAAGTATTATTTTATTATTATTATTATTATTATTATTATTTTTTGAGACGGAGGCTCGCTCTGTCGCCCAGGCTGGAGTGCAGTGGCCGGATCTCAGCTCACTGCAAGCTCCGCCTCCCAGGTTTACGCCATTCTCCTGCCTCAGCCTCCCGAGTAGCTCGGACTACAGGCGTCCGCCACCACGCCCGGCTAGTTTTTTGTATTTTTTTAGTAGAGACGGGCTTTCACCGTGTTAGCCAGGATGGTCTTGATCTCCTGACCTCGTGATCCGCCCGTCTCGGCCTCCCAAAGTGCTGGGATTACAGGCTTGAGCCACCGCTCCCGGCTGTATTATTTTATTATTATTGTACTCTTTCTAAAAAAGATTTCTGTACTTATTTACCAATATCTTTGGTTTTCCTATTTTCTTGAATTTCAGACCTTCCATGTGGAAACACTTTTCTTCTGACTGAAGTGTAACCTTTAGTAAATAAGGTGTAAGACAGAATGAAAAACTATTTGGATTATAATGAAATAAACAATGCTGTAGTTATTTGCCGATGATGTAATTATCCTGCACAGGAAACCAAAATAACGTATAACTGAATTGTTATAATTAATAAAAGTTTAAGAAAATTGCTATATATAAAAGTCAACAAATAAAAATAATTTTGAGCTTGGCATGGTGGCTTACGCCTATAATCCCAACATTTTGAGAGGCCAAGGTGGGAGGATCGCTTGAGCCCAGGTGTTCAAGACCACCCTGGGCAACATAGAAAGACTCTGTCTCTACCAAAAAAAAAAAAAAAAAAAAAATCAAGCATAGTGATGCACACCTGTGATCCTAGTTATTCAGGAGGCTTAGGTAGGAGGATTAGTTGAGCTAGGGGGTCAAGTCTGCAGTAATCTGTGATTGTGCCATTGCACACTAGCCTGGGCGACAAAGGGAGACTCTCTCAAAAAATAATAGTAAGTTAGATTTCTACACAAGCAAAAATCTGCAAGAAGTATATAGTACATAGCAATAAAAATGAGAAGTTCAAAATCCCAGATATGGACTCCACTACAGGACAAATTATGTATATTCTTCAGCAAATAAATGGCATAAAGAGTGGAAGGGAAGCTGGCACTGATTAAAAGAGAAACTCTTAAGGTATAACAACCAAATGTAATGTGGGGTACTTATTGGATCCTGATTTGATCAGGCCAACCACAAAAAAAACTGAGGTAATTATAAAAGTTTGAACATAGACAGATATTGGGTGATATTGAGAAATTATTGTTAATTTTCTTAGGTATAATAATGACATTAGTGTTTTAAAAGTTTTTATCTGTTAGAAAAGTAAATACTGAAGTATTCATAGGTGAAAGTATATAACCTCTGGGATTTGGTTTCTTTTCTTTTCTTTTTTTTTTTTTTTGAAACAGGGTCTCACTCTGTGGTTCAGGCTGGAGTGCAGTGGTGTGATACCAGCTGACTGCAACCTCCGTGTTGTGGTCCCAGGTGATCCTCCTACCTCAGGTTCCTGAGTAGTTGGGACTACGGGTGCATACCACATGCCTGGCTAATTTTTCTATTTTTTAGTAGAGATGAGGTTTCTCCATGTTGCCCAGGCTGGACTCAAACTCCAGGGCTAAAGTGATCTGCCCACCTCCGCCTCCCAAAGTGCTGAGATTATAGGCATGAACCACCATGCTACCCGGGATTTGCTCTCTGATGATTGCTTTCACAATTTAGTTGTTGGATAAACATGGAAGCTTATTATACTCTTTTCTGGTTTTTTGAATGTATTTGAAAATTCCATAATAAAAAGAGTCTTTGTTTTTGCACTGATTGTTTATTGGTTGCAAGGGAAGGAATAGTAACTGTGCAGTGGAGAAATATGGTAACACTATGGATAGATGATAAAAATTAACATTATAAAGTGAGTACAGATGGACGTTGTATGCTGCCCTATGGGATATACTGAGGAAAACACAGTATCACATGTTCTGGTTGGAAATGCATAACCGGAATCTAATCATGAAGAAATATCAGTTGAATCCAAAATGAGCATTCAGCCAGGGGTGGTGGCTCATGCTTGTAATCCCAGCACTTAGCAAGGCCAGGGCAGGAGAATCGCTTGAGCCCAATCGTTCAAGACCAGGCTGGCCAACATAGTAGGACCCTGTCTCTACAAAAAATGAAAAAATTAGCCGGGCTTGATGATGCGTGCCTGTAGTCCCAGCTACTCAGGAGACTGACTAGGAGACTTGCTTGAGTCCAGGAGGTCAAGGCTGCAGTGAGCCCTGATCGCACCACTGGACTTCAGCCTTGGTGACAGGCAAGACCCTGTCTCAAAAAACAAACAAACGAACAAACCAACAAACAAAAAGCCAGGTGCTGTGGCTCACGCCTGTCATCCTAGCACTTTGGGAGACTGAGGCAGGCAGATCACGAGGTTAGGAGTTCAAGACCAGCCTGACCAACATGGTGAAACCCCATCTGTACTAAAAATAGAAAAATTAGCTGGGCATGGTGGCACGTGCCTGTAATCCCAACTACTCAGGAGGCTGAGGCTGGAGAATCACTTGAACCTGGGAGGTGGAGGTTGTAGTGAGCCGAGATCGCGCCACTGCACTCCAGCCTGGGAGACAGAGCTAGACTCTGTCTCAAAAAAAAAAGAAAAAAAAAATAGGCCAGGTGTGGTGGCTCACAGCTGTAATCCCAGCACTTTGGGAGCCTAGGCCAGTGGATCACAAGGTCAGGAGTCCAAGACCATAGTGAAACCCCGTCACTGCTAAAAATATAAAAAATTAGCCAGGTGTGGTGGTGTATGCCTGTAATCCCAGCTACTCAGGAGGCTGAGGCAGGAGAATTGCTTGAACCTGGGAGGTGGAGGTTGCAGTGAGCTGAGATTGTGCCACTGCACTCCATCCTGGGTGACAGAGTGTGACTCCATCTTGGAAAAGAAAAAAACTAAGGATCATTGTATTTTTAAAAAAGGAGTGCAGACTGTATTTTTCACAAGGTCAATATCATAAAAGACAGAAGAGGCTGCAAAAATGTTCTAGAGTAAAGGAGACTAAAGAGATATGTCAATTAAAAGCACTACCCTAAACTGGGTCCTGTAGTGGAAGGAAAAAATGCTCTAAAGGGCATTATTGAATCAATTGACAAAATTAAAATACTATGAAAGTAGATACATAAGAGACCAAGCTTTGATGTATTCAGATCACTTTTTTTTTTTTTTTTTTTTGAGACAGGGTCAGTCTCTGTTTCCCAGGCTAGAGTACAGTAGTGTAATCATGGCTCACTGCAGCCTTGACCTTTGGGCTCAAAAAATCTTCCTGACTGAGCCTCCCGAGTAGCTGGGACTATAGGCGTGCACCACCACACATTGCTAATTTTTAAATTTTGTAGAGACAGGGTCTCACTATGTTGCCCTGGCTGGTTTCGACTTCTGGGCTCAAGTGATCCCCCTGTCTTGGTCTCCCAAACTGCTGGGATTATAGGCATGAGCCACTGCACCTGGCCTCAAATCATTCTTAAGTGTTTTGGAGAAAATAAGATATAAAGAAGGAGAAAGAGAGAAGGAGAGAAAATGAGCACAAATGCTAAATCATTGGGGTAAAATATTAACCATATATGTATCTGGGTGAAGGATATGTGAGTATTTTTTGGTACTACTGTTATTCTTGCAACTTTTCTTTAAGTTTGAATTATTTACAAATAAAAAGTTGGAAAAAGTTAAAAATAATGGAGTACCTAGGAATAAAGCCAACAAAAGATGTATAATACCTTTCTGTAGGAAATTATATAATAGTGAAAAACAGAAAGACCTAAATAAACAGGGAGTTATACCATGTTCATGGATTAGAACACTCACTGTCACAAAGATGTCAATTCTTTCCACTTTGAATTATAGACTTATTATAATTTCTATCAAAATCTCAACTGATTTCACTTGATCAGTTAGATAATGAGATTCTAAAATATACGTGGGCCAGGCACAGTGGCTTATGCCTGTAATTCTAGCACTTTGGGAAGCTGATGCCAGTGGATCACTTGAGGTCAGGAATTTGAGACCAGCTTGGCCAACATGGCAAAACCCTGTCTCTACTAAAAATACAAAAAATAGCTAGTCACGGTGGCGTGTACCTGTAGTCCCAGCTACTCAGGAGGCTGAGGCAGGAGAATCACTTGAACCCAGGAGGCTGAAGTTGCAGTGAGCTGAGATCACACCACTGCACTCCAACCTGGGCGATGGAGCGAGACTCTGTCTCTAAATAAATAAATAAAGTAAAAATTAAAGTAAAATATATGTGGAAAAGCAGAGGTCCAAATATAGACAAGAAACTCTTGAAGAAGAATAAATTGGAATTATTTGCCTTATCAATTATTAAGACTGATAAAACTGTTTTAATCAAGGCAGTGTGGTCATGTAGATTAGTGGAACAGAATAGAGAGTCCAAAAGCAGATATATATATTTATGGACATTCAGTTTGTGACAGAGTTGATATGAAGAGCTGTGAGAAAGATGGGTATTTCAGACTTGGACAGTTGGTTATCTGTGTGGGAAAAAATGTATTAGTCCCCTACCTCCGTTCATACACACAAATTAATTCCAGGTAGATTAAAGACCAAACTTATTAATTTATCTGTTTAGAGACAGGGTCTTGCTCTGTCACCAAGCTCTGGAGTGCAGTGACACGATCATGGCTTACTGCAGCCTCAACCTCCTGGGCTCAAGCAATCCTCTCACCTCAGCCTCCTGAGTAGCTGGGACTACAGGTGCACACCACTACACTGGGCTAATTTTTTAATTTTTTGTAGAGACAGGGTCTCACCATGTTGCCCAGGTTAGTCTTGTACTCCTGGGCTCAATCGATCCTCCCATCACGGCCTCCCAAAGTACTGGGATTATAGGTCTGAGCTACCACACAAGGTAGCTCAAGACCAAACTTTAAAAGGTAAACCATGAAACTTTTGAAATACAAATTAATACACTTATAGGAAAAAAAGAATTTCTTAAGATTCCCAAAGCCCGGGCCATAAAAGAAAAGAATTATACATTCCTTAATATTAATGAATTTTCTAGGCCGGATGCAGTGACTCACACCTGTAATCCCATCACTTTGGGAGGCCAAGGTGGGCAGATCACTTGAGGTCAGGAGTTCAAGACCAGCCTGGCCAACATGGTGAAACCCTGTCTCTACTAAAAATACAAAAAATTAGCCAGGCGTGATGGCACATGCCTGTAATCCCAACTATTTGGGAGGCTGAGGCAGGAGAATCACTTGAATCCAGGAGACAGAGTTTGCAGTGAGCTGAGATCGCGCCACTGCACTTCAGTCTGGGTGACAGAGTAAGACTCCATCTCAAAAAAAAAAAAAAAAGATTTTTCTATAATCCCAGTGCTTTGCAAGGCTGAGGCAGGAGAATTGCTTGAGGCCAGGAGTTAAAGATGAGCCTGGGCAACATAGCAAGACCCTGTCCCCCTCAAAAAATAAAAAAATTAAATTAAGCAGGCATGTTGGTGTGTACGTGTAGTTCCAGCTACTTGGGAGGCTGAGACAGGAGGATTGCATAATCCCAGGAGTAGGAGGTTATAGTGAGTTATGATTGAGCCACTGCACTTCAACCTGGGTGACACAGCAAGACCCTGTCTCCAATGATAAAGAATTTCTGCTAATCAGAAGACACTATAGGCCAGGTGCGGTGGCTCAAGCCTGTAATCCCAGCACTTTGGGAGGCCGAGATGGGCGGATCACGAGGTCAGGAGATCGAGACCATCCTGGCTAACACGGTGAAACCCCGTCTCTACTAAAAAATACAAAAAACTAGCCGGGCGAGGTGGCAGGCGCCTGTAATCCCAGCTACTCGGGAGGCTGAGGCAGGAGAATGGCATAAACCCGGGAGGCGGAGCTTGCAGTGAGCTGAGATCTGGCCACTGCACTCCAGCCTGGGCGACAGAGTGAGACTCCGTCTCAAAAAAAAAAAAAAAAAAAAAAAGACACTATAAAAATAGTGAAAGAGCAAGCCACAAATGAAAAGATACTGAAATGTATGTAATTTATAGACTTGTATGACTCAATAAGAAAAAAGTTAACCTTATTTATAGAAAAATGGGCAAAACTGACCAGGCTTGGTGGCTCACACCTGTAATCCCAGCACTTTGGGAGGTGGAGGCAGGAGGATCACCTTGAGGTCAGGAGTTCGAGACCAGCCTGACCAAAATGCAGAAACCCCCCATCTCTACTAAAAGTACAAAATCAGCTGGGTGTGGCGGCGCATCCCTGTAATCCCAACTACTTGGGAGGCTGAGGCACGAGAATCACTTGAACCCGGGAGGCGGAGGTTGCAGTGAGCCAAGATTACACCATTGTACTGCAGCCTGGGTAACAAGAGCGAAACTCTGTCTCAAAGGAAAAAAAAGAAAAAGAAAAATGGGCAAAACCAATTAATAGGAACTTTGCAAGAGAAGGAACACAAGTGACCATTAACATGGGAACAAAAATGTATTCCACCTCATTAGTAACTGGGGAAGTGCAAATGAAAATTGCATTGGGATATCATTTCATAATACAGAATTGGCAAAAAAATTTTAAGGTCAGATATTACCAAGTGTTGGGGAGGTTGTGGAGCTACAGGAACTCTTATACTCATTCACTGCTGTTGGTAAGAATATTATCCTCTTTGGGCCAGGTGCAGTGGCTCACGCCTGTAATCCCAGCACTTTGGGAGGCCGAGGTAGGCGAATCATGAGGTCAGGAGATCAAGACCATCCTGGCCAACATGGTGAAACCCCATCTCTACTAAAAATACAAAAATTAGCTGGGCGTGGTGGCGTGCGCCTGTAGTCCCAGCTACTTGGGAGGCTGAGGCAGGAGAAATGCTTGAACCCGGGAGGCAGAGGTTGTGATGAGCCAAGATTGCGCCACTGCACTCCAGCCTGGTGACAGAGTGAGACTCAGTCTCAAAATAATAATAATAATAAAAAATAAATAAATAAATAAATAAATAAATAAATAAATAAATAAAACAGAACCACAAACTGGATGGCTTAAAACAAATGGATGCTCTTCTCACTGTTCTGGAAGCCAGAATTCTGAAACCAAGGTGTCAGCAGGCCTGCGCTGTTGCAGTTCTAGGAATAATCTTTCTTTGCTTCTTCCCAGCTTCTGAGGGTGGCCAGCGATCCTTCTGTTTGGGCCTTACAGCTGCATCCCTCCAGACTCTCTGCCTTTGTCATCATACATTCTCTGTGTGTCTGTCTTTACATAGTCTTCCCTCTCAGAAGGACACCTGTCCGATTGGAGTAAGGGCCCACCCTACTCCAATATGACTTCATTTTAACTAATTACGTCTTCAGCAATCCTGGTTCCAACTAAGGTCACCTTCTAAAGTTAGGACTTCCACTTGCTTTTTAGGGGACACAATTCAATCAATAACAGGGAGATAAGGCCGGGGTTATCTTCCTGTTATTGATTGATAACATCCCTTGCTATTATCTTAATTTTTATTCTTTTATTCTTTTTTAATGAGTTTACTAGGAAATTATTTTAGATGTCTCCTTCTCACTTAGCAAGTGAGTAAATAAAAAGTTTAAATGAACTTAATTTAATGTTTATAAGCCCAGCACTTAGGGAGGCCAAAGCAGGAGGATCGCTTGAGCCCAGTTCAAGACCAACCTGGGTGACACAGTGAGACACTGTTTCTACAAAAAATTTAAAATTTTCCAGGTGTGGTCGTACACGCCTGTAGTCCCAGCTACTTAGCTGGTGAGGCAGAAGGATCACTTAAGGCCAGAGGCAGAGGTTGCAGTGAGCCATGATCACACTACGGCACTCCAGACTGGACGACAAACAAACAAACAAAAAAAGTAGCAGAAGGATAATGTTTTATCTAATTAGGATTCAAAATTAGCATTCCTTATCATCAAAATTGATCACAAATGCTCATCTGTAGCAATCAATCTTAGCTCCAGGGCCATACACAAACAGGTGGTGGGTCAGATTTGGCCTGGGGCCATAATTTGCGGACTGTTGATTTAGACTCAGACCTAGGTACTAGGAATAATGAAAAAACAAGGGAATGAATAATAACATTTAAGGTAGTTTTCGTTCTGTGGGGTGGGGGAAGGAAGGAGGATAGAGTTGGAGAGGAATATACAGGTGGCTTCTGGGGTATTGGTAATATTCTATTTCTTGCCTTGATACTACTGTTCATTTTAATTTTGTTCATTAAACAATACACATTGTTTTACATGCTTTTTATATGTGTGCTATATTTCACGAAAAATAATTTCAACCTCTCTGACTCCTCCCCACTTCTCCACCCTCCCTCCTTCTTACCAAACCAATTATTCCTTATTTTAAAACCGCTTCCCACTTTTACCTCTGATCTCTTCTGGAGTGTAATCCTCTGGGTTTTACAAGAGTTTTATGTTCTTTTATTAACAAACCTGTTAATCTATTACCAATCTCAGGTCATCCCTCTTTCTTTGTCATTGTTGCTTTTGCTCTTCTCTCTCCATTCTTTTCCTTAAGCAGACTTTTAAATTTGCCCTTAGAAAGTAAAAAAGAAAGTGGGTTTCCCTTGCTGTTATCTTACTTTATTTTATTCTTTTAGTTTTTCTTTTATGAGTTTACTAGGAAATTATTTTAGATGTCTCCGTTTCACTTAGCAACTGAGTAAGCAGAAAGTTTAAGTGAACTAAATGAAATGGTGGGAGGCCAGGGTGGGAGGATCACATAAGGCCAGGAGTTTGAGACCTGCCTGGGTAACATACCAAGCCCCTGTCTCACAAACAGTTTTAAAAAGTAGCTGGGTATGGTGATGTGCGCCTGTAGTCCCAGCTGCTTGTGAGGCTGAGATGGGAAGATCACTTAGGCCCAGGAATTTAAGGCTGCAGTGAGCCATGGTTGTGCCACTGTACTCCAGCCTGGGTAACAGAGCTGTCTGGAAAAGAAAAAAAAAAAAAAAAAAAGCACGTAGGAGTTCAAGGCCAGCCTGGGTAAGATGGTGAGACCCCATTTCCATTTAAAAAAACAAAAACAAAAAACAGGCTGGCCGGGTGCGGTGGCTCACACCTGTAATCTCAGCACTTTGGGAGGCCGAGGCGGGTGGATCATGAGGTCAGGGGTTCAAGACCAGCCTGGCCAACATGGTGAAACCTCATCTCTGCTAGAAATACAAAAATTAGCTGGGCATGGTGGTGCACACCTGTAGTCCCAGCTACTTGGGAGGCTGAAGCAGGAGAATCGCTTGAACCTGGGAGGCAGAGGTTGCAGTGAGCTGAGATCGTGCCACTGCACTCCAGCCTGGGCGACAGAGCGAGACTCCATCTCAAAAAACACACACACACACAGCACACACACAAAAATAATGAAATGGGCACAGGGACCTGTCAGTACGTTTGAATCAGAATATTTCAGATCAACCTGCAGCAATTTGTGAGACTTCTCGGTTTGTTTATTTAACAGCTCTTTTGAGATGTGATTCACGTACCACACTATTCACTCATTTAAAATATGCAATTCATTGGCTGTTAATATATTCACAGAGTTATGCAGCCATCACCACAGTCAATTTTAAAACCTTTTAATCATCCCAGAAAGAAACCCCTCAACCCTCCGTTGTCAGCCTCCAACCCCTCCCACTTCCAGCTCGAGGTAACCTCTGATCTTTGTGTCTCTATAGGTTTGCCTATTCTGGACATTTCATGTAAATGGCATCATCTGTGGTCCTTCATGACTGGCTTCTTCCACTTAGCAGAATGTTTTTGGTTCATCCATGTTGTGGTTTATAGCAGTACTTTATTTCTGAACATTATTTCATTGTATGCATGGCTACACCACATTCTGCTTATCTGTTCATCAGCTGATGGACATGTGGGTTGTTGCCACCCTGGCTATTATGAGCGTTCGTTGAACAATTGTTTGTTTTTAGATAATTTATTTTAAGTAGCATTTAGTCATTGTGGAAAATTTGAAAAATATTAAAGAATATAAAGAATATGATAAAATTTACTCATAATCCCGCCACTCAAAAAAAAAAAAGCATTATTGACATGTTTTCTGTGGGAAAAAAATGCACGTTTATATAATTTGTTTTATAATTCTTCATTTCTCTTGAAGATTTGCTTTGCATTTGAACAGGTTTTGTTTGCCAAATCACAGCAAGACTGGCCAACTGCAGTTGTCGTAAATAATTTATAAGTCATTGTGCAGTGGGAGTACAGTGGAGTTATCTGCCATCAGATGGGCATGGGGAGGGTTTAGAGAAAATTTCAGAGGAGGAAACATATATTATAAAAATATGTATGAGGTTCTGATACCCATCAGTAAATAAAATATTGGGTCTTCTAATAAGGTCATTTTGTTCTGTTGTAGGAGGCTGGCAGGATGTACAGTCTTTATCACAGGTGCAAGCCGTGGCATTGGCAAAGCTATTGCATTGAAAGCAGCAAAGGATGGAGCAAATATTGTTATTGCTGCAAAGACCGCCCAGCCACATCCAAAACTTCTAGGCACAATCTATACTGCTGCTGAAGAAAGTGAGTGTGACAGTGCCATTTGATAAAATGTCTTTCTAGTGGTTTCAATACATAGAGAATTTGCTGGAGAGTTTAGATAAAGCTGTTTGAAAGCTACCCTGAAAATAATTGTATCTAGTGAAAGAAGTATTTATGTTGTCACCTTGGGGCAGTGCTTCTTACCATTTTTCTCCTCCAGCACTTTTAAGCAATGTGAGAGATTCCATTTAAAAATCTTATTTCATGGCTTGGCGTGGTGACTCACACCTGTAATTTCAGCACTTTGGGAGGCTGAGGCGGGTGGATCACCTGAAGTCAGGAGTTCGAGACCAGCCTGGCCTACATGGCAGAAACCCCGTCTCTACTAAAAATACAAAAATTAGCTGGGTGGGGTGGTGCACACCTGTAATTCCAGCTACTCGGGAGGCTGAGGCAGGAGAATCACTTGAACCTGGGAGGCGGAGGTTGCAGTGAGCCAAGATCATGCCGCTGCACTCTAGCCCGGGTGACAGAGCGAGACTCTGTCTCTAAAAAAAAAAAAAAAACTTGTTTCATGAGGGCAGTGGTTCTTGGATGGGAGAGGGAGTGGGGAAGTAGAGTGGAGAGAATTTGATTGGCAAGTGGCATGAACTCTTTGAAAAAGCTTTATGTGTTATTTATTCTCTGCACAATTTGCAAGTCATCATTTTAATAACTTTTAGTTGACAAATAATTATCACATACTTCTATTTAAGGCATGGTGCTAGGCACAGAGCCAGGAGAGAGGGCTTAAAAATTCAACTTCAGTTGACATTGCTAGTTTTGTTAGTCATGTTCAGAGCACTGTGGTTATGTTAGAGGAATGCATGTGAAGTGTTTATGAGTGAAATGATGTCAGGGATTTGCTTTAAAACACACCAGCAAAAAATAAAATAGGGGAAAGGAAAGATAAACATATTATCTGACAAAACTAACAATCATTGAAGATAGATGATGGGTTCCTATTAGTTTATTATAGCATCTTTACATTTTTGTATACTTTAGAATATTTCCACAATAAAAAGTTTTTTAAAATTACTTTCAACTGGGTGAGGTGACTCATGCCGGTAATCCCAGCACTTTGGGAGGCTAAGGCTGGTGGATCACTTGAGGTCAGGAGTTCCAGACCAGCCTGGGCAACATGGCAAAACCGCGGCTCTACAAAAAATAGAAAAATTAGCCTGGCATGGTGGTGCATGCCTGTAGTCCCAGCTACTTGGAAAGCTGAGGTGGGAGGATCCCTTGAGCCCAGGAGATTGAAGCTGCAGGGAGCCATGTTTGTGCCACTGCACCCGAGCCTGGGCAAGAGAGTGAGACCCTGTCTGAAAAACGAAAACAAACAACAACAACAAAAAACTTCCTTTTTTTTAGCTTTTTAAAAACAGTTACAAAGAAACCGCCACCAAACCTTCGTTTTTGTTTTATAATAGTGTTGGCCTATCTAGTCTGTCCTACTATATGGCAGAGTCACTGGTGGTAAGATAGAGTTATTTATATTGATTTTCCAAACACAGGGTACTTATTTCTTTTGACCGTGATATCGGAATCAAAGGTATAATATTTAAATGCTTTAACGCTTTTTCGTTTTGTATCCTTTATATAAGTTGAAGCAGTTGGAGGGAAGGCCTTGCCGTGTATCGTTGATGTGAGAGATGAACAGCAGATCAGTGATGCAGTGCAGAAAGCCGTCAAGAAATTTGGAGGTAACAACTTCATTCTGAAAAAATTATTGAATATTGGTAAAATAAAGGTATAACTATAATGTTAATTTAAAAATTTGTTTTGATTCTTGAATTTTCTGAGTCATTGGAGAAATAATGTATTTGTTCACGCAGAACATGGTTTAAAAGCATCTGATGAGGCCGGGCGCGGTGGCTCACACCTGTAATCGCAGCACTTCAGGAGGCCGAGGCAGGCAGGTCACTTGAGGTCAGGAGTTTGAGACCTGACCTGGTCAACATGGTGAAACCCCGTCTCCACTAAAAATACAAAAATTAGCTGAGCATGGTGGTGTACGCCTATAATCCCAGCTACTCAGGAGACTGTGATGGGAGAATTGCTTGAACCTGGGAGATGGAGGTTGCAGTGAGCTGAGATTGCACCACTGCATTCCAGCCTGGGTGATAGAGTAAGACTCCATCTCAAAAAAAAGAAAAGAAAAAAAAGTGTAGAATGATAGACTGTGGAGACTGGGAAGAAAGAAGGGATGGAAGAGGGGTGGATGAAGGGAAATTACTTAATGGGTACAATGTTTGCTGTTTGGGTGATGGATACCCTACAATCATGGACACTTCACAATCTATGCATGTGAGAAAATTGCGCTTGTACCTTATACATTTATTTTTGAAAAAAATTCTTCTTTTATATGGTTAAATCTCATCTTCACAAAGTCAGTTCCCTCACCATACCAACTAATCAGAATTATATTTTTCTTTCTCTGATTTCTTTTTTTCTTTTCTTTTCTTTTTTTTTTTTTTTGAGACTGAGTCTTGCTCTTGTCACCCAGGCTGGAGTGTAGTGGCATAATCTTGGCTTACTGCAACCTCTGCCTCCAAGGTTCAAGCAATTCTCCTGCCTCAGCCTCCTGAGTAGCTGGGATTACAGATGCTCGCCACCACGCCCGGCTAATATTTGTATATTTAGTAGAGACAGGTTTCGCCACATTTGCCAGGCTGGTCTCGAACTCCTGACCTCATGATCCACCCACTTCAGCCTCCCAAAGTGCTGGGATTACAGGCGTGAGCCACCATGCCCGGCCTCTCTGATTTCTTAAAACATTCCTTTGATCCTTACCTTGTACTATTTTAGATCTTAGTATTTCTTTTCTCCCCAATTAGTTGAAAAGTTCCTAGAAGAGAGGTGTTGGGGATTGAGCTAAGGCTTTCATGGTATTGTAGTAGTGCACCTAGGCATGTCCAAATCCTGCCTAAACCATTACCACTCTCCCCACTAATGTTCTGGAGGACGATGTGTACATGTGAGGGACAATGGCCAGTGGAAAATGAGGTAATGCTTCAGTGTTAGCAGGGCTGTACTTATAATCCCAGTACAGAGTGCTGTGGCGTGCTGGACTGAAGCACAAGCTTTGGCTCAAGTGGGGCCTCTTCCCTTAAATCCAAAATCTTACCCCTAGCTGGCAGCCTTTCCCAAAGAAATGTGAATGCCTGTGTCAGAAGAGGAGAGAAAATGCAAAATGATGTTTGTCCAACTGATAGGACCCTAATTGTGAAATGTGCCACACTCAACTGCAGGATATTTTATCTAAAATGACTTTACCTAGTAGTAAAAGTGGTTAACTAGTGCCACTTAGGATTTGATGTAATTAGTTTATCCACTAATTTTTGGGGAGGAACTAAGGGGAGAAAGCTGACTTTTCAATTCTCCCATATTCATTCAGTTTTAGTTCTTTTTTTTTTTTTTTTTTTTTAAACAGGGTCTCACTCTGTCACCCAGACTGGTGTGCAGTGGCATGATTGTGGCTCACCGCAGCCTTGGCCTCATGGGCTCAGGTGATCCTCCAACCTCAGCCTGCCGAAAAGCTGGGACTATAGGCGCCCACCATCAGGCCTAGCTAATTTTTGTATTTTTAGTAGAGATAGGGTTTCACCATGTTGGCCAGTCTGGTCTCAAACTCCTGACCTCAAGGGATCCACCCGCCTCAGCTTCCCAAAGTGCTGGGGTTACAGGCATGAGCCATTGTCCCTAGGCTTGCATTTATTATTTAACTTTTAAAAATTGTGGTAAAATACACATAACATAAAATTTACCATCTTATTTTTCAGTGTACAGTTCAGTGACGTCCAAGTTTATTATATTGTTACACAACTATCATTAAGTGCACCTTACAAAGAATAATGAAGACCAGATAGAAACAAATAAAAAATGTTTGACATAGTTTTTGTATTTTACCATTTTCCTTTAATGTTATTTCACTAAGCATATAACTGTAAACAAAACTTGTTGCTTATAGGTGGAAGCTAGATAGAATTTGCAGAAATAGTAGTTACTTTGGTTTATTTTTTGTGTGTGTGTGTATGAGTCACTAAAACAAAATTGATCCACTTTGATGATTTGCCTGGGATTGAAACAGTAGGTCTTTCTCTTTTCCCAGTTCTCAGGACCAGAAAGGAGCCTTTCCCTTTAAGTGAGGGGCCTTGAGGGAAGGGAGAGTACTATGCTTGAAAGGAGGACAGGCCTTTGAAACTTCATGCTAGAGAGGAAGGAAGACTTTAAGGAATTTGATCCAAGGTTTATGGAGACAGGGAGGGACAACCAGGAGGTAAGAGAACAGATAAGAGTGGAAGCTACAAACCACCAAAGACTAAGCCTCCTTTTAGTTTCATGTGGAGCTCTGGCAATTGGCTATGTCTCCATTGTGCTAGAGACAATCATGCAGGTGCTATTTTGAAACAGCTACCAGTCTTGCATTGGTAGTGTTCAGTCATATTATCTAAAAGACGTACAGCCACGCATTGCTTAATGATGGGGATATGTTCTGAGAAAGGCATTATTAGGCGATTTTATGATCGTGTGAACATAGAGTGTAATTACAGAAACCTAGATAGTCTAGCTGACCACATACCTAGGCTGTATGGCATAGCCTATTGCTTCCAGGCTATAAGCCTGTATAACATGTTACTGTACTGACTACTGTAGGCGTTTGTAACCCAACAGTAAGTATGTATCTGAACATAGTTAGACAGAAAAAAGATAAAATAAAAATATAGTGTTATCATTTTAAGGGACCATGTTGCATATATGGTCCATTGTTGACTGAGATGTTAGGTGTGGTACATGACTGTATTTGTCAATCAACTGAGGGTTCAGAAGAGAGTAAATGCTTTTTTGGTGTGTGATAAAAAGTCTTACATTAAAAGGAAATTGATTTTTCAATTTTGAAAACAGGAATTGATATTCTGGTAAATAATGCCAGTGCCATTAGCTTGACCAACACACTGGACACACCTACTAAGAGAGTGGATCTGATGATGAACGTGAACACCAGAGGCACCTACCTTACGTAAGTTTGCAAGAAGAGTTGTGGGGGAGGAGGTCGTGGTGTTCTCTCAGGGAACTTACTTAGTTGTAAACAGATTTGAGTCAAATTAACAGTGTAGTTCAAAATCTAGGCAATCCTTATAAAGGCCTAAAAGTCCTTCATTCGGTCAATAGTATTATATTTTATTTTATTATTTTTTTATATATATTTTTTTGAGATGGAGTTTCGTTCTTGTTGCCCAGGCTGGAGTGCAGTGGCACGATCTCAGCTCCCTGCAACCTCTGCCTCCCAGGTTCAAGCGATTCTCCTGCCTCAGCCTCCCGAGTAGCTGGGATTACAGGCGCCCACCACCATACCCAGCCAATTTTTTGTATTTTTAGTAGAGACAGGGTTTCACCATGTTGGCCAGGCTGGTCTTGAACTCCTGACCTCAGGTGATCCACCCACCTTGGCCTCCCAAAGTGCTGGGATTACAGGCATGAGCCACCACACCCGGCCCAATAGTATTTTAAATAGCTTTATTCGGAGCTCCTTTTCTCTATGAATTTAGGAGAGACCTAAGTAGGCTGAGTGCGGTGGCTCACACCTGTAATTTCCACACTTTGGGTGAGGGGAGGATTATTGGAGGCCAGGAGATCGAGACTGGGATGCACAAGATGGCAAGACGCTGTCTCTACAAAAAAAATTTTTTTAAATCAGGCAGGCATAGTGGTGTGTGCCTACTGAGACCGTGGTGGTGGTCTCATTTACTCAGGAGGCTGAGGCAAGAGGATCCCTTGAGCCCAGGAGTTTGAGGCTGCAGTGGGCTATGATCATGCCACTGCACTCCAGCCTGGACAGAGAAAGACTCTGTCTCCAAAGGAAAAAAAAGGACTAAAGTGTAGCTCAAGCATTTTCTCAAATATTTGCATGTGTAAATACTTACATGTATACTCTGTCTTTCATAGGACACAGTCCTTTCATAGAACTGTTTCTGATTACTGAAGCCAGCAATAGTCTTCTTCCTCTGAAAAAGAACTGGAGTTAAATAAAAAAAAAAAAAAGGCTTAGGTTTTAGTTATTTAAATAACAGTAAGGTCATTCTCATTATGAATCACACTTTGTTGTAACCAATAAAAAGGCTAACACTTTTTTGGGCTTTGCCGGGGAAATGTAGAATATCAAATGAAAGAACATAGTCCTGATCTGTTCTGGATTCATCAGACAACTCATCTTATTGTCCATATATTTATTTGTTTATTTACCCTCTGGTTCTATCATTTTCTATGTGAGTATCAGGATACACCAGGGTAGAACTTGCTTCTGTACCTTACGTGTATCTTGTTACACACAGAACAGGTGGTTAGGAGCTCAGACTTTGGAATAAGACTGCTTGGATTCAAATCTTAACACTCACCCTTCATGACTTTCTATTTTGTGACCTTGGACAAGTAACTTAACTTCTTGCAGATTCAGTTTCTTTACTTTTAAAATGGCAATAATAAAGTAGAATGTTATAGGGTTGGTCATGAGGGTTAAATATCTAAGTTATTAAGTTAGAGTCCTGAATTTTTCCCTCAGGTATGTTTTGTTGGGTCTGCAAAACTTGGCCCAGACAGTGTTAAAACAAAATTATTTTCATGAGTTACCTACATTCAAAGTTTTATTAGTTAGGGCCAGGCAGGGCGGCTCATGCTTGGAATCCCAGCACTTTGGGAGGCTGAGCCAGGCAGGTCACTTGAGCCCAGGAGTTCAAAACCAGCCTAGACAACATGGCAAAACCCTGTCTCTACAAAAAATAGAAAAATTAGCTGGGGATGGTGGCACATGTGCCTGTAGTCCCAGCTACTCAGGAAGCTGAAGTGGGGGGATTGCCTGAATCTGGGAGGTGGACGTTGCTGTGAGCTGAGATCACGCTACTGCGCTCCAGCCTGGGCAACAGAGCGAGACCCTGTCTCAAAAACTTTATTGGTTGCTTATGTTGAAAAAACTAGAAGATTTATATAAAAGTCCAGATTCCTAGCTTTTCTTGAAATGTTAGAAGATCTGGCCACATAGAGAAGCATTACCACATGGCAATAGTTGCTGTAGCTGAGTGGCAGGGTATCAACTACCTCATTAGATGGGGCCAGAGCTCTGTTGTCTTCTGGATGCTGAGGACAGGCTAACAAGTTATATCATTGTGTTTACACTGTTGTTTTTTCTTATATGAAAGAGGAAAGTGAAATATTTCTCATAACCACATCTCTCTCTGAAGTAGGAAAATGAGACTTATGCCAAGAGGGCTGTATATTCAAGTAAAATGGGTGAAAGCTTACTTGTTTGTAGATATGAGGCATATTTCTACAAATTCACTATGTAAGGTATGTCTCTATTGAATGAAACCATATTGAACCCGACCATAGCAAGAATTATGGCAACTGGCTGGGCATGGTGGCTTGTAATCCCAGCACTTTGGGAGGCCAGTGCAGGCAGATCACCTGAGGTCAGGAGTTTAAGACCAGCCAGGCCAACATGGTAGAAACCCTGTCTCTACTAAAAATACAAAAAATTAGCCGGGCATGGTGGTGCGCACCTGTTACTCGACTACTCTGGAGGCTGAGGCAGAAGAATCGCTTGAACCCAGGAGGCAGAGGCTGCCGTAAGCCAAGATCGCACCACTGTACTCCAGCTTGGGCGACAGAGTGAGACTCTGTCTCAAAAAGGAAAAAAGAATTATGGCAAGCGTATAGATTGTAGTGAAAAACTTGAACTAGAAAAGGAATTTATTTTTCAAGAGTTTGTGTTTCTTTTCAAATAAAATAGGCAATGTTGCTATGTGATACTGTCATGGTACTAGAAAAAATTATATGGGAATCAAAATCTTTTACAGCTGGCAACTTTGTGAAATAAGTTCAATTGAAAGTTAAGTATTTGTTTAAACAAATGCTTAAAAATATAAACCTAGCCAGGAATACTATTGCTCAACATGTTAAACTAAGGCTTAGTTAAGGGCATGTTGTGTGAATAAGTTTAATGATTTATGGCAGTTTCTATTGTAGATGATGAAGCCACAGATATACATATACAGGTTGAGTATCCCTGGTTTGAAAATCTCAAATCCAGAATGCTCTGAGATCTGAAACTCTGAGCGCTGACTCAACGCTCAAAAGAAATGTTCATTGGAACATTATGGATTTCAGATTTTTGGAGTAGGGATGTTGAACTGGTTAAGTATAATGTAGATATTTCAGAATGGAATCTGAAACAATTCTGCTCCCAAGCGTAAGGGTTACTAAACTTGTACCACACACCTAGGTATATGGCGTCAGGAGAATTTCGAAGTGAATAAAAAGGTGTTAGACTGGGTATTCATGACATGAAATGACTTCTAAGGTATTGACAGATATCTTGGCAAGTTTAAGGTAGATTTGTCAAAACTAGTAATCATAACTAGAGACAGTGCTGTAGTAGTGGTCAGTGTTAACTTTAGACTTATTAAAAATCTAAACAAATGTAGATATATGTTTTGCAGGGGTGCAGAAATTGTTTGTTCATTGTATCATTTGCTAGGAATTGCTCCCTACTAACAAAGTTAAAAACATACATGTTTTCTTTCCACAAGATGATCAATACAAGTAAAGCACTGAATTTTATGTAGATTTGTCAAAATTGGTAATCATAACTATGGACTTGACGTTTTAAACTGACATTATGACTGATGTGTACATAAATGTATGAGTCTTTTTGTTTTTTTCCTTGTGAAATTATGTCTTTGGAAAGCCCATTTGGCAAAAATAATTTAGTCTACTTTCCTGTATTGAGGTAATTTTTCAAAAATGAAAGTGATGTCTTAACCCACATTTTTAGATGTGAAGGTTCAATTAAAAACAAAATAGACCAGGTGGGGTAGCTCCTGCTTGTAATCTCTGCACTTTGGGAGGCCGAGGCGGGTGGATTACTTGAGCCCAGAAGTTCGAGACCAACCTGGGCAACACAGTGAACCCTGTCTCTATTTAAAAAAAAAATTAAAGTTAAAATTAAAACTCTTGCACAAAGATTCTGTTCACTATTGAAAGTGCCTACCTTTATAAACAGCTGCGTAAAAAAAAATCCACTAAATAAAATTAAATATTGCTCCCAGTTAAAAGCAGATTGCAATGCCAAATGAAAGACCTCACACTGACCTTTGGGTCAAAGAAAAGTGTCAGAGTTTTGGCCTTCTATGAAAGGTATGTTATAAAATGAAAATTCATAATGAAATATTTCTATTTTGGCCAGGCAGGTGGTGGCTCACACCTGTATTCCCAGCACGTTGGGAGGCTGAGGCGGGTGGATCATGAGGTTGGGAAATCAAGACCATCCTGGCTAACACAGTGAAACCCTATCTCTACTACAAATACAAAAAATTAGCTGGGCGTGGTGGCGGGCGCCTTGTAGTCCCAGCTACTCGGGAGGCTGAGGCAGGAGAATGGCGTGAACCCGGGAGGCGGAGCTTGCAGTGAGCTGAGATCGCGCCACTTCACTCCAGCCTGGGCAACAGAGTGAGACTCCGTCTCAAAAAAAAAAAAAAAGGTGGATTGGCCCGGCATGATGGCTCACGCTTGTAATCCTAGTACTTTGGGAGGCTGAGGTGGGTAGATCGCTTGAGTCCAGGAGTTTGAGACAAGCCTGGGCAACATAGCAAGACCCTGTTTCTAAAAAAAAAAAAAAAAAAAATTACAAAAACTATCCAGGTAGCTGGGCATGCTGGCACATGCCTGTAGTCCCAGCTACTTAGGAGGCTGAGGTGAGAGGAACGCTTGAGCTGGGGAGGTAGAGGCTACAATGAGATGTGATCATACCACTGCACTCCATCCTGGCAGCAGAGACACCCTGTCTTAAAATTAAAAAAAAAAAAAAGAAAAAGGAGAAGTTAGCTGGTAGCAGTGGTTCACACCTGTAAACCTGTAATCCTGGCACTTCGGGAGGCTGAGGTAGGAAGAGTGCGTGAGTCCATGGGGTTCAAGACCAGCCTGGGCAACAATGCTAGACCCTATCTCAAAAAAAAAAAAAAAAAAAATTACAAAAATTAGTGGAGCATGGTGGTGCACACCTGTAGTTCCAGCTACTCGGAAAGCTGAGGCGGGAGGATTGCTTGAGCCCAGGCGCCCAGGAACTCAAGGCTTTAGCAAACTGTGATTGAGCCATGCACTCCAGCCTGGGCAACAGAGTGAGGCCCCGTCTCTTTAAAAAAAAAAAAAAAAAAGTGGAGAAATTTAGAAAGCTGTTTAATTTGACTTGTATTTTCTTTTGCTTTCAGATCTAAAGCATGTATTCCTTATTTGAAAAAGAGTAAAGTTGCTCATATCCTCAATATCAGTCCACCACTAAACCTAAATCCAGTTTGGTTCAAAGAGCACTGTGGTAGGTGGTAGGGTGAGGGGATGGTTTGTGCTTAATTTGTTTTGAATTAAATCTGTGTATGTCTGATGTAATCATAATCTGCACATAACAATCAGCATTGAATTTTCTATGCCAAATCATTAAGTGGCATTTGGAAAGCAGATTCTTAATCTTTTATCTGTAATTAAAAAAAAACTGAGGCATAATTTACATTCAATAAAATGCCCAGCTCTTAATGGTTCAGTTTGATGAATTTTGAGAAATGTATATAACCAACATCCAAATCAAGATACAGATTTTTACCATTTCAGAAAGCTCTTTCATTTCCCAATGAGTGTGTTTTACTGTGTGTAATTTATTCGTCTATAAAGTTGGTTAAAAACTATCTATGGGATACTTTATTTTTCTTAGCCAGGTATGCACCTGTAGTCCTAGCTACTTGGGAGGCTGAGGTGGGAGGATCGCTTGAGCCCAGGAGTTTGAGGCTGCAGTGAGCTATGATCATGGTATGCACTCCCGCCTGGGTGACAGAGAGAGACCCTGACTCAAAAAAAAAAACAAACACGACCAAAAAAAAAAAAAAAACTATTACCTTTCATAGCATACCAATGGTTTAAGGTAAATATGCTAAGCAACAAGATTTACGTATAGGTGCCTCCTTTAAAATAGTTGTACCAAACACTTAGTTTTTATTTCAGCACAATTCACTAACATTTGGAAAGGCACTTGGAATGGGAACCCACAGAGCAAAACTGAAAGTTGTTTCGCTTTAATTGACTAGGTTAAATACATTTGCAGCCTTTTGTAATGATTGTTTTACTAGCAGCAGTTTCCCTTTAAATAAACACTTTCATACTTAAAAAAAAAAAAGAGTCCAGACATGGTGGTTCAGATCTGTAATCCCAGCACTTTGGGAAGCCGAGGCAGGCAGATCACTTGAGGCCAGGAGTTTGAGACCAGCCTGGCCAACATAGTGAAGCTCCATCTCTACTAAAAATACGAAAATTAGCTGGGCATGGTGGCACACACCTGTAATCCCAGCTGCTCAGAGGCTGAGGCACAAGAATCACTTGAACCAGGGAGGTGGAGTTTGCAGTGAGCCAAGATCACACCACTGTGCTCTAGCCTGGGCAACAGAGTGAAACTGCGTCTCAAAAAAAAAAAAAAAAAAAAAAAAGGTGTAACATATTAAGAAATAATAATGTAATTTACCCTTATAGTATTAAGAAAAATGAAAGTTTATTACTGTCACTTTTATTTTAATCAAATATTAGGAGGGAAATATATAAAATGATTTCATCTCTGTTCACTTCTATAAAAACTGTTCTTTAGAAAATAGTACATTTAAAAGTTATATTTTATATTATTGAAAAGAATTCTCAAAAATACATCAGGGAGGCTGAGTGTGGTGGCTCATACCTGTAATCCCAGCACTTTGGGAGACCAAGGCAGATGGATTGCTTGAGCCCAGGAGTTCAAGACCAGGCTAGGCAACATGGCAAAGCCCTGTCTCTACAACAAATTGAAAAATTAGTCAGGCTTGGTGGCACGTGCCCATAGTCCCAGCTACTTGGGAGGCTGAGGTGGGAGGGTCGCTTGAGCCCAGGAGGTAGAGGCTGCAGTGAGTCATGATTACACCACTGCACTCCAGCCCAAGTGATAGAGTGAGACCTTGTCTCAAAAAAAAAAAAGAATATGTGTATACATATGTATATATGTATGTGTGTCTGTATACATGTGTGTATTACTGTTTTCTTCCTGATATATATCTGTATATGGATATGTTGTATGTATATACATGTATATACATATATGTATACACACATATACACATATATATGTATATACATACATACACACATATATATGTATATACATACATACACACATATATTGGGAAGAAAATAGTAATAGAAAAATTGGTTATTTCTACTCACAAGTTAATCAAATTAATTTCTTTTATAATTAGATTATTATTTTTTGTGCTTCTTTCAGCTTATACCATTGCTAAGTATGGTATGTCTATGTATGTGCTTGGAATGGCAGAAGAATTTAAAGGTGAAATTGCAGTCAATGCATTATGGCCTAAAACAGGTATGTATTTTTAAAAACTTCATTTGGTAGATTTTCACGTATTGTCCCTGACACTTATTATTTTTTTGATCCAGGGTAGAGTGCAGTGGTGTGATCTCGGCTCACTGCAACCTCTGCCTCCCGGGTTCCAGCAGTTCTTGTGCCTCAGCCTCCCAAGCAGCTGGTCTCAATCCCTTGACCTCGTGATCTGCCAGCCTCGGCCTCCCAAAGTGCTGGGATTACAGGTGTGAGCCACTGTGCCCGGCCTCTTCATTACATTTTTAAAATTTTTTTTGTATTTTTTTTAGTAGAAAGGGGGTTTTGCCACGTTTGCCAGGCTGGTCTTGAACTTCTTGCCTCAAGTGATACAGCCTCCTCGGCCTCCCAAAGTGCTGGAATTACAGGCATGAGCCACTGCGCCAGCCTCATTACATTTTTTAAAACACTTCTAGGCCGGGCGCGGTGGCTCACGCCTGTAATCCCAGCACTTTGGGAGACGAAGGCGGGCAGATCACAAGGTCAGGAGATTGAGACTATCCTGGCTAACACGGTGAAACCCCGTCTCTACTAAAAATACAAAAAGTAGCTGGGCATGGTGGCGGGTGCCTGTAGTCCCAGCTGCTCGGGAGGCTGAGGCAGGAGAATGGCATGAAACTGGGAGACTGAGCTTGCAGTGAGCCGAGATCGCACCACTGCACTCCAGCCTGGGAGACAGTAAAACTCCGTCTTGGGAAAAAACCCACAAAAACAAAGAAAAATCACTTCTACTGATGGCAAATTGGAATCTTTTTCACTGAATTTGCCGGCAGAGGGGGTTTCTAGGAAGATGACTACTGGAAGTCATGTCCCTGCTATCCCTTCCGTTCCCCTGATTGGAGCAGCTGCTACGGTGGTGGGCAGGTAGGACTAGGAAGGAAGGAGTAGGACTTGATTCTGTAAGAGAAGGAACTTGAGAAGCTTGTGAAAGACTGTTCTCTCTGAGCTAGAGGACAGAATGGAGCCAGGGCAGAGAACTTGAGAAAGAACAGATACTCAGAAGTTCCTGGAGAGGGCTTTGACCATGGAGATCTGAGGACTCAACGGGGTGGCTCAACAGGCAAGGTAAGTATTTCCTATCCTTGAGGTGTGGAAGTGAGGAGACCTTGGAGACTTCATCAAGTCCCAAAATAGATTCAGTGACTAGTATATCTGATATGATAACTTACTACTGCTGGCAACGCTAGCATCGTTTAAACTATCCTGGTGACAGAGCGAGACTGTCTCAAAAAAAAAAAGCTACATAAGGGTGAACAGTGCTATGAGGAAACAAAGAAAAATGGTAGTACAGCTAAGAGGACCCAATATCCAGACACAGAAAAAATAAACAGAATACCCAGAATAGTAGTTTTCAGTGAAATAAAACTGCTAAAGAAACAGAAAATACCTCAGTTCATAAAGAAAAATCATAACATAAGAGATTGAATTATAGTATGAAAAATGCTTTCTGGAACTAAAAATAGATTGTGTTTTTAAAATACATAATGGGCCGGGTGCCGTGGCTCATGCCTGTAATCCCAGCACTTTGGGAGGCCCAGACGGGCAGATCACGAGGTCAGGAGATTGAGACCATCCTGGCTAACACGGTGACACCCCGTCTCTACTAAAAACACAAAAAATTAGCCGGGCATAGTGTCGGGCGCCTGTAGTCCCAGCTACTCGGGAGGCTGAGGCAGCAGAATGGCGTGAGCCCGGGAGGCGGAGCTTGCAGTAAGTCGAGATGGCGCCACTGCACTCCAGCCTGGGCGACAGAGCGAGACTCCGTCTCAAAAAACAAACAAACAAACAAACAAAACAAATAAAATACATATATGTATATAGTAGTTGAAGGGTTGGATGTTGAGTAACACCTGAGTAAGCAGCTTGGATAGTCTACTGCAAGAAATATCTCAGAAGAGCAAAAACACCCTGAAGAAAATGGAGAGAGGCTTAGAGGACACATCCAGGGAACTTCACATGCAAATATCAGAAGTCCCAGAAGGATATCTGGAAAGAGAAAAAATAGAGGAGAAACAATAATTGAATGACTAATAGGAAACAATTCCCTTGAGCAGAAGAAAGACCGATATGGATGTAGACTAAAAGGTTGACCAGATTTGAGGCTGAATTTATGAGGGGGAGAAAGACATCTGGGAGAACTTCAGAATTTCAAGGATAAAAAAATCTTCCAAGCCTTCAGGCAGAATATATGTTACTTACAAAGGAAAAAGATTGCAGACTCTTTTATCTTCAATGCCAGAAACTAGAAGGCAGTGGAATAACATCTGTATGTTACTGATGGAAAGGGATTCAGCCAAGATAGTTATTTATTGACAAGATGAAGGGAAGATATGTGGATATGCTACCACACTTGAGAAGAGTCTTATAGAAAGGGCTGTTAACCAAGCAGCAAATCTGTCAGAACAGAGTTTTCAAGATAGGAGTCAGAAAAAAAGAGGAGAGAAAATAATGGCTAGCAAATAAACCTGTAGTATATTTAATATATGGTCAAATGTACATGGATTACCTAGAATAACTGGGAATATGAAATACAGGTACCAAATATCAACTCTCTACATTGAAGAGATAGGAGAAGAGAAAAGTTTAATACTTGTCTGTAGTATAGGCGCCTGCCGCTGTGCCCGGCTAAATTTTGACTACACTGTCTTCAAAACCTAGATTTTGGGGAAGAGGGAAATGTGGAAGTCATTGAATTCTTTTCTTTTCTTTCTTTTTTTTTTTTTTTTTTTTGAGACGAGTTTTGTTCTTGTCACCCAGGCTGGAGTGCAGTGGCACAATCTTGGCTCACTGCAACCTCTGCTTCCCGAGTAGCTAGGACTACAGGCGTGCACTATCACGCCCAGCAAATTTTTGTATTTTTAATAGAGAGGGGGTTTCACCACGTTGGCCAGACTGGTCTCAAACTCCTGACCTCAGGTGATCCACCTGCCTCGGCCTCCCAAAGTGCTGGGATTATAGGCATGAGCCACTGCACCAGGCCAGAAGTCACTGAATTCTGAAGGACTCATATGAGCATGGGAAGATTAGGGAAGGGAACGCTTTCTCACCATCTCGTTTTGAGGCAGCTACAATTCTAGATAGTGTCTTTGTTGTTGTTGTTTGTTTGTTTTTTGAGACAGTCTCACTCTGTTGCCTAGGCTGGAGTGCAGTGGCGTAGTCGGCTCACTGCAACCTCTGCCTCTGAGGCTCAAGTGATTCTTGTGCCTCAGTCTCCCAAATGGCTGGGATTACAGGCACTCGCCACCATGCCCAGCTAATTTTTGTATTTTTAGTAGAGATAGGGTTTCACCATGTTGGCCGGGCTGGTCTTGAACTCCTGAACTCAGATGATCCTCCTGCCTTGGCCTCCCAAAGTGCTGGGATTATAGGCATGAGCCACCACACACACCCGCCCTAGATGGTATCTTTTAAAAAAATTATATTTTCTGTTTGGTGCTAGGGTGTAGAAATGTTTTTGCATTTAAACATTATAGGCAGCTATCTTTCTAAACTTTCTTGTTGAGTCTAATAATTTAGAGTCTCTTGGATTTTCTGTGCAGGTAATCATATAATCTATAATAACATTCCAATTCTTATGTCCTTGGTTTCTTTTTTTCTTGCTTTACTGCATTCTCTTCTCTCCTTCTCTCTAGCCTTCACTAGTAGTTTTCTCTTGACTTATTGAGAGCCCAGCAGTGCTTTTAAAAAATGCTTATTGCTTATTTATAGTTATATTGTAATGAGACAGCCCTTTAGAGTTTATAAGTCATCATATAGTTGATACATGAACAATGCGGTGTTAGGGATGCCAGCCCCCAGCAGCGAAAAAAAGAAAACGTATTTCCAGAAGCAGAAGACTAGTCCTATCCATTTTTAGTTAGATATATTACTAGATATTTTATATATATATATATATATTTTTTTTTTTTTTTTGAGATGGAGTCTTGCCCTGTCGCCCAGGCTGGAGTGCAGTGGCGTGATCTCAGCTCACTGCAAGCTCCACCGCCTCCCGGGTTCACGCCATTCTCCTGCCTCAGCCTCCCGAGAAGCTGGGACTACAGGTGCCCGCCACCACGCCCAGCTAATTTTTTTTTGTATTTTTAGTAGAGATGGGGTTTGACCGTGTTTGCCAGGATGGTCTCGATCTCCTAACCTTGTGATCCGCCCGCCTCGGCCTCCCAAAGTGCCGGTATTACAGGCGTGAGCCACCGCACCCAGCCAATATTTTATATTTTTATTGTTTTCAATATATTTTCTAATTTGTTAAAGTATATATAAATATAAAAATGATATATCTTTATTACAAATATACTAGTAAACTGAACTCTCTTATTAGTACTAAAAAGTTTTCTGCAGATTCTCCTAGTTTTTTTAGGTTTAAAGTCTTATCACAAAAAGTGACAATTGTGTTTCTGCCTTTTCCTTATATGTTAAATTATGTTTCCTTTTCTTATTAGATTAGCTAATCCTTTTAGAACAATGTTGAATAGTAACAATGATGGGACGTATATTTGTTGTGTTCTTGTCAATAATGGGAAGGCTTTTCTTTTCATCATTATATATACACAGTTTCTTCCCTTTTTTTAACTTCAGTTCTTGCATCCTTTCTACTACTTAATGCTGTGTTAGTATTAAATGTGATAGTTAAGGCATTAAGGTCTTACTTGATTTGCTGGAAATTTTTGTGTAATGTTCCTATCTACCAAGTGGACTTGGTAAGTTGGTAACTTATACTGAACTACCATAAAATCTCCATGTAAGTTTTTAAATGCTTAATAAAATTGAAATATTACTTTTTAGTCATATCTCAAACTTGGAACTATTGGAGAATTAAGCAGTAACATATTGTTTCTGCCGTTAGTGGTTTACAAATTTTGTTAGGGCAAATAAATCATATAAATATAATGCAGCCAGAGAGGTAATCTACCTAGATACTCTTCAAATGTTTGAACTCTTGATTGTAAAGTTGCAAATAGGCTTCCATAATCTATTAATTATGGAAATTAGTTCCATCTGTATCTTCTCTTCTGTGAGAGCCTTTGAGCTTTCATATTCTCGGTGTCACATTTTGTTAATTTTCTTTTTAGCACACTTATTCTGTATTCCAGATTCTCAATTAACCATATAATATAGTTCAGGTAAAGAAATGATAGAACTGATTTTTATTTATTTATTTTGAGATAAGATCTTGCCCTGTTACCCAGACTGGAGTGCAATGGCATGATCACAGCTCACTGCAGCCTTGACCTCCTGGGCTCAAGCCATCTTCCTGCCTCAACCTCCTAAATAGCTAGGACCACAGGCACATACCACCATGCCCAGCTGGTTTTTTAGGTTTTTTTTTTTTTTTTTTTTTTGTGGAGATGGGTTCTTGCCATGTTATCCAGGTTGGTCTCGAACTCCTGGGCTCAGGAAACCCTTGCACCTCGGCTTCCTAAATTGTTGGGATTACAGGCGTGAGCTACTGTGCCCTGCCAGAACTAATTTTGATAAAATATCCAAACGTCACATTAGTATTTAAAATTACTCAGTTTCTCTTTGCTTCTTTGGGCTTGTGGCACTCTGGCCACCCCCATCTGGCTGTGATAGCCTCTATAGTCCATGGGCTGGCACTTTGCTCATCTTTTAAAGTTTCTTTTCCTACCCAATCCCCACTTTCTGGTAAGACTTTTTTTTTTTTTTTTTTTTGAGACAGAGTCTTGCTCTGTCACCCAGGCTGGAGTGCAGTGGCATGATCTCAGCTCACTGCAACCTCCGTCTCCCGGGTTCAAGCGATTCTCATGCCTCAACCTCCCAAGTAGCCGGGACTTCAGGAGCCTTTTACCATGCCTGGCTAATTTTTGTAATTTTAGTAGAGATGGGGTTGCGCCATTTTGACCAGGCTAGTCTCAAACTCCTGACCTCAGGTGATCCACCCGCTTTGGTCTCCCAAAGTGCTGGGATTATAGGCATGAGCCACCACTCTCTGCCCTGGTAAGGTTTCTCTGAGGTCTGTTAGGTGTACATCCTGCAGCTTATTGGTTTAAAATGTACTAGCCTTTGGTGTAGTCTCTTTGGGGCTGATTGGGAGAAAGAAAAATCAATAGTGCAACTGTTTTGATACTGAATATTGACAAGTGTCTTTATGAACTAAAGAACCAGTCCCTCGAAAAAATAAAAATAAAATAATTCAGTTTCTGTATTGCACATATTCTTCTTAGCTGTGTGAGCTGCAGTAGCTGTCTGTACCTAGTTTCCCCTTATATAAAATTCAGTATTATAAATAACCTCTAAAGCCCTTTGTTGCATATTTTTCAAACTTTTACTTATGAAAAAAGTCAAACATACGTACAAACATGTATACAAGTAGGGAGACTAGTACATCATGTACAATTCCGCTTCAGCGATTTCACCACATGGCCAATCTAGTTTTATCGGCCCTCCCACCTCCATCTCCCTTTAAACCCACTTCTTTTTTTGTTGTTGTTGTTGTTGAGACAGAGTCTCGCTCTGTCGCCCAAGCTGGAGTGCAGTAGCCGGATCTCAGCTCACTGCAAGCTCCGCCTCCCGGGTTTATGCCATTCTCCTGCCTCAGCCTCCCAAGTAGCTGGGACTACAGGTGCCCGCCACCTCGCCCGGCTAGTTTTTTGTATTTTTTAGTAGAGACGGGGTTTCACCGTGTTAGCCAGGATGGTCCCGATCTCCTGACCTCGTGATCCGCCCGTCTCGGCCTCCCAAAGTGCTGGGATTACAGGCTTGAGCCACCACGCCCAGCCTTAAACCCACTTCTAACCTCACCAGATTATTATATTATTAATTAATTAATTATTTTTTCGAGACAGAGTCTCACTCTGTCACCCAGGCTGGAGTGCAGTGGCACGATCTCATTCCACTGCAGCCTCCACCTCCCAGGTTTAAGTGATTCTCCTGCTCCAGCCTCCAGAGTAGCTGGGATTATAGGCGCCCGCCACTGTGCCCGGCTAATTTTTGTATCTTTAGTAGAGAGGGTGTTTTGCCATGTTGGCCAGGCTGGTCTCGAACTCCTGACCTCAAGTGATCCACCCACCTCGGCCTCCCAAAGTGCTGGGATTACAGGTGTGAGCCACTGTGCCTGGCCCTCACCACATTATTTTTAAGCAGATCTCAATCATAGCATCATTTCATCTGTATATACTTCAATATGCATTTTTAAATGATTAGGGCTCTTTAAAAAGGCAAAATTATTATCATAGCTAACAAACATACCTTAATACCATCTAATATCTAGTCAGTGTTCAAATTCCCTCAAGGGTCTCATAAATGTTTTCTTTGCAGTTGGTTTATTTACATCAGGATCTAAATTGTTCCATACATTGCATTTGTTTGATAAGTCTCAAGTTTGTTTTTTTGTTTTTTTGTTTTTTTTTTTTGATATGGAGTCTTGCTCTGTCACTCAGTCTGGAGTGCAGTGGCCGGATCTCAGCTCACTGCAAGCTCCGCCTCTCGGGTTCATGCCATTCTCCTTCCTCAGCCTCCCAAGTAGCTGGGACTACAGGCGCCTGCCACCATGCCCGGCTAATTTTTTGTATTTTTAATAGAGACAGCGTTTCACATTATTAGCCAGGATGGTCTTGATCTCCTGACCTCGTGATCCACCTGCCTCAGCCTCCCAAAGTGCTGGGATTACAGGCGTGAGCCACCGCGCCTGGCCAGTCTCAAGTGTTTTTAATCTAAAGCAGTTACACTCATTTTTTTTTCTTGCCACTTATTTCTTGAAAAACCAGGTTGTTTATCTTACAGGATTTCTGTCATTCCAGATTTTCCTGATTCTCCCAGTCGTATCATTTAACGTCTTTCTGTATCCTCTAAGGACCCTTATATTAGTATATTGTTTATTTCCATTCTTCTTTCTTCTGGCATTATTTTGTTTATTCATTCATCATCCAACAACTATTGATTGGATGGTTATCATGAAGTAGACATGGGTACTGGGGATACTTCTTTGGCCTTTTTACCTAGTGTATGTCTAGGTTGGTAGAAGTTAGGTTTTAAAAGCATATTTAATCCAGCATTTATGCAAAGTATTATTAAAGCCCTGGTGGTACTCTTGAACTGAACTGCCACATATAGCTGTGTGAAACATATCCAGAGTTCTAGTTTAGGAATAAATGATTTCTTTTCATTGTTGCTTCCTGTCTGCTATGTACTGGATAAAGGGAGTTCCCCAGCTCCAAGCAGTACTGAAAATTCTATGGCCTGTGGTGTAGATGAGGGGAAACAAGGGGTTATGGGTGAGAATTTACCGAGTACTGGGGCATGCTGCTGAGGTAACTCTTAGGAATATTTGAGGGTTGCAGCCAGTTTTCCAATCACCATCTTTTTCTTCTAAGTAGTCCAGGAATCAATTTGGTTAAATTCCTTTCTTCTGCAATTTGGCCAACACTCCTTTCTTTCCTGGTCCCCACTGTGGGACCAAAACCATGTTTTATTGCTTCTTTGTTTCCTTTATGTTTCTGTAGCAGATAATTCTTTTAAGATTTTCAGAAGAGTGATGTTTTTCGCAGTGGGGAAAAAGAGAGTGAAAAAGGCACTTCTTCAATATTTCTCAAACTGTATGTCAAGACTCATTGGTGAGTCATGAAATCAATTTAGTGAGGCATGAAATCAATTTAGTGGATTGTGAAATTGATTTAGTGAGTAGCAGCCAGAGTTGTTTTGTTGTGTTTTTTTTTTTTATTATTATTTCTAGTGGAATCGAATAGAAAATATTAGAGTGCACTGCACAGAGGAAGGGCCAGTATTGTTTCATAAGCTTTTGTTTCATATATAAGTGTCATATATGAAAATGTTACCTATTATGGGTCACAGCCAAAAAAATTAAAAGCTCACACTTTATCGTGTCTCTCTTTTTCAACTTCTTTGCCTTTTCTCACCCTATCTCAATCACCCTCCCTCACATCATTGTTGTCATTAAAGTTGATATAGAGAGTTAGGAAGTATAGTTAGAAAGGGAAGTCTCTTAGGTAACAAAGTTCTAACACATTATTTTCCCTCTTTGTACCTCCCTTATATTACTCGTCACTTTCTCTTTTTTTATTTTTGAGACAGTCTCGCTCTGTTGCCCAGGCTGCAGTGCAGTGGTGCGATCTTGGCTCACTGCAACCTCTGCCTCCCGGGTTCAAGCGATTCTCAGGCCACAGCCTCCCAAGTAGCTGGGATTTCAGGCGCACGCCACCACGCCCCGCTAATTTTTGTATTTTTAGTAGAGATAGGGTTTCACCATGTTGGCCAGGCTGATCTTAAAGTCCTGAGCTTAGGAGATCTGCCCGTCTCAGCCTCCAAAAGTACGGGGATTACAGGCATGAGCCACTGTGCGCAGCTGACTTCTCACTTTACATTCGTTCATTTCCGAAACGTTCATTCTTACATGCCAGGCACAGTTCTCTGCACTATTCACTTGTTACGCATTTGACAGATAATTTATTAACTGTCTACTTGGTGCAAGGCAAGGCCACATGGGTACTAAGATGAATGTGACACAATCCCTACCCTCAAAGAGTTTACCATTTAGTATGGGAGATTTAAGAGTTTGTTACCACCAGTTGTACTTTGTCCTCCCCCCACTTTCCTTTATTTCCGCACCTGTAGGTCTTTGGGATCCTGGGGTAACAAAGTCAGAAAAAGCCTTCTTTGACTCTTAAGAATTTTAAATTTTATTCATACAATAAACATTCATTGGACCCTTATTTTGTGCCAAGCTGTGTTCTGTTTGCTGAAGATACATCAGAGATCAAAAGAGATAACAATCTCTGTCCTTATGGAACTTACAGTCTAATTGGGAGAGATACAACAGACAACATGATAAATGGCAAAGTATATAGTATGCTAGAAGGTAACCTGTTATGAAAAATAGAACAAAGGAAGGGGGATTGGAGTCTCAGCCATTGAGGAAGGAAGGTGGTAATTTAAATAGGGTAGAAGGGTTTGGCATTAGGCCAGGAGCAGTGGCTCCTGCTTGTAATCCCAACGCTTTGGGAGGCCAAAGCAGACCGATCACTGGAGCCCAGGAGTTCGAGACCAACCTGAGCAACATGGCAGAACTCCGTCTTTACAAAAAGTAGCAGGGTGTGGTGGTGTGTGCCTGTCGTCCCAACTACTCAGGGGGCTGAGGCGGGAGGATCACCTGAGCCTTAGGAGTTCAAGGCTGCAGTGAGCCATGATCGTACCACTGCACTTCAGCCTGGGCAACAGAGTGAAACCCTGTCTCAAAGAAAAAGAAAGAAAAGAGATGTTTGGTCTTTCTGAGAGTGCCAAGCCCTAACTGTCAGACCACCAGGGAAGTTGGTTTGGCCTTTCTGAGAAGGTGACATTTGAGCATAGACTTTGACATTTGAGCATATGGTTAGTCTTAGGGGTAATACGGTTAGCCAAAGGTTATCTGAGGGAAAACCTGCAAGGCAGAGGAAGCAGCAGTGGATAGGTCCTGTGGACTAGTATGACTGGCATGATGCAAGAGCAGGGAGAAGACCATTGTCGCCAGAGTGAGGGGAGAGGAGTAGAAAATGAGATGATGTCCATAAGGAAATGGGGGTCAGATGTTATAGGCCCTTGCCAAGACTTGGTCTTAGATTACTCTGGGTGAAATGAGGAGCTGTTTCAGGATTTCAAGCAGAGAAGGGACCTGATCAAACCTAAATGTTTAAAAAACCTCTCTGGCTGTTCTGATGAGCCTTGATTCCTTTTTTTTTTTTTGAGACGGAGTCTCACTCAGTCACCCAGGCTGGAGTACAGTGGCATGATCTCGGCTCACTGCAAGCTCTGCCTACTGGGTTCACGCCATTCTCCTGCCTCAGCCTCCCGAGTAGCTGGGACTACAGGTGCTGGCCACCTCGCCCGGCTAATTTTTTGTATTTTTAGTAGAGATGGGGTTTCACCGTGTTAGCCAAGATGGTCTCGATCTCCTGACCTCGTGATCCACCTGTTTCGACCTCCCAAAGTGCTGGGATTACAGGCGTCAACCACTGTGCTCAGCCAAGCCTAGATTCTTGAGAGGCAAAGGGGGGAACAGTTGGGAGGCTATTGCAGGAAGTGAGGCACAGATTTTGGTGGCTGTGACCAGGATGACAGCAGTAAAGGTGGTGGAGAGTGGCCAGATTCTGATATATTTTCAAGGTAGAACCAACAATATCTGCTGATGGATTGCCTTTGGGACGTGAGAGAAAGAGTCAAGGGTGACTCCAAGATTTCTGGAAAATAGCCAGGTGCGGTGGCTCACATCTGTAATCCCAGCACTTTGGGGAGGCCCAGGTGGATGAATCACCTGAGGTCAAGAGTTCAAGACCAGCCTGGCCAACATGGTGAAACCTCATCTCTACTAAAAATACAAAAAATTAGCCTGGCTTAGTGATGCGTGCCTGTAGTCCCATCCACTCAGGAGGCTGAGGCAGGAGAATTGCTTGAACCTGGGAGGTGGAGGTTACAGTGAGCTGAGATCACGCCAGTGCACTCCAGCCTGGGTGAGAGAGTGAGACTCCAACTCAAAAAAAAAAAAAAAAAATTAAATTAAAAAAATAAAGATTTCTGGCTTGAGTTACTAGGACGGTGGAGACTATCTCCATCTCAGGAATTGAGATGGAGAAAGCTGCACGTAGAGCAGATGGAGGGCAAGCTTAGGAATTCAGTGTGGGGTGTTGTGTTTGAACACCCAAGCGGGGACAGTCATTAGACAGCAGGGCTTGTGAATAGGGGTCAGGAGAGTGGTCCAGGCTGGAGATAAAAATCTGTGGGTTATCAACATATAGAAGGCATTAAAAGCCACAAAACTACACGATACCATCTAGGCAGTGAGAAGAAGAGAAAGGACCATTGCCCATTTCAACATTGAAAGGTTGGCAAGAAGAGGAAGACCCACATAGGAGAGTAAAGTAGGAAGAAACCCAGAGGAGATGAAAGCTGGCTGAAGAAACTGTTCCAAGGAGAATGGGGAGTGATACAGTTTGGATGTTGTCTCCACCTAAATCTCATGTCAAAATGTCATCCCCAGTGTTGGAGGTGGGGTCTGGTGGGAGCTGATTGGATCATGGGGACAGCTTTCTCATGAACGGTTTAGCACCATCCTCCTTGGTACTGCCCTCACCATAGTGAGCAAGTTCTTATCTGGTTTTTAAAAGTATGTAGCACACCCCCTCGCTCTCTTGTTCCTCCTTTAGCCATGTGATGTGCCTGCTCCTTCTTCACCTTCCGCCATGAGTACAAGCTCCCCAAGGCCTCCCCAGAAGCCAAGTGATGTTGGAGCCATGCTTGTACAGCATGCAGAACTGTGAGCCACTTAAACCTCTTTTAAAAATTACCCAGTCTTGGCCGGGCGAGGTGGCTCAAGCCTGTAATCCCAGCACTTTGGGAGGCCGAGACGGGCGGATCACGAGGTCAGGAGATCGAGACCATCCTGGCTAACACAGTGAAACCCCGTCTCTACTAAAAATACAAAAAAAAAAAACTTAGCCGGGCGAGGTGGCAGGCGCCTGTAGTCCCAGCTACTCGGGAGGCTGAGGCAGGAGAATGGCGTGAACCCGGGAGGCGGAGCTTGCAGTGAGCTGAGATCCGGCCACTGCACTCCAGCCTGGGTGACAGAGCGAGACTCCGTCTCAAAAAAAAAAAAAAAAAAAAAAAAATTACCCAGTCTCAGGTATTTCTTTTTTTTTTCTTTTTTTTTTTTTTTTTGAGACGGAGTCTTACTCTGTTGCCCAGGCTGGACTGGAGCGCAGTGGCTCGATCTCAGCTCACTGCAACCTCTGCCTCCCAGGTTCAGGTGATTCTCCTGCTTCAGCCTCCCGAGTAGCTGGGATTACAGGCGTGCACCACCACACCTGGCTAAGTTTTTTGTATTATTAGTAGAGACGGGGTTTCACCATGTTGGCTAGGCTGGTCTTGAACTCCTGACCTCAAGTGATCCACCCACCTCGGCCTCCCAAAGTGCTGGGATTACAGCCGTGCCCAGCCTAG
Organism: Macaca nemestrina; assembly: GCF_043159975.1. Taxonomy (NCBI): domain Eukaryota; kingdom Metazoa; phylum Chordata; class Mammalia; order Primates; family Cercopithecidae; genus Macaca; species Macaca nemestrina. Next base: position 83,133,712 of record NC_092138.1, read on the forward strand.
GTATTTCTTTATAGTAATGCGAGAACAGACTAATATAGGGAGTGATCAATTGTGTCAGATTATGCTGATAGTTCTTACAAAATGGGACTGATCATCGGGTTTAGTAGTCTGTACATCTTCACATCACTTACAGCAATTGTAATTATTAACTTATAATTATGGTTATTTAATGTCTTCTTTACTAGAATGAAAACTTCTTGAGGATAGGGACAGTGTTTGCTTTGTTCGTTTTATTGTAGTCATTGTAGATAAATATTTGATGACATTCAATAAATATTTGATGAGTGAGTAAATGAGTGAATGAATGTGCAATATGATTACCTTCTGCCTGGCTCCAAAATATTGTGGACAAAGCTTATATAACAGGCAGAATGTTCTGTATCAGGGAATATAGAGGGCATTATCAGGATCAGCAGGAAAAATCAGCTCATTGCTGAGATCTTTGCTTTAGCTTCAAGATATTCATTTTAGAAGGTTTACTAGACATCTTGGAGCCAGTGATGTTACTTGGTGCTAGACTTGATGACACACTAAATCCAATTTACAGTCATGTTCCTTGTGGTGCATGGTATGATGAATTATGTACTGGGTATTGTTTTTTATTTTTTATTTTTTGAGACAGAATCTTGCTCTGTCACCCAGGCTGGAATGCAGTGGCGCCATCTTGGCTCACTGAAACCTCTGATTCCTGAGTTCAAGTGATTCTCCTGCCTCAGCCTCCCAAGTAGGTGGGACTACAGGCACGCACCACCACGCCCAGCTAATTTTTGTATTTTTTTTTTTTTTAGTACAGACGGGTTTTACCACATTGGCGAGGGTGCTCTGGAACTCCTGACCTCAAGTGATCCACCCTCCTCGGCCTCTCAAAGTGCTGGGATTACAGGTGTGATCCACCGTGCCTGGCCTACAGGGTGCTTTTGAGACATAGTAGCTCAGGATAAATGATCAGAGAGGTAGATTTTCAAAAGTAGGTAAACAATTGAAAAGAGATCTCAAGGGGATGTTGGAATGTTTCAGAAAGGAGAACTGGGAAAGACATTTCTCAGCAGAGGGAGCGATGCATGCAAAGATTGCAGTTTGGGAAAATACTGTCTGTGCGGTGGAACTACAAGGCTGGTGTATGTATGATAGGGTGTGGGCTTGTTATTTCCTACTGAACTTGAGCAACTCAAGTTTTGCAGGTTGACTGGAATGTTGGGTGAGTGTGAGGGTGTGGGGAAGATGGATGAGATGGATGGTCTTGTCTGCCAAGTTTAGGAGCTTGAGTTGTAACCTGTATTCAGTGGAGAGCCACTGAAGACTTAAAAGCAGAAGATTAATAATAAACTAGGGAAAATAGTAGCACTGAAGTAATATGGTTGTTGATGAGGTTTAGGAAGTTTAATCTGGCATCTGAATATAGGATGGCTTGTAAGATTATAGAGAGAAGAGGCAGGAAAGCTAGCTAGAATATTACATTATTCATGAGTGAGGCAATGAAAATGGAGGGGTGAAAATGGACTTGAGAGGGTGGCCAGGCTCTTGGCTGTTTGTGAGGCCTCTATTTAAAGGAAAACACGCATCTCCTCATCTTAGATGACAGCGTAGAGTGACTCTCTTTATGTCAGCTGGAACCAGAAGTAATCTCCCAACATTATTGCCTTTCAAGAAAAAAGAGATTTATTGTGCTTAACGGAGTGAGTACAGTGTAACATATATTATCCTCAATCACAGCAGTGTCCTGGTCTGCCGCTTGGCTTTTCAGCTGCGTGCTCTTCTCAACAACACTGACTTCGTTGCTCCTCCTGGGTTTAGCACTTTCACCCTGCTGAATTCAGCACATCCAGAGAAAGGATCAGAGGGCCGGCCTCTAGTTGTTTCACAACATGGAATTTCAGGCTTCCAACTAGGTCACCTTCAGAATTGTAATTTTTTTCTTTTTATAAGACCTGTTTCATGGTTCCTGCTGAAATGGAGGGTGGAGAAGGAGAGAGGGATGATGGCTGCTATTCACAATGCGTACTCTTCTTACCTTGTGACTGGTCTGGACAAGTGTAGTAGAAGCAGGAAAGTCCACTTGTGGGTGGATTTGATTTGGGCTTGGGGTGGGGAGTCTGGGTATGGCAGCTACTGATTTGGTAATGGCTGCAGAGAGGAAGGCCGCAGAAGTATCACAGAGCAGCTGCAGACCTCTGTCACCTGGACTATATTGCAAATAGATTTGTGAACTCAGCTAACCAAGGAGGGTGAGGCGACAAGGTGGTGCCTCACCTCCTTCCTGTCTGGTGCTAGAAATCAAAACTAGTTTCTCTGTTTTTCAAGGGACCTGTTCACTGACTAGGTTAAACAGTTTATACATTTTCATTGATTCTGACATCCCCATGCTTTGTATTTGTACATCTCTAATATCTGTCTGTATCTTACAATGGATGATATATCATAGTTTAATTGGCAGCTTTTTTCTTTCCTTAGTGATCCCTAAGGTAATGGTGTGCTGTATAATCGGTGGCATCACTGGTTCAGTGGATACACACACGAGTATGTGGATATGTGTGGTGGTGGCTGACAGGTGTTAAAGAGGGGAAATAAGCTCTCTTCCCAGAGAAGGAGTCATCACGGGCAGTGCTGATGTTTTAAGCCTCATATGCACTCCATATATTTATGTGAAAGGAAATCTTTGATTGGTCTTAAGACTGTTGGTACTGTCTGTTTTCAGGCAGTAATCTCTTAGCTGTTATCAGGAGAATCAACTGGAAGCTATTAGATGTCTCTTCAGTTATCTCTTAATAAGACTTAAGTTTTAGGGTTGATGTTGTGACTCTTGTGATCCATGGTTTATCTGCTTTCATTATAAATCTTGCTTATTTTCTTTCCCAGAAATCATCAGTGAATTTCATTTGATTTATCCTACTGTTAACCTGTTTCTATCGTTATCAGTTTTTTCTAACCTGTTGGGTTAGCTTGTTGGCATTCCAAAATCTGTGTTGAGAAATACTCAATGGCCCACTTCTTGATTTTTGAGTGTCTAGTTGTACCTTCTTTGTATCTTTCCTAGAAAGATTGTTAAAGTAATGATAGGTTGGAGGAACATTTCTTATTCTATAGACACACACACATAGCATGTATATACTTACATGTGACATATTTTTATTAGACTTCTAATTTAGAATTTTTAAGGATTCTTGTGCAACTGATGTCGTTTACATGGAGACTAGGAGTGTGCATGTATGCATATCGTTTCAAAATAGATTATACTCAATTATGTGCAGGAAAGTTCTACAGTTTTCGAGAGTGAGATGATAACTGAACTCCAAGAACTTTGATTAACAAGGTATGACCCATTTAGTTGCATCATGGATGAGAGCCTGGCTCTCAAGTCAGGCTGCTGGGTGTTTGAATTTTAGCTTCTGTGACCTTGGGCAAGTTACTTAACTTCTCTGTGCTTGAGCACTCCTATCTATAAAATGGGAATAACAACAGGACCTACCTTAGGGTTCTAAGAATTAAGTAAGATAATGTATGTAAAATAGGTAATAGCATGCCTGGCACAGGGTATACTTAATGAATGGCAGGTGCTATTTTTTATTTTAGTTTATTCATTTTTAATTTTTGTGTTTTTTTGACAAGCAGATGGGGTCTCACTCTGTCACCCAGGCTGGAATGCAGTGGCACAGTCATAGCTCACTGCAGCCTCAAACTCCTAGGCTCAAGCAATCTTCCTGCCTCAGCCTCCAGAATATCTGGAATTATAGGCTCTAGCCACCACATCCAGCTGCTATTTTTTTTTTTTTTAATTAATAAAGGATCAGTTCAAGAGTGAGACCAGAGCTCTTGCTCTTGATCTGTTGGTTACGGAAAAAAATTATTTCTAGGGCTGGACATGGTGGCTCACACCTGTAATCCCAACACTTTGGGAGGCCGAGGCAGGAGGATGGCTTGAGCCCACCAGTTGGAGACCAGCCTGGGAAACATAGCAAGACCCATTTCTACAAAGAAAAAAAAAAAAAAAAAAAGCCGGGCGCAGTGGCTCACGCCTGTAATCCCAGCACTTTGGGAGGCTGAGGCCAGTGGATCACGAGGTCAGGAAATTGAGACCATCCTGGCTAACACGGTGAAACCCCGTCTCTACTAAAAATACAAAAAATTAGCCAGGCGTGGTGGCGGGGCGCCTGTAGTCCCAGCTGCTCTGGAGGCTGAGGCAGGAGAATGGCGTGAACGGGGGAGGCGGAGCTTGCGGTGAGCCGAGATCGCGGCACTGCACTCCAGCCTGGGTGACAGAGCCAGACTCCGTCTCAAAAAAAAATAAATAAATAAAAAAACTGGATGTGGTGGGAGGGTGAGGTAGGAGGATAGTTTGAGAGCCCAGGAGATCAAGGCTGCTGAGAGCCATGATCTCACCACTACCTTTGGCCTGGGTGCCAGTATGAGACCCTATCTCGGGGAAAAAAAAAAAAAAAAAAAAAAAAATTATTCCTAGTAAATGATTTTTTAGTTATGAAGTAGAAAAGTGTCTTCTAACTCAATGCTTTCAAGAAATTCCCTAAATTAATTGAACATTAAAAAAAAGGGATGTAAGTTCCACGAAGGTAGATGCCTTATGTCCGTTTTGTCAACATCTGTGTCCTTAATATCTAGAATAGCGCCTGACTTATATATAGTAAGTGCTTAATAACTATTTGTTGAGTGAATGCAAAAGGGCCAATGGCCCTTAAAAGCTACAGACATTTCATCTTATAGACCAAAATATGTAAGTTATTCTAGCATATAATAATTTAAAATTGTATTTTAACAATGTATGGAAATAAGTTTTATCTAAAGTACTAGAAACTCACAAACCTAAGTACATTTAAATAAATTGACTTTCTGTGAACCTATGAATTATGTTGGAAAATAAATAAATAAATAGACTTTTCTTGTTTGATGTAAACTAGGATATATGTAAGCAAATTGAGATGTTACTGTTGACAATGTGTAATTAATAATGTACTGTTAATTGTAGAGTTTCAAGTTACTTCATATAAGACACATAATTTTTAAAAGTACAGCTAACATAGTAAAAATTATATGCAAATATTAACAGCAGGTATCCCTAGATAGGGAAATTATAATTAATTAAGCAATTTTTCCTTTTACTTCTCTTTATTTCCTTTTTTTTTTTTTTTCCTGAGACGGAGTCTCACTCTGTCACCCAGGCTGGAGTACACTGGAGTAATTTCAGCCCATTACAACCTCTGGCTCTCAGATTCAAGCGATCCTCCTACCTCTGCCTCCCAAGTAGCTGGGACTACAGGCACTCGCCACCACGCCTGGCTAATTTTTGTATTTTTAGTAGAGATGGGGTTTCACCATGTTGACCAGGCTTGTCCCGAACTCCTGACCTCAAGTGATCCATCCACCTTGGCCTCCCACAGTGCTGGGATTACAGGCATGAGCCACCGCACCTGGCTATTTTCTAATATTTTCTACAGAACAGAGTTGTCTGAATTTAAAAAGCACCCCCCCAGAAATCCAAGCAATATTTATTGAGTGTTTTTCAAGGAACCTATTCACTGACTAGGTGAAAGAGTTTATACCATTTTCATTGATGCTGAGATGCCCATGTATTATATTTGTACATCTCCGATACCAGTCTGTATCTTACAATGAATGATATATCATAATTTAATTGGCAGCTTTTTTGTTTCCTTAGTGGTCCCTAACATAATGGTGCACTTTATAATCAGTGGCATTGTTGGTTCAGTGAATTCCCACAAGAATGTGTGCATGTGGTTGGTGGTGGCTGACAGGTGTTAAAGAGGGGAAATAAGCTCTCTTCCCAGAGAAGGAGTCATCACAGGCAGTGCTGATGTTTTAAGCCTCATATGCATTCCATATGTTTATGTGAAAGGAAATTTTGGGTATTAATACTGGTGGTACTGTCTGTTTTCAGGCAGTCATCTCTTAGCTGTTATCAAGAGAATCAATTGGAAGCTATTAGAGGTCTCTTCAGTTATTCCTTTAAAAGACATGCAAATTCTTGAGCATTCTAAATCAGAAAGTTCATTGAATTTTACTGTGAGTCTTCTGGTTTAGTCTGTAGTATAAGGCAGGGTTGCACAGAGTAAGGAACATGTGTTTTCTACCCAGTTCTCTCTGTGGAACATTTGGCAAATTCTGGGGCCGGGCTCAGTGGCTCACGCCTGTCATCCCAGCACTTTGGGAGGCCGAGGTGGATGGATCACGAGGTCAGGAGTTTGAGACCAGCCTGGCCAACATGGTGAAACCCCGTTTCTACTAAAAATACAAAAAATTTCCTGGGCGTGGTGGCGCACGCCTGTAATCCCAGCTACTCGGAAGGCTGGGTTCAATTGCTTGAACCCAGGAGGTGGAGGTTGCGGTGAGCGGAGATCACGCCATTGCACTCCTGTCTGGGCGACACAGCAAGACTGTCTCCAAAACAAAAACAAAAACAAAAAGCAAAAAAATTTGGCAAATCCCTTAAGCATTCTGGACCTTGTTTTCATCATCTGAGAAATGAAAGAATTAGCCTTGATAATTGTGAAGGGTAGTGCTTGTTACTTCCATAGTTTTATTATTTGATTTGGAGTTACGAGTGTACGTGTGTGTGTGTTTTCTCTACAGCCATACACACTGCTGCTATGGAGATGCTGGGAGGACCTGGTATCGAAAGCCAGTGTAGAAAAGTGGATATCATTGCAGATGCAGCATATTCCATTTTCCAAAAGCCAAAAAGTTTTACTGGCAACTTCGTCATTGATGAAAATATCTTAAAAGCAGAAGGAATACAAAATTTTGACATCTATGCAATTAAACCAGGTAATGCTTGTATAGTTTTTAAAAGTAACAATATGTTTTTCCATATTTTCTGCCATGAACACATCTGTTTTTTGTGTTTGTGTGATCGTAAAATGAATATGTTATTTTAAAAGCTGTCTTCCCAATGAAGGAAAAAAACCCATACCAACACAACTTAAAAAAAAAGATGAATAAAAAATAGAGGTGAGTTGAGGGCTTTTGAAGTGATATATATAAGCACAGAAAGTCAGATCAGCTACTAGCCACTTCCAAATCTCGAAATAAGAAATGAAAATTATTTTTTAAAGTTGGTCTTAAAATCACAGAGTAAAGATTTTGTTCAAGAATACGTGGTGACAGATGGTACAGTAGTGGGTTATTTATTTATTTGAGAAAGGGTCTCACTCTGTCACCCTGGCTGGAGTGTAGTGGCACGATCTCAGCTTACTGCAACCTCCACCTCCTAGGCTCAAGCAATCCTTCCACCGCAGCCTCTTGAGTAGCTGGGACTATAGGCATGTGCCACCACACCTGGTTAATTTTTATATTTGTAGATGTGGGATTTCACCATGTTGCCCAGGCTGGTCTTGAACTCCTGAGCTCAAGTGATCTGCCTGCCTTGGCCTCCTAAAGTGTTAGAATTACAGGTGTGAGCCACTGCACCTGGCCCAGTCATGAATTTTTTTGTTTAAAATAATTTATGATTGTAGACTCTGTAAATATTTGTCTCTTAAGTGCAGTCTCTTAGAGTAGCTTAATGACAGATGGTGTAGATGAGTGGGCATGGTGTAGTAAAGTGATCTGAGAAGCTTCCAGAAAGCCCTCTTTTTAAGTAACTCTCTCTCTCTGAAATCGTGGATGATAATGATAATAATGGATTTTTACCATATAGAATATGATGTATTCTAATATAGCCATGTATAGAAGTAAATTTAATTTATGGTAAAGTATATTTTAAGTATTATTCATTAAGCTGAGCTTCTAAATGACACAAACCATGTTTATATTTGTATCATCCCTGCTCATCTCTGCAGTTCCAACTGAATTAAATAGCAGATTATAGTTTTATAAAACACTCTTATATGCATTATCTATTTAGCCTGCATAACAATTCTGTAAGGGAAGTAATGCTTAGTGATTAAGAACATGGAATTTGGGAGAAGACAAGCCAGGTTCATATTGCAGCTCTGCTGCTCACTGCTATGCAGCTTTGAGCGTGTCACCCAGTTTGTCTGTCTCAGCCTTAATGTCCATATTGGTAAACTTAAGAGAACGATACATTTCATACAAGATTTTTGTAAAGACTAAATGTGATAACGTATGTTTTTGGCACAGTGCCCAGCATATAGTACACTCAGAATATTTGGTAGTTAATATTTACAAGTGGAAAAACAGGCTCAGAGAGATTGAGCCTTTGCCTAAGAGCAGATGGCTAACAGGCGGCAGAACCTGACTAGATTCGGGTCTTCTGGGTCCTGGTACCCAGGAATATAATTATTACTTTAGGTTTTAAAGACACAGTGTAATTGTGCACAAGTTTTAAAATTTTATTTAAATTAAAAATCCTATCAAGTATTGAGAACTTAGTATGACCAGATACTATGATATTAGGATACAACAAAGATGAATTCATTCCTGCCCTCCAGAAGTTTGCTTAAACTTCTGAAAAAGAGAGAGAGAGACAGGAGACTGAGGCAGGAGGCTCATTTGAGCCCAGAAGTTTGAGACCAGCCTGGGCAAAACAGCAAGACCCCATCTCAAAAAAAAAAAAAAAAAAAGAAAAGAAAAGAAAAAAAAGGAAAAGAAAGAAAGGAAAAGAAAAAGAGAGCAATTGAGATTGTTAACATCTCACTGTACTATAGTTTTGAAGGCTTTGTGGCCTTTAAATCTTCTAGTGTGCACGTGTCTTGGAGTTATCAGTGTAATTAAAACAGTTAGCCTATTTGCTAACCACAACCATTAGCTGAAAATAAGACCTAGTGGAGGCTGTGTGCAGTGGCTCACACCTGTAATCCCAGCGCCTTGGGAGGCCAAGGCCGGCAGATCACTTGAGCCAAAGAGTTCAAGACCATACTGGGCAACATGGCAAAACCCTCTGTCTATAAAAAATAAAAATGAGTGGTCGGGTGCCATGGCTCATGCCCATAATCCCAGCACATTGGGAAACCGAGGTGGGTGGATATCCTGAGGTCAGGAGTTCGAGACCGGCCTGACCAATATGGGGAAACTCTGTCTCTACTAGAAATACAAAAATTAGCCAGGCCTGGTGGTGGGCACCTGTAATCCCAGCTACTTGGGAAGCTGAGGCAGGAGGATTCCTTGAACCTGGGAGGCAGAGGGTGCAATGAGCCGAGATTGTGCCACTGTACTCAAGCCTGGGTGACAGAGCGAGACTCCATCTCAATAAATAAATAAATAAATAAATATTAGCTGGATATGGTGGCTTGCACCTGTGGTCCCAGTTACTTGGGAGGCTGAGGGAGGAGGATCACTGGATCCCACGAGGTGGAGGTTGCAGTGAGCCAAGATCGTGCCACTGCACTCCAGCCTGGGTGACAGTGAGACCCTGTGTCAATAATAATAATAATAACCCAGTGGAATGGATGGAATAGGATAGCTTAGTTTTCATGATGATGGAGTGAGAGGAAGAGGGAGAGAGAGAAGAGACCCAAATGCACTAATGCTGAGAAGAAAGTCCTTCTTAAGAAGGGGCCCTCTGCTCTTAGGAGGGCAGGTAAGAAATGAGTCCTGAGCACTTTGGAAGAATGTGGGCCAGAAGAGCAGTGTAGGATGAGAAGGGCAAAGGTTCCTGGGAGAGCAGGTAAAGGCTTTACAGAACAGGTGATCTTTTGGGGATTAAATCTTGAAGATAAAATTTATCAGAGGAGAGGAGGATAACTGAATTATGAGAAAATTAATTGAATGAAGATCAGGTCATTCGCAGTTCTCACGGAGGCCTTTTCTGTTGCACCAGAATGATTTTTAATGAAATAGATATGTTTACTAAACAGATGTTAAAATCTTAGTATGTTGTAGTTACATTAACCTAATGGTTTGGGGTCAATTTTTCAGGTCATCCTTTGCAACCAGATTTCTTCTTAGATGAATACCCAGAAGCAGTTAGTAAGAAAATGGAATCAACTGGTAAGATCTAGACTATATTTTATGTTAGAAAATATAAATCCTAACTTACGTATTTCTTCCAAAATATGGAATTGATCCTATAACAGTGACATTTCTGCCTTCTGTTTTTAAACTATTTTGTAATTTAAAGTAAACAAGTAATGTGAGCTCTCAGTTAATTCTAGTAAAGAAGGTTATTTTGTTCATCTACCACTAAGAAGTTTTAATAAGGCTGGGCACAATGGCTCATACCTGTAATCCCAGCACTTTTGAGGCGAATGGATCACTTGAGTCCAGGAGTTTGCGACAAGCTTGGGCAACATGGCAAAACCCCATGTCTACAAAAAAATAAACTGGGCGTGGTGGCACGAGACTGTAGTCCCAGCTACTCAGGAGGCTGAGCCTGGGAAGTTGAAGCTTCAGTGAGCCATGATCGTGCCACTGCACTCTAGCCTGGGTGACAGAGCAAGACCCTGTCTCAAAAAAAAAAAAAAAAAAAAGAAGGAGTTATTAATATATTCTTTGCATTTGGTCAAAAAAAGGTCTGAAAAAACTTTTTTTTCAGGTTTTATTTATTTTCTTTTGCACTGTCTTTAGGTATTTCATGTTGATACGTTATTTTGAGGAAAAGTGTGTCATATATCAAATACATCTAACACCATTTCCACAGTTTGTGTTATGTGACGATTTTATGGAAGAAATCAACTTCAGAGGAGGTTCGGGTTTTACTTTGTTTTGTTTCTGTAATTCAGAAACAACAGTGCCCTTGAATTGGTCCAGAGTTTACATTTTAGACTTTGTGTTCTGACATTTTGCCAGTGGCTCACTTAAAGAAGAAACACTTTAATGAATACCTGTGGGAAGAATTTCTCTCCTGGTTTACTAATAAGAATGGCTGTGCTTCTTATGGGCCCTTACCTTATTTTTATCTTATAGATGCTGTGATGCTCATCGATTTTGTTTTTTTTTTTTTTTAGAAGTCTGATAGAAAATATAGGGATGAATTTCCTTGATACCGTTAGCAAATCTGTGGCACCTTACTGCAGTGCATTTTAGTGCCAAACCTTATTTCCAGCTTTCCTTTATTTATTCTTTATTATTTATCTTTTCTTTTTCCAAATTTTTGTGGTAATTAAAAAAAATTACTTAGGTAATAAAAAGGACTTTTTTGTATTATAGACAATTTAAAACAATAGAAAGGAAAATAGTTACTCATAATCCTACTACCCAGAGTATTAAAACCAGGAAAGACAAGATTCTCAGTCTTTTTCTCAAAAGGCCTCTTACAGAATGGTGGAAAATTATCAAAGTCTGGAAGAGTCTGGTCTTCAAGTTAGTTAAGTCCAAAACTCTGATTTTTGCCCAGCGCCCTAAGGTTGGATCTGTCTTTTAGAAGAAGGCATGCATGAACTGAGCTCATTTAAATTCCAAATTTTAAATAATAACCATTTATTGATCAAGTATATTCATTTTGTTTATTCAACAACTATTTACTGGACACCTACTATGTGCCAAACACTGTGCTAAGTACTTTGCATGCATTGTCCTGTTTAACACTATTAATCCCCAAGACAGATACTACCCTCATTTTATAGCTGCGATTGCACAGCCAGCAGGTGGCAGAACTAAGATTTAAACTTGTATTTCTGTGATTCCAAAGCCCATGTCTTTAACCAGTAAACTTAAATGGCTTTCCTAACACTTGAATACTTAGTCTTATAAATTTAAGCATATTCTTAGTCTGGGCAACATGGTGAGGCCCCATCTCTACAAAAAATAAAAAAAATTAGCTGGGCATGGTGGCACATGCCTGTAGTCTCAGCTACTCAGGAGACTGAAGCAGGAGGATCCCTTGAGCTCAAGAGTTTGAGGCTGCAGTGAGCTATGATTGAGCTATAGCACTCCAGCCTGGGCAACAGAGCAAGACCCTGTCTCAAATAAATACATAAATTAGCACATTCTTTCCCGTGATAATCCAATTTATTAATTTATAACAAGGAGTTGCCATCTCATAGGTTAAACATGTAGGTGCTTGATCAGCACATTCTTTTCCTTTGGATATAATTACACATGAAACAGAATCATAGTCAGAAGGTCATTTAGTGACCATGGAATCAGAACAAGGGGGTTAGACAGGTAGAGTGTAAAATCAGTGTTTACTGGCATCAGGCTTTGATAGGGATAACTTTGCCTATAGCCATCTCCACAGAAGCAATGCTCTCACCCTTAAGGTCAGAAGACTCAAATTCCTTTGGCTAACTTCCCCCACCTAATGCTGCGGGAGCATTTACTTTTGTAGTTCTCTTTTTTTGATTCTGTGTGGTTCAGTCGATAGCAATTTTACTTGACCTTTTCTGTAGGTATATTATTATAGTCATATAGATAGTAGCCTGGGCTATAAGTTACCTCTTTCAGTTTATTTCTTATGTCCTCTCATAGTTCAACTCTCTGAGAACTATGGTGTATCCCTTGTTTCCAAAGGGGGAGAGGTTCACCCTAATGTTGCACCCACAACTTAGAATAACCTGTTACCATTTCATTATACCTTTTCCAGTATTTGTCCTGTGTATGTTAGCTCTTATATATGTAATTATTATAAACAGTGTACATAGTTTTAAATTGATTTTTTCTTTCTTCCTATCTTAAAAGCAATATCAACCAGGCATAGTGGCTCATGCCTGTAGTCCCAGCACTTTGGGAGGCTGAGGTGGGAGGATTGCTTGAGCCCAGGAGTTCAAAAGTAGTCTGGACAACATGGCGAAACCTTGTCTCTACAAAAAGTACAAAAATTAGCTGGGTGTGATGGTGCATGCCTGTAGTCCCAGCGACTTGGGAGGCTGAGGTGGGAGGATCACTTGAGTTCAGGAGTTTGAGGTTGCAGTGAGCTATGATCAAGCCAGTGAACTCCAGCCTGTGTGAGAGAGTGAGAACCTGTCTCAAAAAACAAACAAACAAAAAACACAATACCATTATTTCTTCATTGATTCCCCCCACCCCTACTCTCCACTGGAACACAGGGAGCCCACTCAGTCTTTTTTTTTTTTTTTTGACTTTCAGCTTATTCTTATTTTTATTTTTCATTTGTTTTAGAGACTGGGTCTCACCCTGTCGCCCAAGCTGGAGTGCAGTGGCTCGATCATAGCCCACTGCAGCCCTCAAAGTCCTGGACTTAAACAATCCTCTCACCTCAGCCTCCCCAATAGCTGGGAGTAGAGGTGCATGCCACCACGCCCAGCTAATTTTTAAATTTTTTGTAAAGAGGGGATCTTATTAGATTGCCCAGGCTGGTCTCAAACTCCTGGCCTCAAACAATCATCCTGCCTCGGCCTCCCAACGTGCTGGGATTACAGGCATGAGCTATGGCGCTGGGCCTGTTTTCCTTCAGTTACAGTTTTAATTGCTTCTGTTCCATTTGTTCTTGATTCTCAGAAACACTTATTCTTACCCTGGCTCCCCTTACCCTTTCCCTGTAGTTAGCACCACTTCTCATTGGTTCCGGCTTTCTCTTCTGTATTCTGGAGACCTTTTAAAGTTTGTCCTCTATTAAAAAGGACAGTCTGATAAGATGTTCTATAGCTTAGTTTCTCTTCCATATTGTCTCGAATGGTTATTTTAATTTGCTATGGTGCTTATATTTCTCTCACTTCCTCTTTCATTTTATCCTATTGTCTTTTCATCTCAGCCAGTTACATATAACTTTCTGTCCCTGTTTCATATAGGTTTTTTTTAAGGCTTTATTTATTTAATTTTTTGAGAGTCTCTCTCTGTTGCCCACGCTGGAGTGCAGTGGCATGATCTTGGCTCACTGCAACCTCCACCTCCCAGTTTCAAGCAATTCTCCTCCCTCAGCCTTGCTAGTAACTGGGATTACATGGGTGTGCCACCACGCCTGGCTAATTTTGTATTTTTAGTAGAGATGGGGTTTCGCCACATTGGCCAGGCTGGTCTCAAACTTCTGACCTCAGGTGATCTGCCCACCTTGGCCTCCCAAAGTGCTGGGATTACAGGCATGAGCCACTGTGCCTGGCCAAAGCTTTATTTTTTCGAGAGCAGTTTTAGATTCAGAGCAAAACTGAGAGGAAGGTATAGAAATATCCCATATACCCGCCTGCCCCCACACATGCATAACCTCCTTCCTTAGCAGCATCCTCTACCAGAGTGGCACATTTGTCACAACTGATGAATCTGTATTGACACATCATAATGATATAGTTTCCATGTGGAAGAATTCTTGTAAGTTAGTTTTAGATCTTGCTCTTCAGAGTAGCCTCCATTGCCTTGTGGCATATTATTTTTTTCATAGGCATCAGGTTATTTTTTTTCCATTAATTCTTCCTCATAGTAGGAGGTATCTCTAGAGCTAGTGTAGTCAAAGGCAGGAATGTGTAGGTTGCTTTTGGCTCCACTCCCTGTCCATATGGAGGAATTCCTTTTTCTGAGCTGTAGTTTCAAATGTAGCACCTGTTGGGCAAATAGCTCAGGCCAGTGTGCAAGGCTGACATGTGACCTTCCTTTACTTCCTCTGTTTCAAACTACTCTCCAGGCCTGGCTCAGTGGCTAAAGCCTATAATCCCAGCACTTTGGGAGGCTGTGGTGGGAGGATCGCCTGAGGCCAGGAGTTCTAGATGAGCCTGAGCAATATAGCAATAGCAAGATCCCATTTCTACAAAAAACTTTTAACAATAGCCAGGCGTGGTGGTACGTACCTGTAGTCTCAGGTACTTGGGAGGCTGAGGCAGGAGGATCACTTGAACCCAGGAGTTCAAGGTTGCAGCGAGCTGTGATTGTGCCATTGCACTCCAGCCCGGGTGACAGAGGGAGATCCTATCTCAAAAACAACATGAAACACAACAAAAACACAAAAACTACTCTCTCCTGCAATGCTCTGCTGCCAAGGTTCTTCCCCTCCCCATCCTTGTCAGCCATGCCTTGGGGCATGTACTTCCCAGGATGCTGCACTGCAGGACTCCCCTACTGTCTGCTTATCTTATTTGGGAGCTACAAGCTTTGGAACTGGATTTGAAAGATGCGGATGAGGAATCATATACAGTGTGTCTTGAAAAGTAGCGTGTGTAAAACAGAGAGGCAGCTCCTGATCTTAGTTGGTACAAGCCCAGAGTCTGATCCAGCGCGAGCCTCTCTTCTTTGTTCGGGTGGGCACAGGTATTCTTTCTTTGAGATCTTTCATGAGGGAAAGCACAGGAGACCGGTCTTTCTGAGGCTGACTCAGTGTACCTTAGAGCTGCTGAACCTCTCCTCCGAGATTCAGATAATAGATTGTGTATCAGTCTAGGTGATGTTCAGTATTTCCCCTTTTTTGTGTGTGTGCATTTTTATATTTATTCAGGGTGAAGTTAGGAGAGCCTGTGTCAGGGACTACCAGCCATGTGTCATCTTCTTTTGTGTACTGGAATTCTATAAATATTTCTTTCCCATTCCGGCTTACATTTTTGTAGTCTGATGGCTGCACCTTTAAAATCTATCATTGGTTTGTTGTTTTTGTCTCCTGAAGTTTTTTTTTTTTCTCTTGTGCAAACTCATCATGTTTACGTCTCAATAATCCAGGTGATAAATTATGCAATTTATCTCTTGGCAAATGTCTTTCAGGGATAAACTAAAGTTTTTGCTGCAATCTCCTTGGCACTTCATATGTAGATGATATACCTTGACTAATATACAAATCACCTGAAGTAGTTACCCACTAGGAAGGGAGGGGTTCCAGCAGTTATTTATATGACAGACTCAGTTCTCTCTGGTGTAACTGCTAAGACAAAACACATGACCTGCCTTTGGAAACATGAAGGAACCGTGTGTCTTCGCTGCCCTTGCTTTAGCAGCCTTTGCTTGGTCAACTTCTGGTGAGTTTCACATCTCAGCACTGTGCTCAGCTTTTATGTTGGCTATATAAAAAATTAGATTGCTAAACATAGAAGAAAATGTTGAGGACATATTTATTACTCAGTGGATAAAATTGCAGGCTCTGGAGTCAGACTGCCTGGATTTAATCTTGAATTCCATTTGTTTTTATTAAACAAATTGAAATGCTTTCTGGAACAAGGCAAGTTAAAAATAAAAAGGGGGAAATTAACTTTTGTATGTTCTGTATCTGGTCAC
The DNA here is from genome assembly GCF_043159975.1 of Macaca nemestrina. Classification (NCBI taxonomy): domain Eukaryota; kingdom Metazoa; phylum Chordata; class Mammalia; order Primates; family Cercopithecidae; genus Macaca; species Macaca nemestrina. The sequence goes on from NC_092138.1 coordinate 83,149,723, forward strand.
CATCATGAGCTTTTTGTTGTTGTTTTTAAAGACATCTAATAGTTTCTGAGAGAGAGTGAGTACTCATTGAAAGCATAGACTTCGGAGTAAGACAAATATGGGTTCAAATCCGGTGCCTGCCACTTACATCTGTCATTTTGGGCACATCACTTCAGTTCTCTGAAACAGTTTTGTCACCTCTTGCTTTCCTTGTGTAATTATTGTGAGGAATAAGAGTGATAGTACATCATATTGTACATTTGATGCAGGAAGCCCCTATAACTATTGGTTGCTGTAGTTATTATTAATTACCTTGGATTTTCTACATGGTAAAACTTCTTGTCTGCAAATAATAATATCTTTGAAGGATTATTTCTGGCATATATCTTAATACACTGACTTGAACTTCCACGAGTTCTTTAAAACTATTTTATTTTAATTATCCTTATTTTATTCTTAATTTTAATTAGAAAAATCTTCAGATTTTACCATAAGGTGTTAACATTTCTATAAGATGGATATTTTTTAAATCAGAGAAGTTAGATTGGTATCTACTTTTTTTAGTGTAATAAACTTGTTACATTTTAAATATGTTAAATGGGTAATGTTCTCTTTCTGTGCTCTTTCTTCCTTTCTTCTTTCCTTTCTTTCTTTCCTTTTTTTTTTTTTTTTATTGAGATGGAGTCCGTTCTGTTGCCCAGGCTGGATGCAGTGGCGTTTTCTTGGCTCACTGCAACCTGAGCCGTCTGGGTTCAAGCGATTCTCCTGCCTCAGCCTCTTGAGTAGCTGGGATTACAGGCTCGCGCCACCATGCCCGGCTAATTTTATTTTTATTTTTTTATTTTTAGTAGAGACAGGGTTTCACTGTGTTAGCCAGGATGGTCTCAACCTCCTAACCTTGTGATCCACCTGCCTTGACCTCCCAAAAGTGCTGAGATTACAGGCATGAGCCACCACACCCGGCCTTTTTCTATGCTCTCTTCTTTGAAGGTTTGAAATACCTACTAAGTCATTTGGGTCTCTTCTGAAGTTATTTCTTTCAGAACCTTTATTTTATTCAATTATAGGCTTTTTAAAACATAAAAAAACCAAAATTATCCATTTGAAGTTTCAAAATCTATTTAAGAGTTGACATGTAGTATTTCACTTACACAGTTTTTTAAAGTTTTCAAACTGTTTTATCTCTTTCCTTTGTTTTTTTTTTTTTCTTTTGAGAAAAAGTCTCACTCTGTCACCCAGGCTGGAGTGCAGTGGTGCTATCTTGACTCACTGCAACCCCCACCTCCCAGGTTCAAGGAATTCTCGTGCCTCAGCCTCCTGAGTAGCTGGGATTACAGGCACCCGCCACCATGCCCAGCTAATTTTTGTATTTTTAGTAGAGACAGGGTTTCACCATGTTGGTCAGGCTGTTCTCAAACTCCTGACCTCAGGTGATCCACCCACCTCAGCCTCCCAAAGTGCTAGGATTACAGGTATGAGCCTCTGCACCTGGCCTCTTTCCTCTGTTTTAAAAATTATTTTTCTTTTTTCTTGATCAGTTGCTTATTTTATAGTATCTTATTTTTTTTTCTCAAAAGCACCAGATTTTAAATTTTATTTCATGTTTAATTCTACAGGTTTTCTCTTTTCTGATTCATTATCCTTTTAAAAACAACTTGAGATATAACTTACATACACCAAAAAATTCACCATTTTAGGCCGGGCACGGTGGCTCATGCCTGTATCCTAGCACTTTGGGAGGCTGAGGCAGGCGGATTGTCTGAGCTCAGGAGTTCAGCCTGGGCAACAGGCGAAATCCTGTCTCTACTAAAAATACAAAAAATTAGCTGGGTGTGGTGGTGCACGTCTGTAATTCCAGTTACTCGGGAGGCTGAGGCAGGAGAATCACTTGAGCCTGGGAGGTGGAGGTTGCAGTGAGCCAAAATCATGTCACTGCACTCCAGATGGGGCGACAGAGTGAAGCTCTGTTTAAAAAAAAAAAAAAAAAAATTCACCATTTGAAAGTGTCTAATGATTTTTAGCATCTTCCCAGAATTGTGCAACCATCTGATACCTCACTTTTTTTACTTTTGCTTTATTGTTTTCTCCTTTCTTTGAGGTCGGTTTTGTTCCTGTTCTTACTTGTTGGGCTAATACTTTATTGTTATTTCTTTTAAAATAATGAAATAAAGTTTGTGCATTTATCCCCTTAACATAGTTTTGGCTACAGCCAATCAATTTTGTTATATACTTTACTCAATTTTGATAGCATTTTAAATTAGTCTGTATAGAAAAACTTAGTATGGGCAGGATGTAGGGGCTCACACCTGTAATCCTAACACTGTGGGAGATAGAGGCGGGATGATCACTTGAGGACAGGAGTTCAAGACCAGCCTGGGCAACATAGCGAGACCCTATCGCTACAAATAGAAAAAATTTAAAACATTAAAAATTAAAAACATTTTTGAAAAGAAAAGCTTAATACAGAAGTATAAAAAAGTATAGAACAGGCCAGGTGCAGTGGCTCACACCTGTAATCCCAGCACTTTGGGAGGCTGAGGTGAGCGAATCGCCTGAGGTCGGGAGTTTGAGACCAGCCTGGTCAACACGGTGAAACCCTGTCTCAAATAAAAACACAAAATTAGTTGGGTGCAGTGGTATGTGCCTGTAATCCCAGCTACTTGGGAGGCTGAGGCACCAGAATCGCTTGACCCTGGGAGATGGAGATTGCAGTGGGCTGAGATCACGCCACTGCACTCCAGCCTGGGTGACACAGCAAGACTCTGTCTCAAAAAAAAAAAAAAAAAAAAGTATAGAACAGCTCAAAGAAAAAAATTTAAAGTACCTGTAATCCAATTATAAGTACATTTATATTTTGGCTTATTTCCTTTCAACCACTGTTTTTTTTTTTTTTTTTTTTTTGCACATATAACTTAAAATGTATACCCAGAAATAAATATTTTACCAGTAGGTTCATAGTGTGTTTTTTTTTTTTTTGAAAGAAGCTTTATTTATATTATGTTTAATTGCATAGATTCTCATTTAATTTAACATTACTTAATTATTGTGAATGTTCTCCATGTCTTCAAAAACAACTTTTTGAGGCTGGGTGCAGTAGCTCATGTCTGTAATCCCAGTCATGGGTGGCTGAAGCGGGTGGATCACTTGAGTCTAGGAGTTCGAGACCAGCCTGGCCAACATGGTGAAACCCTATCTCTATAAAAAATACAAAAAATTAGCTGGGCATAGTGGCACATGCCTGTGGTCCCAGCTACTCAGGAAGCTTGAACTCAGGAAGTTGAGGCTGTAGTGAACCTTGATTATACCACTGCACTTCAGCCTGGGTGACAGAGTAAGCCCCTGTCTCAAAAAACAATAAATAAATAAATAGATAAATATTGGAGTTCATAGCTCAATTTTAAAATTGGCTTCTAAATAATAATACCTTATATGAATAGTAATGTGTCCCATTCACTTACACTGGTGTACACTTGGAAAATAACTGGGAAGTGGCCTTGCTCAAATAAGCACTGCAAAGGTTAGAAAGTATTAGGTGTTATTGTTGAAGCATGGGGAATACCTTTTTCAAATTTAACTGGTGAAGATGAACTACTGGCCAATTTTATGTTTTCAAATTGTAGAATAAATATGTACGTGTGTATGTATTTACATATTCAGCCTTATATTGTTTAGTTCAGTATCTATTCAAAAACTATCTTAACTAAAATATTCTTTTTTTTTTTTTTTTTTTTTTTGAGACGGAGTCTCACGCTGTTGCCCAGGCTGGAGTGCAGTGGCGCGATCTCGGCTCACTGCAAGCTCCGCCTCCCGGGTTCCCACCATTCTCCTGCCTCAGCCTCCTGAGTAGCTGGGACTACAGGCGCCCGCCACCGCGCCCGGCTAATTTTTTGTATTTTTAGTAGAGACGGGGTTTCACTGTGGTCTCGATCTCCTGACCTTGTGATCCGCCCGCCTCGGCCTCCCAAAGTGCTGGGATTACAGGCTTGAGCTACCGCGCCCGGCCAACTAAAATATTCTTACATTCTATCCCAGTTCTTAAGTAGAACCCATCACTTCTCGACTTAATTTTATGTATGTATGCATGTATATGCATTTGCATATTGTCTGTCTACCCTAGTCAGTTTTCTTGTATGTCTGTGTCTGGCTTGGTGTCATGGTAAACTGGCCTCACGTAATTAATTAGAAAGTGTTCCCTCCTCTTGCATTTTTTTTTGGAAGAGTTTTGAAGGTTCGGCAGGCATATAAAAATAGATACTGTATGATTGATTCCATTTATTTGACGATAAACATGAGACAAAACTAATATATGGTGTTAGCAATTAGGAGGGGTTGTGGAGTGGGCTTCTGGGATACCTGTAATGTCCTCTTTCTTGACCTAGGTGGTGATGACACGATGTTTTCACTTTCTTACATAAATTTTGGTCTGGATACACCTGATCACTGTTTCTGAATGTATGTTACACATTAATAAAAAGCAGCGCCATGCTAAGGGCAAGGCAGGAGAAGTGGATAGCCCCCAGTGCAGGCAATAAAGGGGTACACTGTAGTAAATTTTAAAACAATAATAAAACAGGCTAAAGAAATTCTTTAAGGCTTTCATCTCTAATATATGTTTGTACTTTAACTTATAAAAGGAGAAGGGTTTTTTTTTTAAATTTGTGGAAACATCATAATGAAAGGCAATGTATATTCAGTATACTTTATGAATTAATAGCTTACTTTGTACTATGGAGTATCTTTATGCTGTCAATTAGATTTCATTTAATAACCTTTGGGGAATTGTATTAGACAAGATGGCTGTGTATAATTTGAGTTGAGAAACAGATTCACCTTCAGCCTAGAGCACAGATTGGCCTTGGAGTTAATTTAATTAATGAATTGTTCTTACCTGTTTCTGGGGGCAACTACTTAGCTGCCCCTATGTGATTCTAGGATGATAAATAAAGGAACAGAGAGGCTGGGCATGGTGGCTCACGTCTGCAATCCCAGCACTTTGGGAGGCCAAGGTGGGCAGATCACCTGAGATCAGGAGTTTGAGACCAACCTGGCCAACATGGTAAAACCCTGTCTCTACTAAAAATTCAAAAGTTAGCCGGGCATGGTGGTGGGCACCTGTAGTCTCAGCTACTTGGGAGGCTGAAGCAGGAGAATCGCTTGAACCGGGAGACGGAGGTTGCAGTGAGCCGAGATCAAGTCACTGCACTCCAGCCTGGGTGACAAAGCGAGATTTTGAGACAAATCTCAAAAATAAATAAATAAATAAATAAATAAATAAATAAATAAATACACAAACCGTGACAGTATTGGGGGGCAGCATCATGATACGGGAGCAAAGCAGTCCTATGAACTGCTGTCTTCTCCCCTGGCTTAACATCATATGTTGTTATAGCCAGTGGGTTAAGTGAATGCAAGTTTTAAAATGTTGCAGGCAACCTTCATTCCCGTGACCTAGTGTTTCCAGAGAAGGCAGCCTGTTAGTCAGGGGGCTAATAGTTTAACCTCCCTTTTCATCTATTGGGAGGATCAATCTGAATAAGGGAGATGGGGAGAACTTGAGGTTGTATGTCAGACCCTTTTGAGCATTCTCTTTTTGAGCAGGCTGTCCTCAGTTTTCTACATGATCTGTACTTAACAGAGCATTTCTAACCTGTGATGGGAGGATGCAGGATCAATCCATGGGTGAAAGGACTATGTGAATAGATTGAATATAGAGGTAGAGTGATTAGAAAGCACACTTGGGTGTTGATTCAAGCTACAGTCTCCAGTATAGCTCCACTAATTCCACAGCTGATATTTTGATTTCCATCTTTGATTCCAGTGTCATTTTGTTCTCATTTGGTTTTAGAACTCAGAGAAATTGACAAAGGAGTGATTGATTATCATCCCTAATACTCCAGTAGTTGTGTTTAGGTCTGTTTATTTTATTTATATTTTTGAGACAGGGTCTCCCTCTGTCACCCAGGCTGGAGTGCAGTGGCGTGATCTCGGCTCACTGCAGCCTCCACCTCCCAGGCTCAAGTGATCCTCTCACCTCAGCCTCCCAAGTAGCTGGGACTACAGACACCAACCACCACGCCCAGCTAATTTTTGTATTGTTTGTAGAGACAGGGTTTCTCCATGTTGCCCAGGCTGGTCTTGAACTCCTGGGCTCAAGTGATCCGCTCGCCTTCGCCTCCCAAAGTGCTGGAATTACACGCATGAGCCACCACGCCCAGCCTTGGCCTCACAAAGTGCTCAGATATAGAAGGTCTGTTTATAATGAATATTTATAGTTTAGTAGTATTTTTAACCTAATCTGAAAGTTAGCCTTTTATTTGGAGAGTACAAACTATTTACATTTATAGTCACAATTGATGTGTGTTTGACTGTTATTCTGTCAATATGATTTATGCTTTTACATGCCACTTAATGCATTTAAAGTCATTTTGGTCAAATAGGTCTAATTGGTGGCAAGTCTGTCCTGCTGATTAATTAATTCTGTGTGTGGTCCTTCACTGCCAAGCATTAAGGTCATTTGCTTGAATAACATCTTATAGGTGCTGTTCCAGAATTCAAAGAAGAGAAACCGCAACCGCAACCAAAACCACGTTCTGGAGCTGTGGAAAAAACATTTAGAATTGTTAAGGATTCTCTCAGTGATGATATTGTTAAAGCCACTCAAGCAATCTATCTGTTTGAACTCTCCGGTAAGGACTGCATCTGGTAATCTGAAGTTTTAATGAAACAAAACGGGGTGTTTCCTTTGGAAGAAAATCAGCCTCCAACAGTGATGCCCCGGATAGTTGGCTGCATTCAAGACCCTTACTCTTGAATATAGACATTCAAGAACAGCACCTATAACTATTAATTTGTTTTTGTTGTTGTCTCTTTGAGATGGAGTCTTTGTCACCCAGGTTGGAGAGCAATGGCATGATCATGGCTCACTTCAGCCTCGACCTACTGGGCTCAAGTGATCCTCCGACTTCAGCCTCCCAATGATTTTTATTTCTAGATTAAGATCAGTGCAGTGCGTACGGACACATGTAAAGTAAATTTTATTACAAATATTCCCAGTGTTATATAACTCTGGCATATTTGAGAGAAAATCCTGCTTAGAAGGGCATATGGATCATGACAGGTAATATGATACAGTAATTTATCAACTATAGGCACCTTGCCACTTTTATCTTTGACATTAACAGGTCAGTCTGAAAGCAGTCAGCTTTTTTTACATTTCTGTTTTTTAAAATTTATTTTTTTTTTTTGAGACGGAGTCTCGCTTTGTTGCCCAGGCTGGAGTGCAGTGGTGTGATCTGGGCTCACTGCAACCTCTGCCTCCTGGGTTCAAGCGATTCTCCTGCTTCTCAGCCTTCCAAGTAGCTGGGATTAAAGGCACCCACCATCACACATGGCTATTTTTTTGTATTTTTAGTAGAGGTGGGGTTTTGCCATGTTGCCCAGGCTGGTCTCAAACTCCTAGCCTCAAGCGATCCTCCTGCCTCAGCCTCCTCCCAAAGTGCTGAGATTGCACGTGTGAGCCATTGTGCCTGGATGATAGTTAGCTTTTAAAAACCAATTAATATTGTTCTTCTCCATATAAAATTTACCCATGTTAATAATAGTTTAAGAACTAGCTGCCAGGGATGGTGGCATGCAGCTGTAATTGCAGCTACTCAGGAGGCTGAGGCTGGAGGATCACTTGAGCCCAAGAGTTCAAGACTGTAGTACACTGTGATCGCATCTGAGAATAATCACTGCACTCCAGCCTGGACCACACAGTGAGATGCATCTCAAACAAATAAAAGAAAGAAACAGATAAAATTTATGTTACAAAAAAGCTACCTCAGCCCCATTATACACAAACGTTTTTATTCTTCGTCCTCTCTGCTTTATCTTAATCCATCCTGCCTTCCTGTTCTTACTTCCTTGCCATCCTTGGGATCCATCATCCATGGCTTTAGTCACTCTCTTGCTTGTGTCCTAAACTTGCTGGACCCTTTGTGCTTGTGCCATCACCTGACAAAGGACTAGTCCTGGCTGAATCAAACTCTCTGGCTGCTCCACAGTTGCATCCAGGCTGCTAAGTTTTGAGGGAGGAAAGGAAAAAAAAATCACACCGCCTGGGTGGATCTGTACCAGCAGAAATTGACTATTGCTCCACTTCAGCTGAGGTTTAAGCAACACTTCAGAATTCCGTATTTTCATGGTCAGTTTACTGCTGCATTTTCCACAGTGACTATTTTAAACTTTCTCAGTGTTCCTGAAATCTCCCATATTTCCCCTCACCTCTTCCCTGCCAGTGTCAGCAGATAATTCCACTTGCTCTTTGACAGAGGTAGTAGAAGACTGCAGACATAAATTCCTTCAGCTTCCTGCCATCAGATATCAAATCAACCATGATAGGCATCATCCTCGCCTCCTTCCCTCTTAGTAGAATGGAGCTCAGCTCTCCATCAGTGCATCTCAAGCTCTAATGTCTATACCAAGTACCTGGGATCTTCCTAAAATGCAAAATAATGATTCAGTAGGTCTGGAGTGGAGTCTGAGATTCTGCATTTCTGACAGGTAATGACAGTATTGCAGTCCATGGATCATACTTGGAAGCAAAGTTCTAGATCCCATTTTCCCTGGCCTTCTCAAGAATTTTGTGCTGTTAATTGTACCTTGTCCTCAATCTGTTCATCTTGCAGCCTCCTTCCCAGTGGTATTTTAATGTTCTCAATTCTTTTCTAACTTTAAAACGGAACCCAATGACAATAACAAACCACGCACCCCATCTTTTTTCTCCTTTTCAGAGCCAGACTGATGTTCATCTACAACTTACTCCCCTGAACACACCCTGCTGATACCATTTGTTTCCATTTCACAGAATTGGTTTTCACCAAGGTCCTTGATGACTTCCATGTCACCAGTGGGCATGTGTCATTCCTCCCTTGTGACCACACTGCAGCATTTGATATTGCTGACCACACTTTCCTTGTGGAAATGCTCCTTCCCCGGTCCTTCATTGTAACCTCCTTGCCTTCCTTCCCTGCCTGTGATCATAGCTTGTCAGTCTCCCTTGCTGGCTGCTTCTCCTCTGTCCTTCCCTTAAGCAGTGTTCTTCACGTCACTGTCTCAGCACTCTTGACACTCTACTTCTGACACTTTCTCTAGGAAACCCCAACCATTCACGTGGCTTCAGTGACCATATGAACCGATTGATTATGCGTCCCTGTTTCTAGCTTAGCCAGACTTCATCTGACATTTTTAGTTAACTATCACAAAGATGTCTCAGCCTGAAAATGTCCAAAACAACCATTCCCAGGACCTGCCTTTGCAACCACCCATTAAATCTGCTGAGCGTCTGGCTTACTGTGTCTCTTGGGCACTGTCAATCCACACCCTCTCTCTGCATGCTTCCTTGCCATGCCTCGAAAAATTAAGGAAATTCCTGGGTGGCTCATGCCTATTATCCCAGCACTTCGGGAGGCTGAGGTGGGCAGATCACCAGAGGTCAAGACCAGCTTGGCCGGCATGGCAAAACCTCATCTCTACTAAAAAATATAAAAATTAGCCGGGCTTGGTGGTGTGCGCCTGTAGTCCCAGCTACTTGGGAGGAGGCTGAGGCAGGAGAATTGCTTGAACCCTGGAGACGGAGGTTGCAGTGAGCCCAGATTGCATCACTGCACTCCAGCCTGGGCAACAGAGCGAGACTCTGACTCAAAAAACGAAAGAAAGGAAAAAGAAAAATGGAGGAAATCAAGCACTTTCTGCTCAGATCCAGGCAAGTGGATGCCATATCTGTCAAGATCAAGAAAAATAAAGTTCACAGCAGCAGGATTATACTTTGGTTGTCACAGACAAAGAGAAGGCAGAGAAACTGAAGCAGTCCCTGCCCCCTGGTTTGACAGTGAAGGAGCTGAGATGAACCAGACATACTGGTTTGAGCTGTATTACATTTTAAACGATGCCTGTAATCCCAGCACTCTGGGAGGCCGATCACTTGAGCTCAGGAGTTTGAGACCAGGCTGGGTAACATAGTGAGACCCTGTCTCTACAAAAAAAAAAATAAAAAATTAGCTGGACATGGTGATGTATGCCTGTAGTCCCAGATACTTGGGAGACTGAGACAGGAAGGCTGCTTAAGCCCAGAAGGTCGAGGCTGCAGTGAGCGGTGATCATGCCACTTCCCTCTAGCCTGGGCAACACAGCAAGACCTGTCTTAAAAAATTAAAAATAAAGCAATCTGTTGTTCTTCAGTAGTCTTCTCCCACTTAAAAAACAAATCCACCCAAGCCAAGAACTAGCAGATCATTCCTATGTACCCTCCCCACCTTTTCCTCTTCATATGCAGTTACCTAGTCTTATGGTTCTGCCTTGAAATTCTCTCTCAAATGTACCCACTTTTCTCCATGCCTCTGCCACGCTCCCAGTCCAGGCATGCACCCTCAAGCTCCTGAACTATCCCAACACCATCCTTACTAGTCCTCTCCATTCTTTTGATTTCTCTCCATGTATTATCTACACTGCAGGTAGGGCCATACGCAAACCTTACCATATGACACATCCTGTAGGATGAAGTCATTCAATCTTTTACATGACTGGCTGTGCTCAGACCTAGACTGCCTCACAAGCTCATCCAACACCCATCTACCTTCTAGTGCCACTGTGTTTTTTTCAGTTCCTCACACATGCTGCACTCTTGATTCTGGCTTTTCTGCATATGCTGTTCTCATTGCCTGAAATACTTTCCCTCTACCATGTCCATCCAGCTAATTCTTACTTAACTTTCAAATCTCAGCTTCAACTGAGCTTTCCTGACCCTTTTTGAAAATTTAATTTTGCATCGCAGTAAAAGATACATAAAATTGTAACCACTTCTTTTGTTCTTTTTTTTTCTTTTGAGATGGAGTTTCACTCTTGTTGCCCAAGCTGGAGTGCAATGGCGTGATCTTGGCTTACTGCAACCTCTGCCTCCCGGGTTCAAACGATTTTCTTGCCTCAGCCTCCCAAGTAGCTGGGATTACAGGTGCTCCCCCCCCACACCTGGCTAATTTTTTGTATTGTTAGTAGAAACAGGGTTTCACCATGTTGGCCAGGCTGGTCTCGAACTCCTGACCTCAGGTGATCTGCCCACTTTGGCCTCCCAAAGTGCTAGGATTACAGGTGTGAGTCACCATGCCCAGCCTATTTTAACCACTTCTAAGTGTACAGCTTAGTAGCATTAAATGTATTCACATTGTTTTATAACAGTCATCACCGGCCAGGTGCAGTGGCTCACGCCTGTAATCCCAGCACTTTGGGAGGCTGAGGTAGGCGGATCACCAGGTCAGGAGATCGAGACCATCCTGGCTAACATGGTGAAACCCCGTCTCTACAAAAAATACAAAAAATTAGCTGGGCACAGTGGCAGGCGCCTGTAGTCCCAGCTACTTGGGAGGCTGAGGCAGGAGAATGACGTGAACCCAGGAGGCGGAGCTTGCAGTGAGCCGAGATTGAGCCACTGCACTCCAGCCTGGGTGACAGAGCAAGACTCCGTCTCAAAAAAAGAAAAAAAAGGAAAGAAAACAAAACAAAACAAAAAACAATCATCAACATCTATCTCCAGAACTTTTTCATCATTCCAAGTGAAACTCTATACCCATTCAACAGTAACTCCCATTCCCCCATCCCCCAGTCCCTAGGAACCACTGTTCTACTTTCTGTCTTTATGAGTTTTCTTACTCCGGGTATTTTGACTCTTTAATATGCTCCCACATCACCCTCTACTTCCTCTTTTGTGAGTAGAACCATGTTTTTTTTTTTTTTTTTATTGAAGAGTATTCAGAGCCTAGCAGAGTACCTGGACATGCTTAATAAATATTTGCTGAATTTGACTGATGGAGGTCTGGGGATTTTAACTTGGGAAACAGCATTTTGTAAGATTATTCTAATTGAAGTAATTATTAAATTTAAGAAGAACAGGGCTCCTATAACACTGATTTCCATATGTTTATCTCTCTAGGTGAAGATGGTGGCACGTGGTTTCTTGATCTGAAAAGCAAGGGTGGGAATGTCGGATATGGAGAGCCTTCTGATCAGGCAGATGTGGTGATGAGTATGTCTACTGATGACTTTGTAAAAATGTTTTCAGGTGAGTTTTCCAGTTTATTAGTTTACCTTATTGTTCAGCGAAAATTTAGTTCTGATATTTTGCTTTATCCCTTCCCAAATAATCAAGACTTGTAGATGTTGCCAGCAGTGGACTCTTAGTTTTGGGAAGGCTGTTCTTACTGTTGCCTCTATTGCCACTTCTCCCTCCTCTCACAGGTGGAAGGCAGATGTCAGAATCATTTTCTTCCATTACTGAGAAGCCAGTAATGTTGGGAACAGAGAGATAATTCAAAGGGACTCCTGAGTGGGCTTCAACATATTAGCTGGCCTAAGGTATTATGTTTCCAATAACACCCCAGTCACTGGAGGCACTGAACTCAGTAGCAGCAATTCACTTATCAAGAGTAAGGTCGTGCTTCCATCCTGCCAGCTGTTTGAATAGGAAACACATACCAGCCCTCGGCCATGGCCTAGTAACCCTGCTTTCTGTGGAGTCCCAAACCCAGAGAACCTTCTGTGTGATTTTTCTATTCTGTCCATTTACCTCTAACTGTGCTAGAAAATTAAGGATAATTTTCTCTTTTTTACTCTTAGAAAACTACTCCAAATGATAAGTTAATTAACTCAAATTCTAAAAAACTAGAAGCAGCACTTGAAACTAAGCATAACATTCTGATCTAAAGAGTCTTTCATGGAATGAATTATAAATGTTATTCAGACTTCGTTCTGTTTTAATCTTTCTAAACAGGAACATGGTGTATTCTGTGCCCTCTAAGTCTTTTTTTCCAGTTCTAATTCAGGATGCTAATTGCCTACATTCCATCTGAGCCAATCTGTATACAGTGTACTAATGATCAACATTTCTTCAACTTTTCCCTTTTTTTAAAGTGGTATTAAATGTTCATATGAAAATTAGAAAAGATAGGCCAGGCATGGTGGCTCATGCCTGTAATCCCAACACTTTGGGAGGCCAAGGTGGGAGGATCACTTGCGCCCAGGAGTTTGAGACCAGCCTGGGCAACATGGGGAAACCATGTCTCTACCGAAAATACAAAAATTGGTTGGGTGTGCTGGTGCGCACCTGTAGTCCCCAGCTACTCCAGTGGTTAAGGTAGGAGGATTGCCTGAGCCCAGGAGGTGGAGGCTGCAGTAAGTTGAGATAAGACCACTGCACTCCAGCCTGGGCGGCAGAATGAGACCCTGTCTCAAAAAAAGAGAAAGTATACCTAAGAAAAAAGAAAATAAAATTATTTTTACCATACCACTGAAAGATGACCATAATATACATATGTATGATGCTAAACCATAACCAAACCAAAATATGGTTTAGCATCTATATATGTATGTTATGCTCATCTTATTATGGTTTGCATAATTTGGTTTAGCATCATACATATGTATATTTGTGTGTGTGAGTGTATATAAATATACATGTGTGCTTATAAAAACAGGATCATACCATTACTGCTGTTGGGCAATCTTTTTCACTTAATACACTATAACATCTTTTCAATGTTTATCAGTGGTTTTCCCTTTAAGGATTTTTTTTTTTTTTTTTGAGATGTAGTTTAGCTCTTGTTGCCCAGGCTGGAGTGCAATGGTGCAACCTTGGCTCACTGAAACCTCTGCCTCCAGGTTCAAGTGATTCTTCTGCCTCAGCCTCCAGAGTTGCTGGGATTACAGGTGCCCACCACCATGCCTGGCTAATTTTTTGTATTTTTAGTAAAGACAGGGTTTCACCATGTTGGCCAGGCTGGTCTCGAATTCCTGACCTCAGGTGATCCACCCACCTTGGCCTCCCCAAGTGCTGGCATTACAAGCGTGAGCCACCATGCCTGGCCCCTTTAATGATTTTTAATAGTTTAGTGTTTCAACAACTATCTCTCCATAGAGCTTAAACACAGTTCTTTGGACACATTTAATAAATGCTCAATGAATTGGTGAACTGGTTTCTTATAAGTATTGAACATGAAGACCATTTAAAATAAAAATTTATTGTCAACTTCTAAATGGAAATAACAGTAATTATGTATGATTTATTTATTATATGATTGCTATAGGTTAAGCAATACTCCCAACAGTCCTTTCCAATAAAATATGTTCTCCATTTTATACCAGTAAGTACTGAGGCTTTGATAAATAATAAGCCCAAGGTCAGCTGATGAATGAGAAAATAGAGCTAGGATTTGAATCCAAGCTAACTCCAAAGCTTATGCTACTCTGCCCTCCAAAGGTGAAGTAATCAAGTGACTTCTTTCTTTAATTTACATTTCACTTATGTAGCATACACTTGAAATAATAGGCTTTTTATTGGTATCTTTCTTTGAATGTGGTCTTGAGTTCACTGGATGAGGTCAGTCAGTTATATGAATTATTTAAAAAAAACAGTTATTCTTATCAAGTATATTTTATAGGTATGGTTTAGATTGGGAGCAAGTGAGTTTGCTTGTGCTTCTTATGTCCTTTTATTCTGTTTTTCCCATCTGCTTTCCTCTAAATGGGCACAATTTAGACTTTACATCCTAAGAATTCTCTTTGATGAAACCATAGCCATTTCTATGCCTAGTTTATATAGTGGATACATTATAAACATAAAATTTAGGCCAGGCATGGTGGCTCATGCCTGTAATCCCAGCGCTTTGGGAGGCCAAGGCAGATGCATGCCTTGAGGTCAGGAGTTTGAGACCAGCCTGGCCTACAGGGCGAAACCCTGTCTCTACCAAAAATACAAAAATTAGCCGGGTGTGGTGGCACATGCCTGTAACTCCAGCTCCTTGGGAGGCTGAGGCACAAGAATAGGCTGAACCTTGGAAGCAGAGGTTGCAGTGAGCTGAGATCAAGCCACTGCACTCCAGCCTGGGTGACTGACTGACACTCTGTCTCAAAAAAAAAAAAAAAAAAAAAGCAACTAGTAACCAACTAATCGGAATCTCTCCTTTTGGCCAATAGAGGCCACTATATGGCGGAGCAGTATGATAGAAATAAAGTAAATTGAGCAATATTACTTTACTTGAGGAGGGGTGTGTGTGTGTGTGTGTGTGTGTGTGTGTGTGTGTGTGTGTGTGTGTGTGTATAAAACATTGAGCTTACTAGCTTTTTAAAAAACCTTTTGTTAAAACAGTATTGTTGAGGTCTAATTCACATGCAATAAAATTTACCATCCTAAGTATAAATGATTTTTAATAAATTTATAGTTGCACAGCCATAACTACAGTCCAGTTATGGACTGTATGTTATGAGAACATTTCATCACACCAAAAAATTCTCTCATGTCTCTTTGCAGTCAATCCTATTTCCACTCCCAACCCCCTAGCCAGCCAAATACTAATTTCCTCTCCGTCTCTATAAATTTGCTATTTCTGGACATTTTATATATATGGAATAAAACAGTGTATAGTCTTTTGCATCTAGGTCCTTTTACTTAGCATAGGCTTTTGATATTCATTCATATATATGTTGTAGCTGGTATCAATAGTTCGGTTCCTTTTTATTGCTGAATAGTATTCCATTGTATGGATATACCACATGTTTATTCACTCTCCAGCTGATGGACACTTGGATTGTTTCAAGTTTTTGGCTATTATGAATATTGCTGCTATGAACATTCTCATACATGTATCAGTATGGATATTTGTTTTCATTTTTCTTGGGTAGATTTTTAAGAATGGAATTGCTAGGTCTTATGGTAAGTTGACATTTAACTTTTTTTTTTTTTTCACTTAAAATAAAATAGAGATAGGGTCTCGCTTTGTTGCCCAGGCTGGTCTTGAACTTTTGGGCTAAAGCAATCCTCCCACCTCAGCTTTCCAAAGTCCTGGGATTACAGGTGAGAACCACTGTAAGCCAATATTTAACTTTTTAAGAACCTACCAAACTATTTGCTACAGTGCCTATACCATTTTTATAGTCCCATCAGCAGTGTATTAAGGTTTCATTTTCTCTACCTACTCACCAACACTTGTTGTCTTTTAAAAACATTTTTTTTAACTGCTCCTTGCAGAGCAGGGTCAACTCATAGGCAGTACACCCAGAGTTGGCTTGTTGTCTTTTTTATTATAGCCATTCTAGTAGGCGTGTAGTGGTATCTCATATGTTTGTTTATGTGTTTGTTTGTTTTTTGAGACAGAGTCTTGCTCTGTCTCCCAGGCTGGAGTGCAGTGGCATGATCTTAGCTCGCTGCAACCTCCACCTCCTGGGTTCAAGCAATTCTCATGCCTCAGCCTCCCAAGAAGCTGGGATTACAGGCATGCACTACCACACCTAGGTAATTTTTGTATTTTTACTAGAGATGGGGTTTCACCATGTTGGCCAGGCTGCTCTCAAACTCCTGGCCTCAAGTGATCCACCCACCTCAGCCTCCCAAAGCGATGGGATTATAGGCACGAGCCACCGTGCCTAGTGTTGTTTTAATTTGCATTTTCTTACTGATAATGATGTTAAACATATTTTCATGTGTTTAATAGCTATTTATATTGGGTGAATTGTCTATTCAGTCTTTGCTCATTTTAAAATTGAGTTGTCAGCCAGGCATGGTGGCTCATGCCTATAATTTCAACACTTTGGGGGGCCAAAGAAAGAGGATACTTGAGGCCAGGAGTATGAGACCAGCCTGAATAACATAGTGAGACCCTGCTTCTAAACACACACACACACAAAATAAAGTAAAATTGAGTCATCTTTTTAATATTGAGTTCTAAGATTCTTTATAAATTCTGGATGCATGTTCTTTATTGGATATGTGATTTGCAAATATTTTCTCCCAGTATGTGGCTTCTCTTTCCATTTTCTTAATAGTATATTTGTATTACAAAAGTTTTTTGTTTTGATCAAGTTTAATCTATGATTTTTTCCTCTTATGGTTCATGCTTTTCCCACTAAATATTTTATTCTTTTTTACTATTGTGAATGAAATTATTGTTGTTAGTTTATTCCAAATTGCCTGTTTCTGGTATATAGACCTATACTTAATTTTTGTGTTTTGATTTTGTATCATTTGAATTAATTAGTGAAGCCATTTTGTAGCTGGGATTTTTTTGTAGGAATATTTTAAATTAACAATTCAATTTCTTGTTGTATGTCAATAGCTTTTTAAAAACCGCTTTATTGAGATATAATTCATATACCATACAGTTCACCCATTTAAAGTGTATTTTATTTTTTGAGACAGAGTCTCACTGTGTCAGCCCAGCTGGAGTGCAGTGGCGCAATCTTGGCTCACTGCAACATCTGCCTCCTGGGTTCAAGCAATTCTCCTGCCTCAGTCTCCCAGGTAGCTGAGATTACAGGAGCCCACTACCATGCCTGGCTAATTTTTGTATTTTTAGTAGAGACAGAATTTCACCATGTTGGCCAGACTGGTCTCGAACTCCTGACCTCAGGCAATCTGCCTGCCTCGGCCTGCCAAAGTGCTGGGATTACAGGCGTGAGCCACCGCGCCTGGCCGCAATCGGCCGCAATTAGTCATTTTAAAGTGTATAGTTCAGTGACATTTAACATTCACAATGCTGTGCAACCACCACTTCTCCCTGGTTTCAAAATTTTTTCATCACTGCAGAAGAATACCTGTACCATATGTAAGTAAGCACTTCTCATTCTCACCTCCCCTGGCAACCACTAATCTGCTTTTTCTCTATTGATTTGCATATTCTGAATATTTTAAATAAATGGAATCATACAATATGTGATTTTTTGCATCTGACTTATTTTACTTAGTATAATGTTTTTGAGGTTCATCCAAGCTGTAGCATGTATCAGTACCTCATTTCTTTTTATGGCTGAATATTATTCCATTATATGGATTTGCCACAATTCATTTACCCATTCATCTTCTGATGGACAGGTAGGTTATTTCTGCTGTCTGGCTATTATGAATAATGCTTCAATAAACATTCATATACAAGTTTCTGTGTGGATATATGTTTTCCTTTCTCTTGGCTATCTACATGGGAGTAGAATTTCTAGGTCATAACATATGTTTAACTTCTCAAAGAATTGCCAAAAGGTGTTTCATAGTGGCTACATCATTTACATTCCCACGACCAATGTACAAGGATTTCTATTTTTCCATATCCTAGCCCTTACCAACACTTCTTTTCTGGGTTTTTAAAATTATTTTGTTTTTTCATTATTGCCACCCTAGTGGATGTGAAATGGCTTCTTGTTGTTTTGATCTGCATTTCTCTAATGACAAATGATACACATTTTTTCATGTGCTTATGGATCAGAGGTATTTCCTTGGAGAAATCTCCATTCAAGTCCTTTGCCATTTCAAAATTTGGTTATTTGTCTTTTATTATTCAGTTTTAAGAAATTATGGCCAGGCGCAGTGGCTCACACCTGTAATCCTAGCAGTTTGGGAGGCCGAGGAGGGCAGATCACTTGAGGTCAGGAGTTCGAGACCAGCCTGGCCAACATGGTGAAACCCTGTCTCTACTAAAAATACAAAAATTAGCCAGGTATGGTGGCAGGCGCCTGTAATCCCATCTACTTAGGAAACTGAGGCAGGAGAAACGCTTTAACCCAGGAAGCGGAGGTTGCAGTGAGCCAAGATCATGCCACTGTACTCTAGTCTGGGTGACAGAGAGACACTGTATCCAAAAAAAAAAAAAGAAAGAAACTCTTCATATATTTTCAGTTACGTTTCATCAGATACATGATTTACAAATGCTTTTTCACATTTTTTGTGGGTTGTCTTTCACTTTCTTGATGATATATTTTGAAGCACATATGTTTTTAGTTTTAACGTTCAACCTATGTTTTTTGGTTTTTACTTCCAGTGTCATATCTAAGAATCATTTGCCAAATCAAGGTTAGGAAGCTTTATCCCTATATTTTCTTCTAAGAGTTTTGAGTTTTACCTCTTACATTTAGGTTTATGATTCATTTTAAGTTAATTTTTGTGGATAGCAGGAGAGTCCAACTTCATTCTTTTGTATGTGGATATCCAGTTATCCCAGCACCATTTGTGGAATAGACTGTTTTTTCCTGTGTTAAATGGTCTTGGCACCCTTGTTGAAGGAAGATCAGTTGACTATAGACACATGGGTTTAAACCCATAGATGTACAGGTACAGTTAATTACAGAATTACCAAATGACAATTTCTAGTTGTAAATCTATACTCAAAAGAATTGAAAACAGGCACTCAAACAAATAAATGTACATGCATATTCACAGCAGCGCTATTCACAATAGGCAAAAGACGGAAACAACCCAAATGTCCATTAAGGGATACATGGATAAACAAAGAGTGGTATATACATACAATGAAATAGTAGTCAGCCATAAAAAGGAATGAAGTACTGACACATGCTATACCATGGGACATTATGCTAAATGAAAAAAGCCAGACACCAAAGATCATATACTGTCGAAATCCTTTTATATTAAATATCTAGAATGGGTGCATCCAGAGACACAGAGAGCTGTTGGTGGTTGCCAGAGTCTGGAGGCAGGGGGAACTGCTAATGCTGAATCCCTGAGGGTTTCATTTTGGGATGATGAAAATGGGTTGAAACTAGATAGATACCACATGTGTTGCATGGTGGTACACAACATTGTGGCTGGACTTAAATGCCACTGAATTATTTCTCTTCCTTTTCTTATAAGGGCACTAATCCCATCATTCTGGCTCCATCCTCATGATTTCACCTAAACCAAATTATTTTCCCAATGCCCCACTTCCTGAGACCATCACACCGAGGGCAAGAGCTTCAAGAGATGAAGTTTGTGGGGAATGCCAACATTCAGTCCATGACACTAAGCAGAGTCTTCCTGTACTCTTCCCACAGCTTCCTGATGCAGTTTTCTACATTGTCAAATGTATCAGCTCATGTCAGTCCATTTTTTCCCTGCAGCCCTTTGTCTTCATGTTATAATCCAGACCTGAAGCTCATTAAGCCTGCTACACAGCTGTTGTCCTAGAAATTTAACTCTCTCCTGCACTGAATCTCCTGTTTCCTGGATCCCATGTCTTCTTTCTTCCTTTACATCTTCATTTTGGTGGCACGCATTCTCCAGTAGTTTCATGAGAAAGGATACCTTAGAGAAAATTTTTGTGTGTATCTGAAACCACTATTATTCTACCAACTCTCTTGATTGTTTGGGTAGAGATTTCTGGGTTGCAATTCATTTTCCCTCAGAATTTTGAGGCCATTGCTTTATCATCTTAAGATTATCGTTGAGAATTTGATGTTGTTGTTCTTAATCTTTTCTATCTACCCTTGTCCTTTCTGAAAGTTTTTGAAATCAGAGGCATCTTTCTCTGTGGTGGTCTCATATTTCACAGTGATAAAAGGTAAATGTCTTCTGTCATTTTTTCAGCCCCTTGAAAAGTTCTTACGTTATTTCTTTGATAGTTCTCTCAGTTTTCTCTCTTCTGACTTTCTGGAGAAAAGATCATCTGATTTAATCATGCATTTCTCCTATTGCACATGTATTTGTATAATTCTTTTCACCTTCTAGGAGATCGACTCACCTTCTTTTTCCTTTCTATTGCATTTTAATTTTGTTGAGTAAAATTTTAATTTCTAAGAGCTCATCTTGTTTTCTTCCTCCTCGTCAATCCAACCCATCCCCTGTCTTTCCCTGGTATCGCTGCCTTTCCCCCTTTCCCTTTTTCTCCCCTCTCCTTCCTCTTTATCCCCTCTTCTTTTCATCTCTCCTTCCTGTGCTCCTCCTCTTCCCTCTCTCTCCGCCTGCATCCTGTTCTCCATCCCTTGCTGTATTATTTTCTTTTATCTCTGAGGGCAGAGATTATGGAATTTTTAATTTGTTCTCCATTTACTCTATTTTAGTTATCTTTCGTCTGAGCCTGCATTCTGTTTCCTCCAAGTTGCTCTTATCTATGTTTTGGTTTTGGTTATATTTGATGTCCATTCATCTCTATGGGCAAGGCTTTGCAAAGCTGATTGGAAGATGTGTGTGAGTGGGGTGGGTGGAATGGTAGGCTTCACTGTAGAATAACAGAGCATGATCCAGTTGATTTAGCTGAAGGACACCCAGATGTCTGTGTTTTTTGAGGGGCTGTTCTGTTCCTTCAATAATAAAGATCCTTCAGTATCCTCCATGTAAATAAAAGTTGCCCTTCATTTATTATTTGCTAGTATTGGGATTTAAACATCACATTGTCTTAAAGTAGGACACAGCTCAGTTTATTCATTAAAAGAGTTGGACTTGATCCTTTCTACCTTATAATAACTCTATGAGGCTTTGCTACAACCTCTATTTGGAATCATTTAAAGGCATTTAATAGCTTAATATAATATATATAAAATACATTAACTCATATACTTTCTCTACAAAGAACCTGTGTGGAGCACAGTGGTGGGGAGGGTGGCTACTAATATACCAAACACATTTTGTGCCTTCTAGGAGATCTGTCATCTATATCAATTAGCATAATGTAAGACAAAATCATAAATGAGGCTGGGCCAGATGGCTCACATCTGTAATCCCAGCACTCTGGGAGGCAAGTGGATCACTTGAGACCAGCCTGGGCAACATAGCAAAACCTCATCTCTACAAAATCAGCCCTGCATGGTGTTGCACGCCTGTAGTCCAGCTACTCAGGAGGCTGAGGTAGGAGGTTCGGCTGAACCTGGGAAGTCCAGGCTGCAGTAAGCAACGATCACACCACTGTACTCCAGCCTGGGAGACAGAGTGAGACCCTGTCTCAAAATAAAAAGAAAAGGAAAAAAAAAGTCATAAATGAAAGGCAGACATATCTGGCTTTGAATTGCAGCACTGCCTCATACAAGCTGTGTGACCTTGGGCAAGTCAAAATCTTTTTGAGTCTGTTTCCTCATTAATTCCACTATGTGACAGACCCCGTACTGACACTGGAATAAGAGTAGCAGATAACAAATGTACTTCTCTCCATGGAGCTCATATTTATTACATGTTGTTACTAGCTACAATTCTATTTTAATGCTCACATTTTTTATACCCTGGCATTTCTGTGGTTAAAGTAATGCTAACACATATTTTGTGTCCATACACTATACTTTTAATGATCATTTCTTAAGAATATTTTGTTCATTTACACTCTTTGGTTTTTTTAACTTAAACTTGAAATGTTAAAAGTTTAATGAACTATCATAAGTTGGAAAATTTATTTTATTTTATTTTTTTTTTTTTTTGTTTTTTTTTTTTGAGACAGAGTCTCGCTTAGTCGCCCAGGCTGGAGTGCAGTGGCGCGATCTCGGCTCACTGCAAGCTCTGCCTCCCGGGTTCACGCCATTCTCCTGCCTCAGCCTCCTGAGTAGCTGGGACTACAGGCGCCCGCCGCCTCGCCCGGCTAATTTTTTGCATTTTTAGTAGAGACGGGGTTTCACCGTGTTAGCCAGGATGGTCTCGATCTCCTGACCTCGTGATCCGCCTGCCTCGGCCTCCCAAAGTGCTGGGATTACAGGCTTGAGCCACCGCGCCCGGCCATAAGTTGGAAAATTAACTAAAATAGACAGTATTTGTTTAGCAGAATTCATTAGAGGGCCGTGTATCCTTTAGTGTATAAAAATCTTTTTAGTGTAAAAACATTTGCTCTAATCTTTTGCTGATT
Source organism: Macaca nemestrina (assembly GCF_043159975.1). Taxonomy (NCBI): domain Eukaryota; kingdom Metazoa; phylum Chordata; class Mammalia; order Primates; family Cercopithecidae; genus Macaca; species Macaca nemestrina. The sequence continues at coordinate 83,172,312 of NC_092138.1, forward strand.
GTGGTTTTTATGCTAGCTTTTATAGGATATTGTTAACATTTAAGTCTAGGAATTGGGATTCCCAAGATACTGATATAAAATGCTGTAACAGAAATTTCTGTGCTTCTGAGGTTTATAGAACTCGAGATTCTTTTAGAATGAGTGTTCTTAAAGCAGTATATCCCTAAGGGCATTCATGGTTGCTTTTCTCTCTTCTCCTTTTCTCATTTTAGGGAAACTAAAACCAACAATGGCATTCATGTCAGGAAAATTGAAGATTAAAGGTAACATGGCCCTAGCAATCAAATTGGAGAAGCTAATGAATCAGATGAATGCCAGACTGTGAAGGAAAAGATAAAAAAAAAAAAAAAAAAAATCGACTGCTATGCTCAAAAAGTAAAAAAAGCTCAACAGTTAAAATCTAATGTTTGTTTTCTTCCCTGTTGTGTTATAAGGATATGCACGTTTGTTCTGGAAAAAATAGAATTTGTCTCTAAAAGACCTGAAATTGTAATTAAAACAGCAAGCTAATCAAACATAAGCTTCATTAAGTGGGATTCTAAGACAGTATGTGTTTTTATATTTCAAGGGTTTAACCCTTTGAGCCTTACATCTCACTCACTGTCTTTCTCCAAGAAAAGTATTTTGGGCAGCCAGTCAGATCAAGCAGTAAAATTAGCTCTTTGTCATGTAAAATGAAGCTAGTCTGTTTTAAAATTTTTAGTTTTGGATTGTATACTAATGAAAATTTTAATGATGTATTTGATTTTTATATACTTATTTTAAAGAAAATCGTATATAGTGCATTTAACAAAAATCACAAAAAACGAATTAACTACTACTGGTGAGGACTAAATGAAACAATTCATTTTTCATTTTGATAACTAGCTTTCCAGGTAGACTTAGCCATAGGAAAATATTACTAATGTAATTTAACAAATTGCAGTATGTATTCCATGTAAAAATATGTTTAAATTGTCCTAAAACAAAATAATTTTCTCCCTAGGAGTATGCATTTGGCTACCATGTTTTGAAACAGGAACCTTAGGATAGGGCATTGGTATGGGCTGAATTGTGTAACCCCCAATTCCTTCGTTGAAGTCCTACCTCCCATTTCTATTTGGAGATGAGGTCTTTAAAGAGGTGACTGAGTTCAAAGGAGGCTGTTAGTCTAATCCAACACGGTGTCCTTGGACATAAGAGATACCAGCGATGCGTGCACAGAACAAGGACCAGGAGAGGACACAGTGAGAAGGCAGCTATCTGCAAGCAAAGAGAGGCCTCAGAAGAAACAAAATCACCAGCACCTTGATCTTTGACTTCTAATCTCCAGAATAGTGAGAAATAAATTTCTGTTGTTAAGCCGTCCACTGTGGGAGGCCAAGGCAGGAGGATTGCTTGAGGCCAGGAGTTCAAGGCCAGCCTGGACAACATAGTAAGACCCTATCTCTACCCACCAAATAAGTTAATTTAAAAAGCCACTCAATCTGTGGGGTTTTTTTTATGGCAGCCCTCGCAAGCTGATACAGTGGTTTGAGAGGCTGGGAGGGTTGAGGGGAAGATAAACTTTAAAAAAGCTCTTATCTTTCATTTCAATCAGTTAAAAATACTTGCTCAGCGTAACAATTTTGCTTCTCATCTTCCACTCTAATATTATTGTGCCATTAAGCAATTTAGCTAATCCTGACATTTCTTAGAATCATAATGTCAGGAGCATTTAATCTGTATTTTACAAGTTAGGAAGCAGAGGATCAGAGATGGGAAAGGAGTAGCCCAAGGCCAAAATTAACAAGCCCTATCTAACAAAAACTTTCCAATACATTTATGTTGAATGGAACTCCAAGATCTCACCTCTCCATCCAGGAATGGAGTACGTGTAATCAAAGTGAACTTAAAAATAGGACAGTTTCAACAAGTCCAGAGATTCACTGCAACTGATCAAAGGGAGTCCAGTCAACATGAGCCAGCGTGATGATGACGAGGAAGCCCCCTCTGCTTTAATCCACACAAGGAACGTAACCTGAAGTAACCTGATGTTAACCAATCTGCTACTTCTACTATGCTGTTTCCTTGTTCCTGCTAGTGCTGCCTGACAAATGCAGACCGTTCCGTCACACCTGGTGGAGCTTCTGTTTATTTTGTAGGCTGGATGCTACCCGGTTCATGAATCGCTAATAAAAGCCAATTAGATCTTTACAATTTAATTTGTTGAGATTTTATTCTTTGACATTCTTTAAGGTTTGGGAAAATGAGAAGTAGAAAATACCGTGAGGCAGCAATCTCTGGGTTCTGGTCATTAAAACATGAATTTGCTAATTATACCCATTCCAACAGGGGGATTGAGTCAAGGGACCTTGCCCTTTTCTTGACTGACCTGCTTGATTATTGCCCTAAGTGATTGTTAGTTAGGTTGCCCATCGGAATCTCTGTCTTCTGGCTTTAAAATTTTTTCCAAATTGGAGTAAATTGAGCTGACTGGTTTTGAGCTTGTAATGTTAGGGGACCAGCAATGAGTTCCTCTGATCCATCCAATCATTAGATTACACCTTTGTTTTAAACCCATCACAGTCTACTATTCATCCCTTTTTTAAATAACCATTTAAAAATTTTCTCTCCTGAATTGCATTTTGAAAGGGATGGTTCCTAGGTAACACAAGGTAGAAAATTTACATCTCAAAGGCAAAGAACTTACATTTCAGGCCCAAATATTGTTATTTGCCAAGACAGAAAGGTGATGCTAAGAAGCCCAGTTAAGACAAAATGGTCGAAGGTGAGGTTTATTTGGACTAATGCTCTCACCTATTGTAAGAATTTCTACTGATTTTCCTTTATAGATACACATTTTTACAAAGAGTTTCAAAATAACTGGCCAAATACCAGAAATGCAAATTTTGGAGACTGATTTAATTCAATAGGTGGTCTTTTCAACTTAGCTTCTGTTTCTTAACTAGATTACTGAGTTCAGGGCAGAGCCCATTAGCAAATAGAGCAGACAAAGGGTTTCCTATTTCTGGACGCAGATGGATAGTTCTGAAAAAGCAGCAAACCTGCTTTACCCACGGGCCTAATTTTTATAAATATTACCTAGCATTCTTTTTGCCTTTGGAGTAAAATAGTAACTAAGTGAAAAGGTTGGCAGATTCAATCTTCTTATAAACTAGTTGCTAAAGCTTTTCATTTGCCTTCTACATGGGATCTTTTAAAGAGGCAAACATTTTTGAAATCTTTTTAGAAGCTTTTGCACATCAGTAGGTATCCCTGGGAGGGCCTGATTCAGAAGCCCTCATTTTTAAACTCAATTCTTAGATGAACAAACAGTCTTATTCATCTGGAATGTTCCACATAATGGTCATCATAATTCTCATTTATCTTTAATAAGATTTCACCATTTTTGTAAGTATTTGCAGCTTCTAGGCCCTAATACATGTAAAAGGCAAACATAGCCAGAAGGTGAAGTACACAGTTCTTTAAAAATTTAAGGGCCGGGCGCAGTGGCTCCCGCCTGTAATCCCAGCACTTTGGGAGGCCGAGACGGGCGGATCACAAGGTCAGGAGATCGAGACCATCCTGGCTAACACAGTGACACCCCGTCTCTACTAAAAATACAAAAAAAAAAAATTAGCCGGGCGTGGTGGCAGGCGCCTGTAGTCCCAGCTACACAGGAGGCTGAGGCAGGAGAATGGCGTGAACCGGGGGGGCGGAGCTTGCAGTGAGCTGACATCACGCCACTGCACTCCAGCCTGGGCGACAGAGCGAGACTGTCTCAAAAAAAAAAAAAAAAAAAATTTTTAAGGATGCTGTCCAGGCATGGTAGCTCACACCTGTAATCCCAGCACTTTGGGAGGCTGAGGTCAGTGGATCACTTGAGGCCAGCAGTTCGAGACCAGCCTAGCCAACATGGTGAAACCCCATCTCTACTAAAAATACAAAAATTAGCCGGGTGTGGCAGTGTGGCCTGTAATCCCAGCTACCCAGGAGGCTGAAGCGTGAGAATTGTTTGAGCCCAGGAGGTGGAGGTTGCATTGAGCCAAGACTGCACCACTGCACTCCAACCTGGATAACAGAGTAAGAATCTGTCTTTAAAAAAAAAAAAAAAAAAAAAAGAATTAAGGATGCCATTTTTAAATTGAATCTTGAGTCTCTCAGAGTCAAGATAAAAGTCTAAGAGTGAAATGCCATGAGGTTGGGTCATTGTGTTTTTTTCCTCTCTCTCTCTTCCCCCCTCCCCTTCTCCCCCTCTATGTTTTTCTCCAGGGTTCCTGGCTTATAATTCCTATAGCATTGTTACAAGCATTTGTTACAATGTTGGGTGTGTCAGGCCTTGCAGGCAGGCCTCAGGAAACGGAATCTCTCTGACCTTCTCTTGCCTTCCTTTCACCTCCCCAAGGCAGAACTGTGGGTCATATAAACCCTCATTCTAGAGAGGATGCTGCTCTATATGCTGGGGGAAAGAATGCCAACTTAATGAAGCCTCCATAAAAACCCAAGAGGACTGGGTTCCAAGAGCTTCTGGATAGCTGAACACATGGAGGGTCCTGGAGGGTGATGCACCCAGGGAGGGCTGGAGAGCTCTGTGCCCCCTTCCCCAATACTGTGCCCTACGCATCTCTTCATATGTATCCTTTATTATTTTCTTTACGATAAACTGGTAAATGTGTTTCCCTGAGTTCTGTGAGCTGCACCAGCAAATTAATCGAACCCCAGTGGGAACCCCAACTTTAAGTCAGTTAGAATTTCCAGAGGCCCAGAGTTACAACTGGTGTCTGAGAGGTGGGCCAGTTTTGGGGACTGAGCCCTCGACCTGTGGCATCTAACACTTTGGAGATAGTAGATAGTGGGCAACATCGTGATACCCACTATCTCCAAGTAGATAGTGTCAGAATAAAATTGGAGGACACCCACTTGGTGTCCACTGCTTAGTGTGTGGGAAAAACCCTCACACATTTGGTCGCATAAGTCTTCTTGTGTGTTGGTGATTGCTGTGTTGGTATAAGAGCAGAGGAAAAATGGTTTGGAGTTTTTCCCAAAACAGTCATGTAATGCTCTCATAGTGTACCTCAGTGCACAGATATTTTCTTTTTTCTGCAGTGCATTCTAGAGTGCAGTGGCATGCTCATAGCTCACTGCAGCCTTGAATTCCTGGGCTCAAGGTCTCAGCTTTCCAAGTCTCAGCTTTCCTGGGCTCCCGCCTCAGCTTTCCAAGTAGCTGGGATTACAGGCAAATACCACCATGCCTGGCTTTGTTTTTTTTTTTTGTATGGACAAGGTCTCACTTTGTTGCCCAGGCTGGTCTCAAACTCCTGGCTTCAAGTAATCCTCCCACCTCAGCCTCCCAAAGTGCTGGGATTATAGGTGTGAGCCACCATGCCCAGCCTAAATAATTTTCTAAATTCCAGTTTTTAATTATTCTGTGTTAGGATACAGAAATACTTTGTGTCCTGCAATACTGTTAAACCTACTTACTAGTTTTAGCAGCTTTTTTGTAAATCCCTTAGGATTTTCTATGTATGTGATAGTTATCTGCAAATAAAGATAGTTTTATTTCTTCTTTAACATTCTGGGTGCCTTATATATTTCTTTTCTTGTCATATTGCACTGTTAGACCCACAGTATAGTGGTGAATACTGGTGGTAAAAATGGATATCCCAGCCTTGTTCTTAGTCTTAGGGGGAAAACACTGTGTTTTTTCACCATTAACTATGACAGTTGTAGGGTGTTTTTTTTGTAGATGCACATTATCAGGCTGATTATTGTTTATCTGCTGAGTATTCTCAATCATACGATTGCTGAATTTTGTCAAATGCTATTCCTATTATCTATTGAGACGATTAGGGTTATTCTCCTTTATTCTATTAATATGGTGAATTAAAATGATTTTTAAAAATTACTTTTACTTTTTTTAGAGATGGGGTCTTGCTCTGTTACCCAGGCTCATCTCAAACTCTTGGTCTCAAGCAATCCTCCTGCTTTGGCCTCTCAAAGTGCTGGAATGACAGGTGTGAGCCACCTTGCCTAGTCTAAAATGATTTTTTTAAGTTAAAAATATTTACTGTGCTGTTTTCCCCAACCCATGTTTGTTGAAGCCAAATGTACTTAAATAGAGACAAACAGCTGTATCTAGGGGAATGATGGCAGTTTAGGAAGTATCAGGCTTCATTCCCAACCAACAGAAAGTTCACCTAGAAACTATCCACAGGGCAGAAAACCCTTTTGTAAACCCCAATACTTGGAAACAAGTTTGAGACACACATGGTCCACAGAACTGAATGAAATCTGAATTAGAAGGGTAAAGAGAACAGTCTTTTTTTTTTTTTTTTCTTTTTAAGAGACTGTATCTCACTATGTTGCCCAAGGAAGAATGGTCTTATTCCAACTGTGGCACCCCTTTCCCTCCAAGTCAGCACAATGCAAGACAGAAGATTTTCCTGGCCCACAGTTTCTACTAGGGGAAAAGAGAAATTGAGACAGTCATCTAGCTTCCCTAGCGTATTCTGAGATGTTTCCCCGGCAGCCCACTGTGTTTTCCCCTGGAACACTTGGGGAAATGGCATCACTAGACCACTCAGGGCCAGGTAGAAACAATGAAAGGAGGCAGAGGTCATAGTAACCAGCACGTGGATCTTGGTAATACCTTTACGTTTCTGCCAGTTGTGGCACCAGATGAGAGATACCAGCCAGTCTCAAAGCCTACCCACAAAACTGAGCTAGTCACTTTCAGAAGCATGGTGGGTATTTCAAGCTAGCTTGAGTCCCTAGATAGCTAGTCTCTGTGCCCAGACTCAGAGCCCACCCTAACAATCCTACTCAAGCAAGGAAACTCCCACCTCCATGCACTGGAGAGAAGGAGCTAGACCAGCTTGACCCAGGAAGCCAAACGTAAGATCTACTCAGCCCTCAGCCAAAAATCCCACCTAACAACCTACCCACGCAGGAAGACTCCCACCTCTAAACATTTCAGAAATGCAAAGGGGCCAGACTGGCTTGACCTGAGAAGTCAAACAACCACTTAACTCAGCCAAAAGCCTACCCCACAGTTCTATCCTGACAGGCAGGCAATCCTCAATTCTGCAATTTTTTTTTTTTTTTTTTTTTTTTTTTGAGATGTAGTTTCACTGTTGTTGCCCAGGCTGGAGTGCAATGGCACAGTCTCAGCTCACTGCAACCTCTGCCTCCCAGGTTCAAGCGATTCTCCTGCCCCAGCCTCCCGAGTAGCTGGGATTACAGGCACCTACCAATACGCCCAGCTAATTTTTGTATTTTTAGTAGAGACAGGGTTTCTCCATGTTGGTCACACTGGTCTCGAACTACTGACCTCGTGACCCACCTGCCTCAGCCTCCCGAAGTGCTGGGATTATAGACCGCACCCAGCCTCAATTGTGCAATTCTAAGGAGCATAGCTTGTGATCCCACTTGTCCCAAGCAGTGACTCTACCTAACTTCCAATCCCAGCCCGCAGCCTTCCCTAACTGCAGATCCCAAATATCAGAATTGCTTGGCTAGGGAATATATCCTGTGACTAACCTGACCAAAAGCCCTCACAGTTCCCAGCCAGCAGCTCTATCCAGTATCAGGGCAAAGGCAGTAGCCCAGTCAACTAGAGAAATCACAACAAGCTCTGCCTATCTGGGGTCATTCCAGCTTATCTGGGAGCTGGCCCTTCCAGAATCACAGGCTAAATAGTGAAGGTCTACTTCTGCCAAAGAACACCTTCATAAGACAGAAGAGGGGGCGGTCTTCTTTTTTTTTTTTTGATACGGACTCTCGCTCTGTTGTCCAGACTGGAATGCAGTGGCGCAATCTCGGCTCACTGCAAGCTCCACCTCCCAGGTACATGCCATTCTCCTGCCTCAGCCTCCTGAGTTAGCTGGTACTACAGGCACCTGCCACCATGCCAGGCTAATTTTTGTATTTTTAGTAGAGACGGGGTTTCACCATGTTAGCCAGGATGGTCTTGATCTCGTGACCTCGTGATCTGCCTGCCTCGGCCTCCCAAAGTGCTGGGATTACAGGCGTGAGTCACCATGCCCAGCCAGGGGCGGTCTTCTTAAATGCTCAGACAACAATGCAAGGACACAAAGATTGCAAAGAATCAGTGAATTATGACACCTCCAAAAGATACTAATAAACCTTCAATAATGGGCCCACATGGGATGAGATTTTAAACCTTACAGCACACAAATCTCTTATTTTAGACTTTTTATCTTCCTTATGATATTCTTCTCCAGGCAATTCTGTTTCTAAATTTTGAGATGTTTAAGTCAATATAAAGATGGCAAAGACTCCGTCTCAAAAAAAAATTATTATTATTTTACATAAGAAGAAACAATGTAATGATTGATTTTTGAGTGAAAAGCTAACTTTATTATTTCTAGGAAAAATCCCATTTAGTCATATTGTATTAATTATATATTGGTGGATTCACTTTTGTATTTGTGTCCCTTTGCCATATTGGGGCCATAGCTTTTCTTTTTTTTTTTTTTTGAGGATAGTCTCCATGTCCTGACCTCGGCCCGCCTCGGCCTCCCAAAGTGCTGGGATTACAGGCGTGAGACACCGCGCCCGGCCTGGGCTGTAGCTTTCTTGACACGTCTTTGTCTGTTTTTGGTCTCAGAGTAATGGTGGTCTCAAAAAAGGAGTTAGGAAGTGTTCCCTTATATTTTGAAAAAGTTTCTGAAAGATGGGCATTCTTTTTTCTTTCTTTTTCCTGAGAGGGAGTCTCTCTCTGTTGCCCAGGCTGGAGTGCAGTGGCGCGATCTCGGCTCACTGCAAGCTCCGCCTCCCAGGTTCATGCCATTCTCCTGCCTCAGCCTCCGGAGTAGCTGGGACTACAAGCGCCCTCCACCATGCCCGGCTAATTTTTTGTATTTTTAGTAGAGACGGGGTTTCAGTGTGTTAGCCGGGATGGTCTCGATCCGACCTCGTGATCCACCCGCCCTGGCCTCCCAAAGTGCTGGTATTACACGCGTGAGCCACCGCGCCCGGTCGGCATTATTTTTTCTTAAAAGTTTGACAGAATTTATCAGATTTATCAGTGAATTTACCCGGGCCAGATTTTCCTTAAGGGAAAGTTTTAAACTGCAAATTCTTTTTTTTTTTTTCTTTTTTACAAACAGGGTCTTGCTCTGTTACCTAGTCTGGAGTGGAGTGGAGCAATCATAGTTCACTGTGTCCTTGAACCCCTGGGCTCAAGCAATCCTCTTGCCTCAGCGTCCTGAGTAGCTAGAACTACGGGAGCATGTGACTATGCCAGCTAATTAAAAAAAAAAAAATCTGTTTTGTGGGTCTTGTTATGTTGGCCAGGCTTCGATATCTTAATAGAAAGAAAACTATTCAAATTTATATTTTTTTCTAGAGCCCATTTTGTCATTTTTGTCTCTTAAAGAATTTAAGTTGTTCAATTTAGCGGCATAAAGTTGACTTCAATATTCTATATTGTCACTTTAATGTCTATGAATTCCTTCTTTCATTTTTGAAATTAGTAATGTCCATTTTCTTGACTAATGTAAATGGAGCTTTAGTACAGGTTCTCACTCTCACCCAGGCTGGAGTACACTGGCGTGAGCACAGCTCGCTGCAACCTCAAACTCTCGGACTAGAGTGATCCTCCCACCTCAGCCTCTAGATGACCTAAGACCACAGGCACACACCACCATGCTCGGCTAATATTTTAATTTTAATTTTGTAGAGACAAGGTCTCACTATGTTGCCCAGGATGGTCTCAAACTCCTGGGCTCAAGCGATTCACCCACCTTGGCCTCCCAAAGCACTGAGATTACAGGTATGAACCACCATGCCTGGCAATGATTTTTTACAAAATACTTTATGTTTTCCTTTATTTTCTTTCTTTCTTTTGTTTTTTGGGGGGGGTCTGTTTTCTGTTTTAAGTTGATTTCTACTATCTTATTTGTTTTCTTCTTTGTGTTTAATATGTCCTTTCTTCTAGCTTCTGAAGATTAAAAGTTAGTTCATTCTCTTGGGCCTTCTTTTTCTTATGATATAAACTTTTAAGCCATAAATTTTACTTTTAGAACTGCCTTAACATTTTCCCACAAACATTTGATATATTGTGTAATTTTTCATTCACTTCGAGAGATTTTCCTACTTTCCTTCTAAGTTCTTCTTTAGTCAATGAGGAATATAGAAACATGTTTAATTTTCAAATATTCATAGAGTTTCCAGATATTGATCTATAATTGATTTCAAATTTAGCTTTACAGTGGTTAGAAAATATACTTTGTGTGACTTCAATCGTTTTAAATTTCTCGAGACTTGTTTTATAGCTAATTATATGGCCTTTTTTCGTGAACATTATATATGCACTTAAAAGGAACATCTAGGCTGGGCATGGTGGCTCACGCCTGTAATTCCAACACTTCGAAGGCCAAGGTGAGAGGATCACTTGAGCCCAGGAGTTCAAGACCAACCTGAGCAATATAGCGAGACCACATCTCTACAAAAAAAAAATTAAAAATTAGCTGGGTATGGCCGGGTGTGGTGGCTCACACCTGTAATCCCAGCACTTTGGGAGGCCATGGCAGGCGGATCACAACGCCAAGAGATCAAGGCCATCCTGGCCAACATGGTGAAACCTCATCTTTACTAAAAATACAAAAATTAGCTGGGCATCGTGCCGCGTGCCTGTAGTCTCAGCTACTTGGGAGGCTGAGGCAGGAGAATCGTTTGAACCTGGGAGGTGGAGGTTGCAGTGAGTCGAGATCGCACCACTGCACTCTAGCCTGGTGACACAGTGAGACCCCGTCTCAAAAAAAAAAAAGGAAAGAAAGAAAGAAAAAAAAATTAGCTGGGTATGATGACACCCACCTGTAGTCCCTGCTATTGGAGGCTGATGTGGGAGGATCGCTTGAACATGGAGGTCAAGGCTGCAGTGTGCTATGATCCACGTTACTCTAGGCTGGGTGACAGAGTGAGACTCTGTCTCAAAACAAATAAAAATAATGAAAGAAAGGAACTTGTATTCTGCAATTGTTGGGATAAATCATTTTGTTTTAGCACCTCTTTTTGCTTTCACTTGAAAGTCTTATCTTCCTCATCCATTTTCTTGGCCTGCTTCTTGAACTGTTTTAGGGGGTCCTTCTTGCTGGACATGGCTCCTTCACGCCATGGCACCTTCACAGCTGGACTTGGCACCTGTGCCCCTTCCTCAGACTGGGCCCTCTATTGGACTCCTTTTTCCTTTTTTTTTTGGAGACAGAGTCTTGCTCTGTCACCCATGCTGGAGTGCAGTGGCACAAACACAGCTTACTGTGGCCCTGACGCTCCTAGGACCAACCGATTCTCCCACATCAGCCTTCCAAGTAGCTGGGACTACAGACGTGTGCCACCACGCCCGGCTAATTGTTTAATTTTTTTGTAGCGACGGGGTCTCACTTTGTTGCCCAGGCTGGTCCCAAACTCCTGGGCTCAAGCAATCCTCCCACCTTGGCCTCCCAAAGTGCTGAGATGACGGGCATGAGCCACCATGCCTGGCCTAGGATTTGTATTTGATGCTTTCTTTTTGAAACAGTTTTATTGAGAAATAACTCACATACCATACAGTTCACCCATTAAAATGTACAATTCAGTAGTTGTTAGTATAATCAGAGTTTCATAAACATCATCCAATTTTAGAATATTTTCATCACCCCAAAAAGAAACTTTACTCTGTAGTAGTTACCTCACATTTTCACCGAAACTTCTCAGCCCTGGGGAATCATTAGTCTACTTTCTCTCCCTATTGATTTGTATATTCTAGACACTTCATATAAATGGAATCATATAATATATGACCCTTTGTGACTGGCTTCTTTCGCATAGCTTTGTAAGCTTTTCCAGGTTTATCCATGTTGAAGCATGTACCAGTGTCATAAATTTTTTAATATAGTTGCTGCTTTGGTATTCATTTTTAGGCCTGGCCTAAGTCTTTGGAAACCCAGTTGTATACTCACCCCCTGGCCCCTGCCGTCACCTTTGGCCTCGTTAAAACTTACCCTTCTGGCCAGGTGTGGTGGCTCACACCTGTAATCCCACACTTTGGGAGACCAAGGTGGGAGGATCACTTGAGGTCAGGAGTTCAAGACCAGCCTGGCCAATATGGTAAAACCTTGCCTCTACTGAAAATACAAAAATTAGCCGGGCAGGATGGCGCGCACCTATAATCCCAGCTACTTGGGAGGCTGAGGCACGAGAATCACTTGAATGTGGGAGGCGGAGGAGGCTGCAGTGAGCTGAGATCACGCCACTGCACTCCAGCCGGGGCCACACAGCAAGACTCTGTCTCAAGAAACAAAACAAAAACAAAACAAACTTCCCCTCCTGGTGTGGTTGATACAGCCCACTTGTTCATCTTATAGACCCCCAAACACAACATATCCCTCAGCTGCTGACCATGAAAAAACCTAATGGTTGACTGAGGGCTGTAATCCCGGCAGGTTCGGAGGGTGCGGCAGGAGGATTGTTTGAGGCCAGGAGTTTGAGACCACCCTGGGTAACATAGTGAGACCCCTGTGTCTACAAAAAGAAAAAAAAATTAGCTGGGCATGGTGGCCCACATCTCTAGTCCCAGCTGCTGAAGAGGCTGAGGCAGGAGGATTGACTGAGACAGGGAGGTAGAGGATGCAGTGAGCTGAGATCATGCCACTGCACTCCAGCCTGGGCGACAGAGCGAGACCTTGTCTCAAAACAAAACAGAACACCACAAAAACTTAATGGTCAACACCAGAGCCTTGCAAATAAGTTCCCCTCCTTTGCGCATGTGGTTTTTTAAGGGCATAATGCCTATGGACCTAATAAAAGCATAATCCCACAGGTCTCTTTTCTCTCGCTCTCTTTCTCCTGAGTAGCTGGAGCTGAAGATGTGGGCCACCAGGCCTAGCTAATTTTTTTTTTTTTCTTTTTGTAGAGATGGGGGTCTCACTATGTTACCCAGGGTGGTCTCAAACTCCTGGTCTCAAGCAATCCTCCTGCCACATCCTCCCAAAGTGCCGGGATTACGGCCCTCAGCCAACCCATTAGGTTTACTGTGATTGCTTTATCTGGGATCTTGGTTTCTCAAGTCCTAGCTGCCTTAATAGACCTGACTCCAAATTTTGTATCACCAGGCCAGTAAGACTGCCAGTAAGCTCTAGGGTGCTTCTTTCTGACTTCCACACTCCTAGACACAAATCAACAATGCCCTGAGAAGGAAGAGTGGCTGAGAATGCAGGACTCACTTCAAAGTATTTCCCTTCTTCCTGGGGGCTCTTGGACTCTCAAGCCTTGGATGACAGGGTTGCTCTCCAATTGTTTTAAACAGACTTTTTATTTATTTTTTTAAACAGCTTTTACAGTCCTCAGTGGCAGAGTTAGTTTGTTCGACAAGGTACCTCATCATGGTTGGATGCCTGCATCATTAAAAAAATTCATTATGATGAAATATCCTTTAAACAAATAAAATTAGATTTTTTTTAAAGTTAATTGTGGCAAAAACAATTTAAAATGTACCTTTGTAACTCCTTTTAAGTGTACAGTTCAGTGGTGTTATATTTACATTATTGTGTAACATCTCTAGAACTTTTTCATCTTGCAAAATTGAAACTCTATACCCAGTGAACATTATATCACTATTTTCCCCTCCCTCTACCCTCTAGCAACCACTATTCTACTGTCTGTTTCCACGAGTTTGACATAATCACACAATTTACATACCTCTACATACCTCATATACGTCAAATCATAACAGTATTTGTCCTTTTGTAACTGGTTTATTGCACTTGGCACAACATCCTCAAGGTTCATCTACGTTGTGGCCTGTGATAGGATTTCCTTCATTTTTAAGGCTGAATAATATTCCATTATATGTATATATTACATTTTCATTTATCTATTTATCTGTTGATGAACATTTGGGCTGCTTCAACCTCTTGGCTATTGTGAATAGTGCTGCAATGAACATGAGTGTGCAAATATTTCTTCGATATCCTGCTTTCAATTCTTTTGGACACTTACCCATAAGTGGGATTGCTGGATCATATGTTAGCTCTAGTTTTAGTTTTTTAAGGAACTTCCACACTGTTTTGCATAGAGGTGGTACCATCTACATTCCCACCAGCGTTGCATAAGAGTTCCAATTTCTCCACAAGATCCCATCTTTAGAATATGCAGCAATTAACTAGGGGGTTTTCATTTTTGGTCTTTTTTGTTTGTACAAACATTATTGTGTCAAAGTTTACACAGATTTCAAATTTCAGCCTAGACCTGGAAGAGTGCTGATAGAGGAGTGTTAAGAACATCAACCTGAATCAGCTCTAGAGATGGAGAGGGGTTGGCAGAAGCTACCCTAAAGGAGAGAACATGCTTGATGTGGCAATGAGGTTACCTGCCTGGATTCTGGGCGACCCTGGATATCTTCTCCTTTGCTAAGAAGTTAGCCTCTTTTTCTGCCTCAAAAACATTCTTCTCTTCCCTTACCTACTCCAAGGGTACAAGTGACTGGGGTATGCCTGTCACAGGTGAGGTGAGGCCAAGATGTGGGCACTAATTAAGGCCCATCAGATACGGTATAAATGTTATTTATTACCATGATTACTGTTTTGGAGATGGTCAGTGCTGTACATAGAAAGGGAGTTAAGAGCAGACTCTGAAGCCAGACTGTCTGGAATGAATCCAGGCTCCTCTAGCTACTATATATGTGATGTTGAACATATTTCTTAATTTCTCTGTGCCTCATCCATATCCATAAAATGGCAATGTTAATCCTTATCCATAAAATGGCAATATTAATGGCACCCACTGTTCAGAGTTCTTAGGATTAAATAAATTAATATTCGCTAGGTACTCAGTGCAAACTGTGGGCACACAGCATGTACTATGTAAGTGTTAGGTAAAATAAAGGTGGACCAAGCCTGGTAGCACCTAGTAAGTCCAGCTTCAGCTTTGCTGTGCTGAGTCGTGTAGGTGGTGTTCTTGTGTCCCTGGTTTGCTGGAGGACCTAGTTTTAGTGTATTTCAGGTGTCATTAAGCATCCCCGCTCCCTCGATGGGATAAGGGTGTGACTGTGGACTGTACATAGCATCTCGGTGAAAGTGTTAACGCACATCCCTGGGCGGAGAGGTAACTCTACTCAATGCGTTATAAGGGGACTCACACACCTCACGGACGGTGTAGGTTCTGTCTGCTCCTTGCATTTCAGTGGAGGTGCAGAGAGCTCCGGGGGGCATCGGGGACCGCGGGCCCGGGACGTGTAGCAGGGGGCGGTGCTGCACACTTCCTCGGACCATAGCGGGGATGGCGGGTTCCACAGCTGTCGGGGCAGCAGAGACTGAGCTCGTGCGCGCGGAGGACCGGTTGCTCCAAACCTCCAGGGGCAGCGCGCCAGCCGCCGCGTGCGCGCGTGTGTGCAGCAGGAGGCTCGGTCTACACCTCCTCCGGGCAGCGACGACTGCAAGCTTGGTGCGTGCCGTAGGAGGTGTCGTTACACACTTCCTGTGGGTCTCGCCGACCACGGCGCGTTTCCGGTGCCGGCTGGAGCCCCAGGTCCGAGCCCCCGCCCCGCCCGCCGGCCCCGCCCCGGCCCGCCCGCGCCCCGCCCCCTGCCCGCCCGCCGCGCTCCGAGCCGGGCGCGCGGAGCTCGGGGCGCACGGAGCGGCGCGCGCCGGTCGGCCGAGCCAGGCTGGCGCCCCCGCCCCCCGCCCCGTGCCTCGGTCCGCCGCCCGCCGGGCGCCTTCCCCGCGCCTTTTGCCTTCGGTGCCCGGTCCTCCGGCCGCTTTCCTCCCGCCCTCGCGCCCCTCCGGCCCGCCCCGTCCAGCCCGGGCTGCCCGGCTCCCGCAGGCCCCCCCCGCCGCCCGCGTTCCTATGGACAGACGCACAGACACCTGCAGGTGGGTGAGAGCCCGCGCGCTGGGCGGGGACGAGCGCGCCGACGCCGCGACCCAGGCGGGGAGCCCCTTTGTGTGGGGGGCGGCCGCGCAGGGGTCGACTCTGCTTCCCCGTCAGCGGCCGCGCGGTGACCCGGCTGAACCTTCCTTTTGTCTCCTCTCGGGGGAGCGAGGCCGGAGCGAGGGCAGGGACCCGGGCGGCCGCTCGTCGGCAGCGCCGGGCTTGGGGGTGCGAGGCGCAGAGACCCCCGGCGGCGGCTCCAGTTCGCCCGCCCCGGGCCGCCCCGCCGCCCGGCAGCTCGGGTCTCAGCGGCGGCTGCAGGCGCAGTGCGTGGGGCTGGCGCCCCTGCTTCTGCTCTTGGGTCTGTTGGAGGTGGGAAGGAGGGCGGGAAGGAGGAAGAAAAGGTCTGTCCTGTTAGTTTCCAAGTCTTGAGATGCTTATGGAGAAAGAGAGGTGGTTCAGGGCTCTGCCCCACTAGTTTCCCTCCTCGGGAGGCTCGCCGAGGTGCGTTTGGGGCGTGTGTGAAGGAACGTGCATGGCTTCGCTCCCTTATTTATTGTTTCTAACGGAGGAGGGCTTTCTCCAAAAGGCTCTTCCGTCCCCCACCCCCATCTGAGGCTGCGCACAGTGATTTGTGTTTGTTATCAAATATATCGAGAAATGTATTCCCCTGGGTAGGAGGAGGTTGGACTGAGCAACGTCAAACCAAAATCAAAGAATGTTTTTGGTTCCCTCAAGTCTTTTTTTTTTTTTTTCTTTAAGGTTTTAGATGGAGACTTTAAAAAATGAACATGGCTGTGATTTTTACAATTATGTATATTTAGTGTGTGTGTGTGTGTGTGTGTGTGTGTGTGTGTTGAAGTTTAGGAGTAAAGTTTTGTTTTTTCCCGTACTTGTTAGGATTCGCAAGACGGAATCCTCTCCCGACGAAATAAACAGTTAACAAGCCAGTCAGGTAGTGACAGCTTGCATGGTGGAGGTTAAATTGGAGTGGAATAAACAATGATCTAGCTTTCCGTTCAGGCTGAAGCCTTTATTTCTACTGATTTAAGATATGAGATCTTTCACAACCCATGAAATCATAAATGTCAGAATTGAGTTTTCCCCCTAGGATTGTGCTTTTCCTATTTTATCCTATGTATATAACCCAGCGATTCGGTTGTGCATGGATATGGATACCGTGTTTTGAAAAATACGGTAGGGTAATGTTTCTGATTTGTCTTATTTGATTAGCTAGCTAAGTTTCTTCATTAACGGTTGCTGTGTATTTGTAGATATTCAAATGATAAACGAGGTTGAATAAGCACCCAGAAAATAAATTTTACAGATTCAGATTTTTAATATGCAGGTATGGATTTATAACTGTATTAATCTCAATCTACTGCTCAGTTCTGGAAACTCTTTTTTGCCCCCCGTGTGAGAATTTATATTGACAAACTTAAGTCTGACAGTTACCCAGGAAATTAAACGAAGAAGCAGTTTTGGGGGCCATGCATACAATTATATAGACAGTCATATGTAGAAAATGGAGGTTTTCCTAAAAAAACAAAAAGCATTATCATCTAAACTTGAAGGAAAAACGTGGAAAATTATGTATTATTTAAATTTTAATTAAGGTTTAAAATTTAGAAAACTGTACAATTTAATGCACTTTTTTAAAGACAAACTGATTTTTGTCATTATAAAAAGTTTAGTATGCTTAAAATAGTGGTTTTTTTCTAGGAGAAAAATTTATCCTAGATTCTTTTTTTTTTTTTTTTTTTTGAGACGGAGTCTCACGCTGTTGCCCAGGCTGGAGTGCAGTGGCGCGATCTCGGCTCACTGCAAGCTCCGCCTCCTGGGTTCACGCCATTCTCCTGCCTCAGCCTCCTGAGTAGCTAGGACTACAGGCGCCCGCCACCGCGCCCCGCTAATTTTTTGTATTTTTAGTAGAGACGGGGTTTCACTGTGGTCTCGATCTCCTGACCTTGTGATCCGCCCGCCTCGGCCTCCCAAAGTGCTGGGATTACAGGCTTGAGCCACCGCGCCCGGCCTATCCTAGATTCTTGCCCCAGTTAAAGAGATTAATATTATTGCATGCCTAATACTGTAAATGCCTGGAGTGTACATTTATACACACATTACTTAAAACCTAGCAGTGATCAAGCCAATCCCTTTTAGTTGACAAAATTTTACTGGTTTCTGCTTTGACTTCCAGTCTGCATTAGGTAAATGAATTTAAATTCTGCACAGAGGCACAGAGCTCAGTATGTGGCTCTGGTAGGCCCTTGACTAGCGTTCCTTGTCCCTCTCCATTCATAGTAATAGCCCAAAGAGGAGAGGTACTGAAATTTGATCAGGCTTTATCGCGAATCCAGGAATGGAGTTCTAGACCACTCTCAGAATTTCAGCACTTAGGTATACATACTCTTCCTTAGCTCTTTAAAGTATTAAAAAAAGATAAGCTAATAATTGAATTGCTTATTTATATATTTACAAGGCTGTCAGTGGTAGTGATAAGATTTAACAAAGAGTCACTGTGTAACTAAGCATTAACAGAGTGTGGCCTGTACTGAGAATTGTTTTGGCAAAGTTGTAGTTGTGCCTGTTTTCTGAGATCATCAGTGTAGTCTTTATGTGGGCTGGCTAAAAGATAACACCCTAGTTTTGTTTATGTTTTTGTGTGTTTTTTTGACTGATAAGTAGATACTAATTTTTTGTTTTTGTATGATTAGCAATAATATTTTAGTGTAATCAGAAGCATTCCAGAGAACCTTATGTATTTTCAACTGATTTCCTTTCTGGTAAGTTGGTGTTCAGGAAGGCATATAAATTATTTTTCATTTTTCATGTTTGAAATTTTTTGACTTGTTTTGACAAATACGTGCTACTTCCAGAAAATTTGAATTTGTATAAAACTGGATTTTTAAATATAGCTGACATTTACCAACTTCTCTTTTTAAAACAACACTAAGCCGTCCACAGTTAAATTTGATAGGCTTTAAAATCCATGGACTTTTCTAGCATTTTCCTGTTTATTGGTTATCAATGTGGTATCATTACAGGAAGCTTAAAATGGCCACTTTATGTTAACTAGAATGCTCAAATGACTAGTGTTTTCATTAGTAATAAATGGAAAGCTGAAAAGTAACAATTTTATTCTTTGTGATAGATCTGTGACTTTCAAGTCTTTTTTTCACATTTTTTTGTAGCCTAGTGGGGAAGCAGGTCCCGCTGTGAGAGGTGTGGACAGTGACCTCTCGTTCCAGCCGTTATCATCATCCTGCATTGTTTAACAACAGCACCAACCCCATGCTGCTTGCCGAAAATGCAGATTTCATTCTTGGATTAATATTCTGGTACCAGATGTATGAGGCTGGCTCTAAAGAAGCTTTTTTTCTTAAGTACTGTCAAAAATAGAGAAGCTGAAGATTGGAGAGAAGCCATTTATTTTGAACAGTTTATTTTCTGACAGTTTGTGTTTGTAAAGAAACCTGCTCATAATATTTACTTCAGAGATCTCCATAGTTGCCTGAGGAAGCCCCACAGGTTTCTTTTCCTTTAAAAAAGTTTCCATTGAGCTTAACTCTTACGTGATACTTCTTGACTTTGCTTCTGATTAGTTGATTTATGGACTTTATTTACTAGCATGATTGGAGAATTCTTTTGCTAGACTGAAATTGCACTCTGCCTGTGCTCTGGTCCGTTTCCTAGGTAACAAATGCACTGCATAGATTCCATAATGAGGACTGTGGTTGGCTAGTTACTGTGTAAATTCTGTTGTTTGGTAAAGCTTAGTCTCAAATTCAAATAAAGGTCAAGAAACCAAAAGTACTGAAAATGCAAATTTTTGAATTTGATTTTGTATCCAATGCCAACAACGTTTAATAGGCTTTTCTGGAGAAAGGCAAATTATGCAGCCGTATTCAAGTTTGTTTTGCAAAGTCTTACACTTAAAACAGTTGGAGAGCTTTTTCACCATTAGTGTTCATACTGGTAATACTAATGGCTCTAGTGACAAAGAAGATGTATTTCAGAAACGTATTATCACACTTGAAAATATATAGAAAGCAAAGAATCCTTGTCTAAGACAACTGTGATATTGTTATACTGAAAGGAAGTAACTATGTATCAAAAGAGAAATTATACAACTTTGACATGAGATATAACATTGTGTTTTTTAGAGATGTGGTCATAACTCTATCACCCACGCTGGAATACAGTGGTGCAACCATAGCTTACTGCGTCTTCAAACTCCTGGGCTCAAGGGATCACATCTCAGCCTCCCAAGTAGCTGGAACTACAGGCATGTGCCATCACACTCAGCTAATTTTTCTTATTTTTTGTAGAGATGGGGTCTTGCGGTGTTGCCCAGGCTGGTCTTGAACTCCTGGACTCAAATGATCGTCCTGCCTTGGCCTCCCAGGTGCTAGGATTATAGGTGTGAACCATCACGTCCAACCATAACTTTAAAAAAGTTTAAGAAGATGTTAAAACGTTGAAGCAATGTTTAAAAACGTTAAAAATCTTACCATAAAATGCTGAATTTCTGTTCTAGCTTTTTTTCTTCTCTGCATGAACTTTGGCCAACCTAGCACCAGGGAGCAAGTCCCCCCTTGGTTGCTGCAAGTTAGAGAATAGCTTTCTCCTCCACCTTACTCTCCTCTGGAAATCTGTGGCCTCTTTAGCTCGA
The DNA here is from genome assembly GCF_043159975.1 of Macaca nemestrina. Taxonomy (NCBI): domain Eukaryota; kingdom Metazoa; phylum Chordata; class Mammalia; order Primates; family Cercopithecidae; genus Macaca; species Macaca nemestrina. The sequence continues at coordinate 83,192,815 of NC_092138.1, forward strand.
GACATAGGACAAAAACTAGTATGTGTGGAATGGCTAGTGATTATTAGCTGTTTTTTTTGTTAGTTTGTTTGTTGTTGTTTTTTTCCTTAAGAAACCTGCAAAGAACCAAAGTTCCATTAAAACCTACTGGAAATATATTTTCACTTGAGGCCTAAAAAATGTTTTTTGTTAATCATCAAGGAATTCATTAACTAAACATTAAAATAAAATACAACTCTTTTTAATTCTAAATAATTATCCAAAGTTGCTTCCATTGCTTTCCCTTGCTTTGCTGGGTTGTTTTTAGATGATTCATTTACTCTTTGGTTAACTTTCATTTCACGCATAGGATACATCTTGCTTGACTTCTCTTTTTATTCTTGGTTTTCTTCAAAACTGATATTACTTTAACCTTTTCTGTCCTTTTTTAATTGCAAATATTATATCCTTTCAGTTTTTTCTTATATTTTCCTCTGGAAATACTAATTATTTAAAAAATATTTTCCTTGTGTGATTTAAGGCATTATCACCATGTATCAAAAGCTCTACCGTTTTTTCTATTATAGGACTTCGTATTTATGGGATGGGGTTGACAATATGTGTGAATTCTTAATCAGCTAGGACTACTTCCTCCTCTCAGCTTGTATTAATTTGTGAGGGCTGCCATAACAAAGAATCACAGGCTGGTTGTCTTAAACAACAAAAATTTATTTTTTGACAATTCTGGAGGCTAGAAGTATAAGATCAAAGTGTTGGCAGGGTTGGGTTCTTCTAAAGCACCTCTCTTGGCTGATGGATAGCTGTCTTCCTAAGGTGTCTTCGTTTGGTTTTCCCTCTGTGTATGTGTATGTCCTAATTTTCTCTTAAGAACATCACTTACATTGGATTAGGACCCACACATGTGACTTCATTTTACCTTAATTACCTCTATTCCAGGCCTTACTTCCCCTATAAGTCACACTTCTGAGGTACCAGGGTTTAGGATGTGAACAGATGAATTCGAGAGGAATACAGTTCATCCCGTAACACAGTCCACCCCTCTGCCTACTGCCTTTCACCCATATGTACCTACCTCCCTACATATGTACATACATACCTCACTCCACTTGTGGAATTTTGTAGCGGTTTCATCTTTTATGTCTTTTTTACTCTGTTGTCAATTTGTCACTTGAGTCCCAGGCCGAAATACATAGCAGTATGATCAGCTCTATATATAGTCATTAAGAATAGATAAAGGCTTTTTGCTTTTTCACTCTTCGTATTCATTGTTTTTAAATGCTTTATTTTGAATGACTTAAAGTACAAAATCCTTTTTTTTTTTTGAGACAGGATCTTTTTCTGTTGCCCAGGATGGAGTGCAGTAATGTGATCACAGCTCACTGCAGCCTCAACCTCCTGGGCTCAAGCAATCCTCTCACCTCAGCCTTCTGAGTAGCTGGGATCACAGGTGCACGCCCAGCACTCAGCTAACTTTTTTTTTTTTGTAGAGATGAGCCTGTGTGGCTCAGATTGGTCTTGAACTCCTGGGCTCATGATATCCTCCTATCTGGGCCTCCCTAAGTGCTGGGATTACAGGCCTGAGTTACTGTGCCTGGCCAAAATTCTTAATAGTTGTTTTGGAATACTAGAGAATATTATTGTGGCCAAATTCAGTGGAAGCACTAATGCTGTTTTCTTCTGAGTTCTGAGGACCTGTTTCTTTTGGTGCCTTTTTTTTTTTTTTTTTTTTCAGCTATTCATCTTGCTGCTCTCATGGTAAGTTATGCATTATTTGGTCTTTTCACACATGTCTGATGATTCCTGAATCTAATACCTAGTCAGGGCTTTTCTCCTGAAATGCACATCTTTGTGTCCTACTATGACTGGATATATTCACTTAATTTTCCACAAACATTTCACATTCAACATGCCCCAGACTTACTGTCCTCTTCAAATCTGTGTCTTTTCTTTTATTCCCTAGCTGAGTGAGTTGGTACCACCTTCCATCCATTTTCCCAGTCCAGAAATTTAGGAGTTATCTCTGATTCCTTCTTTATTCTTAATCCCATTTTCCATACATAATCAAGCCCCTGGGTCAGTCAGTTCTTGTTCCCCTAGTTTTCTCAATTCTGTCTGTTTGCCACATGCGAATCGTGCTACTGTGTTACCTTTGCGTTAGTCTTAGTTTTACAGTTAAGTGTATTCAGTGTGCAACAGAAGTCCTTATGGTAAGGCTTCTGTAATCATTTAGTAGTCTGAAGTTCACTGAATTCTTATAAGTGGCTCATGTGAAATGTATCCCTTGCCTTTCATATTTAACACTGTTTTCCTGTGGCTTTTATAGTTCAAGGTCACTTTGACTGAATAAAAATACTTGACTCACATTTTTTTCCCCCTCAAGTATCTTTAAAAATGTTACTCTCTTGCAGGAGTTGGCAAACTTTTTCTGTAAAAGACCAAATAATAATTATCTTAGGTTTTGTGGGTCATAGGTTTCCCAATTACTTAACTGTGCCATTGCATTGCAAAAGCAGCTCTAGATAGTGTGTAAATGCACTAGCATGACTGTTCCAATAAAACTTAATTTACAGAACCAGGCAGTGGGCTGGATTTGGTCCATGGGCCTTAGTTTGCTGAGTCCTATTCTATTCTGGTAAAATGTGTTGTCAAACTCTAATACCAATATGATTTTCTTTCTTTAATTTTATCTTTTTGCCTAGATACCCAAGGGCTTTTTCTTCATCTTTAAAGCCAATAATTTTACTAGAATGTCTGTTAGCCATTCCCTGTTAATTCTCCTAGATACATAGTGTTTTTTGTTACATTGGCTCAAATGTTTTTTCATATTTTCATCAATTATAGTTTTTTAGTAGTGTTCCATTATTTTCGTTTTCTCTCTTTTGGGCCTCCTGTTATATGTATGTTGGATCTTCTTATATCTATACCTTAATATTATTCTTACTTTTTATATTTGCTTTATTTTTTTCTATTTTATGCTTTAGTGCCTTCAGTGTATCTTCTGTGGTATCTATGTCTCTCTCTCTTTTTTTTTGAGACCGTCTCACTGTCACCTAGGCTGGAGTGCTGTGTCACCATTGTGGTTTACTGCAGTGTCAACATCTCTGGACTCAGGTGATCCTCCCAGTTTAGCCCCAGGTAGCTGGGACTACAGATGTGCATCACCATGCCCTACTAATTTTTGTATTTTTTGTAGAGACAGGGTTTCACCGTGTCGCCCAGGCTGGTCTCAAACTCATGGGCTCGAATGATCCACCTGCCTCGGCCTCCCAAAATGCTGGGATTACAGACATGAGCCACTGCACCTATCTATCAAGTTTAGTGTTCTTGCTAGTTTTCACTTCCTTTCTGAGTTTTTTCTTTCCTGTTCTGTCATGAACTTTGTCATTTCTTATTGTACATCCTCTTGTTATCTGGCAAGATTCGTTTTTTAGTTTTTCAATTTCTGATCTATGCTGTTCTTCCATAGCTTCTATCATTTAAAAATTTGTCCCCTTTTTCTTGTTTTTCTTTTTGAGACAGGGCCTTTCTCTGTCATCCAAGGTTCAAGGAATTCACCCACCTCAGCTTCCCAAGTAGCTAGGACTATGGATGTGTGCCATCACTACCAGCTGAATTTTTTTTTTTTTTTTTTGTAAAGATGGGTTTCACTGTGTTGCCCAGCCTGGTCTTGAACTCTTGGGCTCGTGATCCTCCTGCCTTGGTCTCCCAAAGTGCTGAGATTACAGGCATGAGGCACTGTGCCTGGCTATTTTCTTAATTTCTCTTACTCATTTTGAAATATGTTACAGTTATCATCTTTTTTCTTACTGTACTTTTTAATTGTTCTCTCTTGGTCATATTTAAATTAGATGGTCTTACCTGTACTTTTGGAGAAGCTTTCTGTGATGGAGGTGGAAATTGGCAAATATAGTTTTCCTGCTTTTATGGTTTGAAGATTTTCTCCTTTGTTGCTTAGCTGGAGTATTTTAAAAATATGGCCACTCAATTAAAATAAAAATGAGGTACCATTGTACACTCACTAGAATGGCTAGATGAGAAAAATAAAAAATACCAAGTATGAGGATGTAGAGTAGCTGAAATTCTCCTGCTCTGCTGTTCGAAGTGTAAATTGGAATGGAAATGTAAAGTGGTACAGCAATTTGAAAAGCTCTATGGCTGTATCTACTAAAGCTGGACATATGCTGCAAATCCTGTGACTCAGTAGTTCTACTCTATGATCCATACTCCCCAAATATATGGACTAGAATGCTCATAGCACATTTGTCATTGCTTCAAACTGAAATCTGTCCAAATGGCCATCAGTCATTGTTGTTCCCTTCCACAGTGAGTCTGACTTTGGCTGTGTAACTTGCTCTGGCCAGTTGGACATTTGCAAGCATTGTGCAACACAAGCTTGATCAGTGCTTACGTCCTCCGGGGAATAATGTCCTGAGACCACTATATAGGGATGTCCGGGAGTAGGAGAGGTTACATGGAAGAGAATCGTGGTGCCCAGCCAATGACCAGTACTTACTGACAAACTTGTGAGTGAGGCCATCTTTGACCTTGTAGTTTAGCTGACCTTCCTTCCAGCTAAAAGTCGCCACCTCAACAAGTCCAGGGAAAGCCAGAGGAGAAACTACCCAGAAAACATACAATTGTGAGAAACAAGAAATTGTTGTTTTAAGCCACTAAATTTTTAGGTGATTTGTTATACAGCAATATTAAACTGACTCAGATTGAATAAATACATCATGGTATATTTACACAACGGAATACTGTAGAGCAATGAGAATGATAAACAGTCTACAGCTGCATGCAGTAGTATGTGTGAATCTCACAGACATATGTTGAGCTAAAGAAGCCAGACAGAGCAGAGCTTACACTGTATGCCTGCATATATAGAAAGTCCTCAAGCAGGCAGAATCATTCTGTTCTGTTAGAAGCCAGAATAGGGGCTACCCTTGGGGGAGTATTGACGAGAACAGAGAAAGTAGAGGCTTCTGGGCTGCTGGAAAGGTTCTGTTTCTTGAACTGGTTGCTGGTTACATAAGTGGGTTCTGTTTGTGAAATTGTAAAATATTAGCAAGTTCACTTATTGCTGCCTTTTTCTGAGTGTATATTTCAATGTTGATGTGGCCTCCTCTGTGATGTTCTCTGAGATTAACCTTCTTTGGGTATCTCTTTCCTTTATTCCCACTCCTGCCTCTTTGTTTGATTTGGATTCTAGTCCACAGTGTTCTTTCTAAAGCCTCTTAGGTCCTCGTGGTCTTGCATTCTCCCCCAGAAACTCAGAAACTTTACTGGTTGTTCTTAGATACAATTTCACTTAAAAAGGATCCTCTCTTTTTGATGGTAATTTCTTCTTTCCCAGCTCTTAGAATCACTAGAACTCTCCTTTTTCTGCCTTCATCTGCTCAGTTGCTTATTCTGTGTAGGTTCTATTTTTGTGGGCGTTTTAGCCCTGCCTACTTATCTGGTGTCCATAGGACTGTCCTATCACCTGATATTGTTGAACATTTTGTCTTTTGTTATTGTTCACTTATTTTGTTATCCTCCTATCTGTGGGTGTTTTTATTTTTCCCGTGGAGATAATTGTAGGTCCACTTGCAGTTGTGAAGATACAATACAGAGAGGTTCTTTGCATGCTTTGCTCAGCTTCCCCCAGTGGTAACATTTTGCAAAATTATAATGTTACAACCAGGATATTGACGGTTTATGGGCTGAGTAGTGTCCCTGCAAATTCGTATGTTGAAGCCCCAACCCTCCAGTACCTTAATGTAACTGTATTTAGAAGCTAGAGCATTTAAAAAGGTGATTAAGTTAGGATAAGGTTGTTGGAGTGGGCCCTAATATAATCCAGTGTGGTGTCCTTATAAGAGGAAATTTGGACACAAAAAGAGACATTAGGGACATGCACACAGGGGAAAAAACTCTGTAAAGGAAACAGCAAAGAGGAGGCCATCTGCAAGCCAAGGAGAGAGGCTTCAAAAGAAACCAAGCCTGCCAGCACTTTGATCTTAGAATTCTAGCCTCCAGAATGGTCAGAAAATAAACTTCTGTTGTTTCAGGCACCCAGTCTGTAGTATTTTGTTATGGCAGCCCTAGCAAATGAATACACTGACATCGATAAAATCCACCACTCTTATTCAGATTTCCAGTTTCAGTGGTATTCACTTGTGTAGGTTCAATACAGTTTTATCACCTTTTTAGGTTTCTGTTTCTACCAGCCTCTCCACTGCCCCTCCCCCCCACCATTTCTAACATATTCATATGATTAGATTTGAGTCTGTTGTCTTGCTTGCTTAGGAGTCCTTTATTTATTTTTAAGTAGGTTTTTTTTGTTATATTGGAAGACTTATTTTCCCAATTGGTCAAAGGGGACAAATACCATCAGGCAAGAAAGGGTAAGATATGCAATAATCTGATTAGTAATAGCTTTTCTAGTGCATCTGATTTATAGTGATAAGCCAATACATATTTGTTGCAGGGAGTTTAATTCTTTTCTAAATGACTAAGGTGGTTAACATTTTCATGATAATTCTGGTACAGTTATTGACTTTCTTTATCTGACATCTTCTGAAAACAAAGAGTTCTACATTAGTGAATTTACCATATAACTATAGTTTATCTCCTGGAGAAAACAAGATTAAAATCATTTTTAGTAAAGATGTTCTTTAAACGTAGCTTAAGTAAAGGTGGCGGTTCAGTCGTTTTTAGAAATCTGCCAAAGGAATCCTTTTCTGGCATCTGGATGAACCCAAGCTGATACAGAGAAATTTTTCTTTTCCCTCCCTGGAAAATTTGCTTAAGTTTTTCAACTCTGAAGTTTTACAATAAATTTAGTCTAGTTTACTACAGCCAATTCAAGGAAGGATCAATCAATCCAACTTACAAATCCATAAAATTAACGGATTTACCAAAATCTTGTTTAAACAACCTTTGAAGATTCTTTTAAAGTTTCTTTTATGTTGGTATAACTTACATAAAATGCATAAATTTTATGTGTAGAGTGATTTTTTCCCCCTTTTATTTTTAGTTGAGATGTAATGATTCTACATGTTTTTGGGATACAGAGTAATATTTCAATGTGTGTATACAATGTATAATGATCAAATTAGGGTAATTAGGACACCCATAACCTCAAACATTTTATTATTTATTTGTGTTGGGAACATTCAAAATCCTCTCTTCTGGCCTTTTGAAAATATGCAATAAATAGTAGTTAACCATATTCATCCTACAGTGCTACAGAACCAGAGCTCATTCCTATCTAGCAGTAATTTTTTATCTGTTAACTAGCCTCTATCCACTCCTCTCCCTTTGCCGTTCCCAGCCTCTAATACACACAGTTCTACTTTCTACTTCCATGAGCTCAAAAAAATTTACTCCCACATATGAGTGAGAACGTGTGGCATTTATCTTTCTGTGCCTGACTTATTTTGCTTAACATGATGTCCTCCAGGCTCATCCATGTTGTGGCAAATGGTGGGATTTCTTTCCTTTTTATGGTTGAATAGTATTCCATTGTGTATGTATACACCACATTTTCTTTATCCGTGAATTGACTGATGGACATTTGGTTGGATTCCATGTTTTAATTATTGTGAAAGTGCTACAATAAACTTGGTGGTGCAGATCATCTCTTTGATATACTGATTTCTTTGATACACTGGTTTTCTTTTCTTTGGATAAACACTCAGTAGTGGGATTGCTGGATTACTGTGGTAGTTCTGTCTTTAGAAACTTCCATATGGTTTTCTATAGTAAATAGCCTTTGAAGATTTCTGTGAAATTTTAGCTGAAGGTACTCCCGTTCTACCTTCACGGCAGCATTTTAAGGAATGTTCTGTTTTAAAAGTTTGGGTCATATGATAGTGTAGTCTTAGAAATATTTTCCTTTTGAATTTTGTTAATGAATATGAATATATCCATTGAAAAGTATATATTCATAATAAAATTATTATTATTATTATTTTTGAGACAGTCTCTCACTCTGTCGCCCAGCCTGGAATGCAGTGGTGCGATCTCAGCTCCCTGTAACCTCCACCTCCTGGTTCAAGCGATTCTTGTGCCTCAGCCTTCTGAGTAGCTGGGATTACAGGTGTGCACCACCATGCCCAGCTAATTTTTGTATTTTTAGTAGAGATGGGGTTTCGCCAAGTCGGCCAGGCTGGTCTCGAACTCCTGACCTCAAGTGATCTGCCTGCCTTGGCCTCCGAAAGTGCTGGGATTACAGGCAAAACACCACGCCTGGCTTTACAAATTATTTTTTTGGTGTCAAAATTTATCCTATTAATTAACCTTAATACCATTTAATTTTGTTTCTTTTCTTTTTTTTTTTTTTTTAAGAGATAAGGTCTCACTGTGTTGCCTAGGCTGGTCTCGAACACCTGGGCTTGAGCAGTCTTCCTGCCTTGACCTCCCAAAGTGCTGGGATTACACACATGAGCCACCGTGGTCAGCTTAGTATTATTTTTATTTGATGCTTTCCTGTTAATTATCAAATAGATATTTTACAGTTACTTTATTTAGTCATCTAAGAACATACTATTGGCTTGAGAAATAAGCATGTCCTTGCACATTACATAATAAACAATATTCTGTTGAATATAAAAAAATGTAGTTCTGTATAATATTTTTGAGAAAAACGGTGCACTGATAAAAAGGTTAGTTGGTTTGACCATGTGAAAGTTTAAACTTGGTTGGGCTTGGTGGCTCGCATTTGTAATCCCAGTATTTTGGAAGGCTGGGGCAGGAGGATTGCTTGATCCCCAGAGTTTCAAGATCAGCCTGGGCCACATAGGGACACCCCCATCTCTTAAAAAAAAAAAAAAAAGCCCAGCATGGTTGCATGCACATGTGGTCCTGGCTACTTGGGAGGCTGAGGTGGGAGGCTGAAGTGGGAGGATCTCTTGAGCCTAGGAGGTTGAGACTGCAGTAAACTGTGATCATGCCTCTGTACTCCAGTCTGGGTGACAGTGCCAAACCTTGTCTCCAAAACAAAAAAACTCAAAAAACTTTATTTTTTAAATAAAACAATGGCATTAAAAAGGAAGGAGCACACTTTGGGAAGCTGAGGTGAGAGGATTGTTTGAGATCAGGAGTTTGAGACCAGCCTGGGCAACACAGCAAGACCCTTGTCTCTACAGAAAAAAAAAAAAAAAAAGAAAGAAAAATTAATCAGTCATGATGGCTCATGCCTATAGTCCCAGCTACTTGGGAGACTGAAGTGGAAGGATCACCTGAGCCCAGGAGTTCAAGACCATGGTGAGCTATAATGGCGCCGCTGCACTCTAGACTGGGCAACAGAGCAAGATCCTGTTTCTTGAAAATAAAACCAAGTTGAAAAGTGAGAACGCTGCCAAGAAGGCAGCCAACCAGGGCTGCAATGGAGAGTAATAAGGAAGGCCTCTTTCAGTCAAGTCTTCAATTGGTCTAAGAAGAAAATCTTCCATTTCAGATTTAAAAAATAAAGAGGAACCAACACCTTGCAGAGCTGGTAGCCAAGCATTTCAGGCAGAGAAAACTGTGGCATAGAGAGACAGGAAGGGCATGAGGTCACACAGCAGACTGCACAGAAGAGCCAAGATTCGAAACCCTAATGCTAGACCCCAACTCCCATCTCTGGCTTCTAATAACTGTTCATTAGTGGGTCCAGGATGGGGGCTCACATGGAGCAGGCCCTACTAAAAATCACTCTTTCTTGAAAGAACAAACAAAAAGAAAATACTTGCAGCAATATGATAGACAAAGAGTTGATGTCTTTATGACCTTGTATTGTTTTATTTTCATGATTTACAAAAAAATAATAAAACCCTAATGAATAATAGATAAAATGAAGAGCCATTTATAGAAGAGAAATGTTTAGCCTCCATGATAATCACAGACAAAATACTATGGCAATCCAGAAGCTTTTTTTAAACACTATCAAATTAGCAAAAATATAAAGTGAAATAATACCCATTGTGTGGTAAGTAGAAAGGAGGAGGGGAGGAAGTTATTTTCAATGTATTGCTGATGGGAATATGGCATCCTTGTTTTCTTATAAAACTTTGAAGTATAATATATTTACAAAAGATGAACATATCAATGTGTATAGTTGATTAACTTACAAATTGAATACATGTGACTAGTACTCAAATAATAAACAAGACATTATTTATTCCTCGTGCTTTTCCCAGTATCTAACACAATTCCTCTGAAACAAAATAAATATCCTGACAGATTGCTGAGTCATAGGATATATATGCTGAGCTTTAATGTGTTCTCCAAAGTAATTATATCAGTTTATACTGGCACCAACACCAGCGGTGTGTAAATGTTCTAGTTGTCCCGCTTTCCATGATTATCATTTTGAAAAGCAATTTGTCAGTATGTTAAGAGCCATAAATTTATTTATACCAATTTATCTAGTAATTATAATTGAAAAGATAGAGATACATGCACAAAAACATTCAGTGAAGCAGTCTAAATTTTGTCTGCTGCAACCCCACACCATTTGTTGTCTGTGACTGCTTTTGTGCTGCAGTGGCAGAATTGAGTAGTTATGATAGAGATCCTGCAAAGCAGAAAATATTTACTATCTGACTTACTCCAGTAAAAGTTTGCTGACCCCTGCATTCGAGCATTATTTAGAATAGTAAAAGATTGGCAGTAACCAATATGTCCATCAGTAGGGGAATTATTGGCTAAATCCTTGATAAAACTGGATCTAGCCGTTTACAATGATGATTATAGGGACTGTTTAACCAACAGATATTTAATGGGCATTCACCGTGTGTTAGGTACTTTTCTAGATATTAGGAAATCAGTAAAAACAAAATACTTGCCCTCATAGAGCTTAAATTTTAGTAGTGGAGATAGAGAAGAAACAAGTAAAATAACAGGCAAAAGGTAAGTGCTAAGAAGGAAGAAGAAAAGCAGGAAAGAGGGATATGAAATATTTCAGGGTAAGGTCTTGACATTTTAGATTAGGGTTACCAAGGAATATTTCACAGAGAAAGTGACTTTTGAGTAAGGACTTAAAGTAAGTAAGAGGGCTTGACATGCAGGTATCTGGGGGAAGAGCATTTGAGGCAAAGGGAATGGCAAGCACAAAGGGTCAGTTGGAAATGTGCCCTGATAATGTTCTAGGAACAAGAATTTCAAGGGCTGGGTGGTTGCGGTGGCTAACTCCTTTAATCCCAGCACTTTGGCAGGCCAAGGCAGGAGGATCGCTTAAGCCCATGAGTTCGAGACCAACTGGGAAACAAGACCCCTTCTCTACAAAAAATTAAAAAAATTAGCCAAATGTGGTGGTGCATACCTGTAGTCCCAGCTACTAGGGAGGCTGAGGCTGCAATGAGCTGTGTTCATACCACTGCACTCCAGCTTGGGCAACAAAGCGAGACCCTGTCTCAAAGAAAAAAAAAAAATCAAGGGCTACACTAGAGGGAAGGAGGGGAGAGCTTCAAGGGAAGAGAGTTGCAAGAGTTTGGACAGGTAATTGCTGGTGGTAGTGGGTAGGGCAGATCATGTAGAACCTTCTGGCAAAATGAAAAATCCCTATTAAAAATTGTTCAAGTAGGAAATAAAAAGAATTTTTCTTCTCCCATTTTCCCTCCCTCCCTGATCATGACTATCATGCAAAGCTATGCATAAGGAAAAGATTGGAAGAAAATACCCTAAAATGCTAACAGTGTTAATGTGCTGGGGTTATAAATTATATATATATTTGCCATACTTTCTATAATTTGGTTATATTTTATAATAAAAAGCATAATTAAAGACGAAGTATTTTGCATATTTCTGTCTTTTAATACCTTAGAAATCAAGTACTTAGGTCTTTCTCAAGTTGATTGTAACCTGACTTTATTGATGGTGGGCAACAGTGTCTTAAATCATCTAAGGAGTTGTTGGCTCTTTAATTATGTATTAATCTTTCAGGGTTTGAACCAGAAGGAACTGTAGAGATTATCTTTTTTTTTTTTTTTTTTGAGACAGAGTCTCACTCTGTCACCCAGGCTGGAGTGCAGTGGTGCGATCTTGGCTCACTGTAACCTCCACCTCCTGGGCTCAAGCAGTTCTCATGCCTGAGCCTCCCGAGTAGCTGGAATTACAGGTGCATGCCACTACCCCCAGCTAACTTTTGTATTTGGAGTAGAGACGGGATTTCGCCATGTTGGCAAGGCGGGTCTCATGAGAACTCCGGACCTCAGGTGATCTGCTGGCCTCAGCCTCCCAAAGTGCTGGAATTACAGGCGTGAGCCACCATGCCCTGCCTTTTATCTATTAAAAATAGATTATCTATTTTTAATCCCCTTATTTTACAGATGGGGAAATGATCTGGAGAAATGAAGGAACTCTAGCTTCTAGTTCCTTTTCATTGTATGTTTCATCGCCATTTAATCAGGTTATCCAGCACTGGAGTGATTTTTGTGATTCATGATTTACCTAATCTTATCTTTATGATAAGATTATGACAAGAAAATCTTTGAAAATGATGAAATCTGAGTCTGTTTTGTGCAAATCTTCTCAGCGCCAAAACCACTATAGCAAATATGATGCCAATAATGAAATATTATATATATATGTACGTATGTATATGTATATATGTGTAGATGTCTATATATTTTTTATTTATACAAATTTATGGGGTACATGTAAAATTTTGTTACATGTGTATAATACGTAGTGATCAAGTCAGGGTATTTAGCATGTCTGTTGCTGGAGTACAATACATTTTTGTTGAAGATCGTCACCCTACTCTGCCATCTAACATTGAATTTATTCCTTCTTATTCTATGTGTACCTTTTAAACCAGTTCTCTTCAACCTCCCCTTGGTCCCCTCACTCATCTTTCGCAGTCTCTGTTATCTGTCTTTCCATTCTCCACCTCCATGTGGTCAAAATATTAGCTTCCATGTGTGAGAATATGTGATACTTCTTTTTTGTGCCTGGCTTATTTCACTTAAGATAATGACTTCCAGTTTCATCCATGTTGCTGAAAATGACATGATTTTATTCTTCCAATAATGAGTTCTTTAGGCTAGCACCCTGGTTAAGACCAGACTTTGGACTCAGACTGCCCGGTTTTGAATCCTGTTTCTCATCCTTATTAGTACATAACTTCTCAGTGTTTTAGTTTCTGCATATATAAAATGAGTATAATACTAAGTATATAGCCTATAGGGTTGTCATGAGGATTAGATGAATTCGTGTGGGTACAGTGCCAGGCACATTGGTTATATTATTACTGAGGCTTAAATATCTAGAAGAGAGTATATTTGAACACTAGATAGCAGAGAAAATTAAGCTTAACAAATCCTTGAATTGTATGGTGTAAAGTTTATATATGTCTCTATTTTGACTTTGCAGGCAATGTAGTAATGTATTAAGAACATTTTAAAGCTAATTTTAATTAGCATAGTGGTTTCAAATTGTATGTTGTTGTAGCACTTCACAGATGGTTATCAAATTTTGTTGAAAAGGATATTTACTTTCATTTCATTTGGAGAAATCCTGTGATTTAGGTAAACGGCCTGAGTGGTTAGGTGATGAAAGGTGGGACAGGATATGTGATGAAAGGCAAAAGCATGGGGTCCAGGCAGCTGTAGGAAAGATTGCTTGTTTACTGGAGCAGGCAAGAACTTTGCTTTGTGAGTATATAGGTCAGGGCAATAAAAAGTTCGATTTAAACTGACAAACAGCAGTGAAGGGGGATCAAATAGAGAACAGAGAGTGAGCATGTACCCCTTTCCTTTGAAATGTGTCGCCAAATTCTAGCATTTGAGTGTCCCTTAATATCAAAGAGACAGAAGACCACTGAACTCATATAATGAATATAATTAAGAATGAACAAATTATTTGTTTCTATAATTTTTGAACTGCTGTAGGGTAAAGCTTTTGGTAAAATCTGAAGTATGGAGAAAAATGAAATTTAACTTAGAGTACTGTGACAGTTTGTAAAAACAAATGTTAGAGGCCAGGTGCGGTGGCTCAGGCATATAATCCAAGCACTTTGGGAGGCCGAAGTGGGCGGATCACGAGGTCAGGAGATAGAGACCATCTTGGCTAACAGGGTGAAACCCCATCTCTACTAAAAATACAAAAAATTAGTCGGGCGTAGTGGCAGGCGCCTGTAATCCCACCTGTAATCCTGTTCGGGAGGCTGAGGTGGGAGAATGGCATGAACCCGGGACGCGGAGCTTGCAGTGAGCGGAGATCACACCACTGCATTCCAGCCTCCGTGACAGAGCGAGACTCCGTCTCAAAACAAAACAAAGCAAAAAAACAAATGTTAGAATGTTTTTTCTTCATGATAATTAAGGATAATTTTATATGTGTAGTGTGTCCCTGATGTGTTACGTGTTTATACATGTTTGTGACTACTTGGGTACTTGGGGGTTGCACAAGTTTCTATTACTTTTTTTACTGGAAAAAATAGGGAATCTTTTTGCAGTGCTGATACTATTTTCTTAAGTATTAAAATTTCAGAGGTCTTTATGTGCTCAAACTGCTGCCTTTTTTTTTTTTTGGTAAACACAGCTGGATACATGCAGATATAGTCTGCAGTGTTTCTGCCACACTAGCTTTATTAGAAAGTTTTTGCCTTTTTTTGCCGAGTCATGGGTTGTAATTTAGGGTTTCTGTGGGCATATTAATTCTGAATAGAACCTGAGATTATGCTTAACTAGAAGTGTGTTAGGTTTGGTAGTGAGTTCATAACGGGATCCAGATACTTACATACTCCGTGGTCATTGCTGTTGTAGCAATTGTGGTATTTAATTGAACTTGGAATATTTCTAGGCCATTACATTAGACCTCTGAGAAAAATTTTCTAAGTGCAATTCAAAATTTATGATTTAGTTAATAGTTAAGCTAAGGACTTTTAGAAGTATTTGTGGGTAGAGGGAAGGAGGCCATACATTACAGAGACCCAGATGAAGCATGAAATTGTGACACTGAATTTGTCTTTCAATCCCAACTCTCTGCCGATGCGCTAGGCTGTGGTCCAAGGAGTGGCATATGACTCTCAAATAGCCCCTGTATCCTTTCTTTGCCAGTCACTTTTTTCAGGGCTTAGGTTGATAATGTCGTATGCATATAAGAGAATGTGTAGGAAAGATGTGTGAAATTGACTGAGTATTTTAGGTTTAGGTTTGTTTTTTTTCTTTTTTTAGGAGACAAGTTCTCTCTCTCATCCAGGGTAGAGTGCAGTGGTGCGATCACTGCTCACTGTAACCTCGAACTCCTGGGCTCAAGTTACTCTTTTGCCTTAGTCTCCTGAGTAGCTAGCATTATGGGCATGTGCCACTACGCCTGGTTAATTTTTTATTTTTTATAGAGATAGGGCCTCACAATGTTGCACAGGCTGGTTTTGAATTCCTGACCTCAAGTGATCCTCCTGTCTTGGACTCCCAAAGTGCTGGGATTATAGGCTTGAGCCACTGTGCCTGGCCAGTTTGGTTCTTTTGAATGGGAATTTTTGTTTTGTGTGATATCAATCAAACATCTATACCTATAAGATCAAAGTATAACCCTAAGATACTGTATCTGTTTTTCTTTCTTTCTTTTTTTAAGAGATGAGGTCTCATTGTATTTCCTAGGCTGGTCTTGACTTCCTGGGCTCAAGCAGTCCTCCTGCCTCAGCCTCCTGAACTGCTGAGATTATAAGCGAGATTCTATCTTTTAGCTTTATGCGGTAATTCTAAATATTTTTGTGGGTTTTTGACCCCTTTGAGAATTGGATAAAATCTTTGGACTCCTTTCTTATTCAATACATATCTATCTATACAGCCTATAATTTTGTATACATTTTAGGAGATATGTGAACTCTCTTGATGCATTAGGCAAACAGTCTCTGTTTTGTGTATTTACATTTTAGCATATGACTTTCTTTTAAGAGTAGAAACCTTACAGGCTTGAAAAGGATTAGGAGTCTGAGCTTCTGAGCTTCCAGGGAAAATTTACTTTTTTGAGAAAGGAGAGATTAACGTGCTATTTTTCCATCAGAAATCCATTTAACTTGCTTTTTTGGACAAATATACTACTAGTATGCATCTAGTTAAATCATTCTTCTGCACTATAGGTTATGAAAAAATAGTGTCTTACTAGTGTATTCACAAAGGCAGTCTAGCAAGGAAAAATTAAAAAGCTTAAATTCTCATTCTCATTTCTAAGGGAATAAAGAGGGAGAATTCATTATGTCAAGCATTACAAATAAGCATGTATTAAAGGAGCTACATACGATGATGGCACATTGTTGGAACACCCTAAGAAAGATAATTTGCATGGAAGATGATTATTCAATAGGGCTTTAATTTACAAGAAACATTCCACCATTTAATTGAGCCCTTTTACACACACTGCTTCGCTTCAATAGATTGCATTTGCTCCCTGCATATATATACAATGCCAGAAGCATGGTTAAAATCAGATTCAGCCTAGCTAAAAGGTGAAACAACAGCTGAAAGTCATGTTGTAAAAATATACATTATTAAACATCTGAGGATTATTTTTGAAATCGGTTTTCTGTTGCCTGGTTTGTACCATAAAGCTGATTGTCTAATTTTTTAAGTAAGATTTTTATAAGACTATTTGGCCCTGCTGGCCGCTAGTTAAACTATGTGGTTCAATTTAAAATTTTTTCACTTTTATAGGCCATTCACTGATATAGTACTTTTGCAAAATGAGCAAACATAGCCTGCATTTATAGTCATTTCAGAAAGAAAATTATTTGATAAAGAAGATACTAAAACATTTCAAGAAATAGCTGACTTGTGATTAAAATGCCTCGAAAGATAACATATGGTAAAAAATTTTAAAAAGAGCAATGTAGATACATTTATTTTATTTATTTATTTTGGTCAGTGTTAGCAGAATAGTGTATGGAGAAAGCTTATCACAGAGAATTTCTATCCTTGAGACATTTAAAATAAGCATCCTTGTAAGAAGCCAAGCCAGGCCCATTCTTTTTTTTTTTTGAGACGGAGTCTTGCTGCGTCGCCTAGGCTGGAGTGTGCAATGGCACGATCTTGGCTCACTGCAACCTCCACTTCCCAGGTTCAAGCAATTCTCCTGCCTCAGCCTCCCAAGTAGCTGGGATTACAGGTGCGTGCCACCATGCCCGGCTAATTTTTGTATTTTTAATAGAGGTGGGATTTCACCATGTTGGCCAGGCTGGTTTTGAACTCCTGACCTCAAGTGATCCACCCTCCTCGGCCTCCCGCCAGGCCCATTCTTGATGGGGAAACACTGAAGATGTCCAAATGAGGAAACACTGAAGGCCTGCAGGTGAAGTCAGGAGCAAGATGAGGACATTGATTTTCACCATTGTTTGGGAGGTGCGAGTCAGTGTAATAAGTAAAGTAAGGCAAAAAGGATTATGGATGTTGAAAAGGAAGCCATACATTTATCACCATTTCCAGGAATAGTGATTCAGTAGAGGAGAAGAACATTCCTGAGAATAAGTTGAAAGTTTGAAGTGGAAGAAAGAGAGGTTGAAACATTTTCTGTTGGGTGCCCTCTGTTTTTGGTGAATGGAGGCTTTTCCTGAAAGTGGAGGGGATGAGAGTGAAATTGGGCAACTAAGAAGATTGGGAAGAAAAGATATGGAGAAGCCGCTGTGATGAAAAAATATGTGGAATAGCTTCAAGAGCTCAACAGAGGGTGAATTAACATGAAGACACTGGGAGTCGGTCAACAGAGGTGGTTTGTGCGGGTCAGGGTGGCCTCTGGATTCTCTGAGCATAAGCGGTTCATTACCTGTGTAGGCAGCTTAATAACCATCTGAGTGCTTAAGGAAGTGGTTCAGCCCCTTCCACACAAATTTGCTCCTAAGATCTTTGACTGCACAAGACCCTGGAGTTGGAGACCTTGTAAGATCAGTTGTAAGTAAGGTAAGGGAGAAAGGAAGGATGAAACTGTTTGGGAGGAGAAGCTGGTGTGGTATTTTTATAGTGGGCAGATCTGTCAGTGGGATGTCTCTGATTGGGTGCAAAAAGGCCTGGATGGTAATTCCTACTTCCTAGGGTTGTTGTGAAGATTAACTGAATCAAATGTCACAGTGAGCACGAACTGTTTCCCCACAGCGCCCTGCATACAGTCAACTCTCAGTAGATACCTGCCTTAAAAGCAAAAGCAAAAATCTCTGCGAGCCCAATTCTCTGAGATATTTAAGCCGTCTTGATTCCCACACATCCTTTAAGTCTTCATCGTGTTTAAAATTTCTCTGTACACTGATCCTGGCACCTGTGCTTTCAGATCTGCCTTTGCATCTTAAGAAATCTCTGCTTGAGCCTGCCATTCCTTGTCCCTGTTTCCCTCTTTCACGGGTTTCTCAGATAAATGGGTTACATATACTGTCTCTTCTCTTATCATTAAATCGCTTTAATTCCAAAGAATTCGGCTGTTTATACCTCTCTTCTACCCAAATTCTCCACGTAGGTAAACATAGATAATGGATACATAAACAACAAAGTATACTGTCAGGTGATAATAAGTACCATGGAGAAAAGCACTTCAGTGTAAGGGGCATAGGGAGTGCCAGGCATGTGTAGGGGAGGTTTGCTAATTTTTGTACAGTAGTCTCGGCGGGCCTTTCTAATAAGGAGACACTTACGCAGATCTAAAGGTTGTGAAGAAGCAAATCGTGTAACTATCTGGGGAGAAGAGCATTCCAGGCAGCCAGTGTAAAGTCCCTGAAGTGGGGACAATGTTGATGCGTTTGCAAAAAAGCAAGGAAGATTTTTACAGATAGAACAGAGTGATCAAGCAGGGGATGGTGTCAAGAGAGGTAGGCAGGTAGATGTGGCATTGAGAGCATGTGGAAATTATCTGCTGCTTGCTTCTGTTTTCTCAGTAAGAGGGAGGATGGGGCAAAAGGAATTGGAGATTTGAAGAGATGTTCAGTTAGGAAAGTGGGAGAGTAAATATGGATTTGAGCAAAGTGTGATCCTTGGACCAACAGCACCAGTATCGTCTGAGAATGTGTTAGAAATGCACATTCTTGGGATCCATCCCAGACATACATACTGCATCAGAAACTCTGGGGGTGAGGACGGACAGTCTGTATTTTAACAAGCTATTCTGATGTACAGAAAAGTTTGAGAGTCACTGGATTAGGGAGACGAGTATAATGCACTAAGGATCCATTTGAGCTTAGTGGTCTTAAATTTGATGTGAAAGCAGTCAGTAAATTGTGCTGAAGCAAAAAAGGGTTGAGAGAATTGAGTGTGTACAAAGGATTGTTTTAAATGATATACCATAAAATCTAAGCTACATAAAGAAGTGAGGACAGGGCATCACAATTTGTGGAATATAGCTAAAGTAGTACTTTGGGGAAAATTACAGCAAATAAAGTCAATGACCTCAGGTTTTGTCTTATGAAATTAGAATACTAAACAAACAGTAAATGACACCAAAAAAAGTAGAAGAAATATCAGAGCATAAATCAGTGAAATGGAATAGAAAATAAACCAAAAACTGGTTCTTTGAGAAGCTTAATTTAAAATTTTTTTAAAATACAAATATCTAGCCAGACTAATCCAAAATTAGGAGACATGCAGATTACCAGTGAGAGAGGTAATATCAATATAAATTCTACAGATATTAAAAGGATAATAAGAGACTATTACGGTCAACCTTATGCCAGTAAATTTGACAACTTATATAAAATGGATAGATTCAGTGAACAGCGCAAACCACCAGATCTCACTCAAGAAGAAATAGAAACCTGAGTAGTCCTGTATCTGTTATAGAAATTAAATTTGTAGTTGAAAACCTTCCCACAAAGGAAACTGCAGACACAGATGGCTTTGCTATGGAATTCTACCAGACATTTAAGGAAGAGATGGTATTAATTATATTCTAACTCTTCTAAGAAATTAAAGAGGAAAGAATACTTCCCTTGTGTTTCTATACTACAGACACCATAACCAGGCAAGCATATTACAAGTAAAAGTATAGACCAATATTTCTCATGAACATAGCTATAAAAATACCTGACAAAATTTTAACAAATGATCCAGCAATTCGTAAGAAGAAAAACACATCATGACCAAGTAAATGTATGGAATGCAAGCTTGATTTAACACTCAAAACTCAGGAAAGCAGTTTATATTAACAGGCTAAAAAAGAAAACCGTATGATCATTTGATTGCCGTAGATGAAAAATAATTTGACAAAATCAAACATCTATTCCTGATTAAAAAAAAAAAAGAACTCTAAGCAAACTGTGGAATAAAAGAGATCTTTTCAACCTGATAAAGGCATGTATGAAAAACCTACAGCTAACTTCATGTTTAATAATTTAAGATTGAATGCTTTTCCCTAAGATTGAGAACATTCAACTTTGTGCTGGAGTTTATAGACAGTGAAATAAAGGAAGATAAAGGAAAATAATTCAGATTTAGGGAAGAAAATTCAGGCTAGAAAGGAAGAAGTACAACTGTCTGTGTTCACTGACAACGTGATTGTCTATGTAGCAAATATTGTGGAATGTACAGAAGAAATACTAGAAATTCTAGAACTAATTAATCAATTTGGGAAGGTTGCAAGATGAAATTCAATACATAAAAGTTAATTGTTCTAGCACTTTGAGAGGCCAAGGCAGGAGGATCACTTGAGCCTAGGAGTTCGAGACAAGCTTGGGCAACACAGTGAGACCCCGTCTCTTAAAAAAAAAAGTCAGTTGTATTTCTATATATTAGTAACAAGCAATTGAACATTGACATTTGCAAATACCATTTGTAATAACATCAAAAACACTAACTAGAGATAAGGCTAATAAAATACATGTAAGATCTATGCACTAAAAACTGTAAAACATTGCTGATATAAATTTAAAAGGCTTAAATAAGTCAAGAGAGATACTGTTTTTATGGTTCAGAAGATGCAATATTGTTAAGATTGATAGTTTTACTCAACTTGATCTGTAGTTTCATTGCCATCTCAGTTAATATTTCAGCAAAGTTTTTAGTAGAAATTGACAAACTGATTCTAAAGCTCTTACAGAAATGCTAAGGACTTAGAGCAAAACACATTAAAAAGAGAATAAAGTTTTAGGACTTATATTTCCTGGCTTCATGACTTATTATAAAGGCACAGTAATCAAGTCAGTGTGCTACTGGTATAAGAATTGTTAAAGGGAAAACCTTAGACAAATTAAATTTAACAGAATTTAATTGATTAAAGAATGATTTACGAATTGGGCAGTCCCTCTGAACCAGAACAGGTTCACAGAGGCTCCAGTGCAGCCATGTGGTGGAAGAGTTGTGAACAGAAAAAGGAGAGTGATGTACAGAAAACAGAAGTGTGATGTATGGAAACAGCTGATTGGTTACAGCTCCCTGTTTGCCTTACTTGAAAACAATTTGAAAAGTTGGCTGCCTTTGATTGGCTAAAACTCAGTGATTGGCTAAAACTCAGTGATTGGTACAAGAGTGTGTTGCAGTCTGTTTACACATCGAGTTAGGTTATAGTTCTCTATGTAGGAAGAAACCTTTAGACTGAACTTCAAATGTGGAAGGAGGCAGCTTTAGGCTGAACTTAATTTAACAGAATAAATACATCAGTAGAACATCATAGAGAGTCCAGAAATAGACTCACAGACATATGTGGCCAGTTGATATTTGGCAAAGGTGAAAAGGTACTCAGTGGAAAAGGGATAATCTTTTCAACAAATGGTGCTTGAAGAATTGTATATCTGTATGCAAAAAGTGAACTTCATTTTATTTGTGAAAATTTTTTTCCAGTAAACCTTTTGCACTTCTAAAAAGTGAACTTCAGTCTATACCGTGTACCATATATAAAAGTTAAAACGGATCATAGGATTAATTTAAGACCTAATATTGTAAAATTTCTAGAATAAAACATTGGAGAAAATCTTTGTAACCTTGGATTATGCAATGATTTCTTAGAGATGACACCAGCAAAATTTCATAACAGTAAAATTTGATCAATTGGACTTCAGAAAATTTAAGAATTTCTGCTCTTTGGAAGACACTCTTAAGAGAATAGAAATACAAACCATTGGGAGAAAATATTTTGCAAATTATACAACGAAAGATTTGTATCTAGACTTTACACAAAACTCTTAAAACTCTACTAAAAAAACGAGGAACTCAGATAAAAAGGATGGGCAAAAGATTTGAACAGACCCAAGAAGATACACAGATGACAAGTAAGCACATGATAAAATGTTTGATGTCATTGAAATGCAAATCAAACCAGAGTGAATTACATCTCTATTAGAATGGCTAGAATTAAAAAGTCTGACCAGGTGTTGGCTAGGATATTAAGTAACTACAGTTTTTATACACTGCTGGTGGAAATGTAAAATGGTACAGCTACTTTGGCAAACAGTTTTCACCTTATAGAAAGTTAAAAACATACACTTCCCACCTGACCCTAAGTGCTTGCCCAACAGAAAGGAAAGCAGCTGGGAGCGGTGCCACATGTAAGCTGTCCCAGCTACTTGGGAGGCTGAGCCAGGAGGATCACCTGAGCCCGGAGTCTAAGGCTGCAGTGAGAGACCTTGACTCTTAAAAAAATGAAAAGGTTTGAAGGACTAAGTTGGAGGCTAATTTAAAAAAGAAAAAGGAAAGCATGTATATGTATGAAGACTTATATAAGTACATGAATGTTCATAGCAGCCTTATTTGTAAAGCTGGAAACAATCCAAATATCTATTAGCAAGTGAATGGATATTAGCAAGTGAATGGATAAAATAATTGTGGCATATACGTACGAGGGCATATCTCTCAACAATAAAAAGAATGAACTATTGATACACCCAACAATATAGATTAATCTCAAAATATGTCAGGTGAAAGAAGCCAGGTCAAAAAAACAGATACCATATGATTCTATTTATTTGAAATTCTAGAAAATGCAAACTAATTTGTAGAGATGGAAAACAGATGAGTGTTTGCCTTGGGAGCAAGTGTGAGATGGGGAGGGTGGAAGGGAGGAATTAGAGGCTATAAAGGAAACATTTTGGAGTGATGTGTATGTTCATTTTTTCTGATCATGGTGATGGTTTCATGGCTATTACATGTCAAAACTTGTCAAATTGTACATTTAAAATATGTGTAATTCATTGTATTTCAGTTATATTCCAATAAAGGCATTTTTATAAAAGTAAAATCGGAAAGAACAGTATGACAAAAGGTAGCCAAGTTTGGACGTAAAACAGTTAACTAAGCAGATGCTGGTAGAAACCAAATAAACATTTGGGGAGCTAAAATTAAAAAAAAGCTAACATTATTGACTGGTTTTTGGAACCAAATTCATTCTTTGCTATTTTTAGTTCATGTTTTTTTAGAGACAGGGTCTCAACTCTGTTGCTCAGGCTGGAGTGCAGTGACACAATCATAGCTCAGTGCAGCCTCAAACTCCCGGGCTCAAGCAATTTTCCTGCCTCAGCCTCCCAAGTAGCTGGGACTGTAGGCATGCACCACCATGCCTGGCTAATTTATTTTTATTTTTTTTTCAAGAGACAAGGTTTCACTATGTTACCCAGGTTGGTCTTGAACTCCTGAGCTCAAGCAGTCCTCCCACCCTTGGCCTTCCAAAGTGTTAGGATTACAGACATGAGCCATCATGCCCAGACTAGCTCATGATTTCTCTGTGGACTGCTCTATGAAACATGTGTTTTTTACTAATATATGCTATTATCATACTTACATGAGCTTGAAGACAAATTGGGTGTTTCTTTATGATGTCTGAACTTATGCTCATCGCTTCCCAAACTATTTTCAGGGTCTGATTGGAAGTTTTATGATGTAGCTTTTACATGATGGTTATCACCAGGATATCATATGCACCAAGTATTTAAATATAATTTTACAGTAACAAAAGCTTTATCGAAGACATAGATGACTTTTAGGCTTTTAGGAATTCATTGTTTTGAATTATCCTTGTGTCTTTTTTGAACATTAATTTACCTAGGTTTGCCTTCCTTAGTGCTTGGTACGTAGGTGCTCAGTGATTACTGAACTAATAATTACAGTGTAAGAGAGGCAAAATAGGCATGCTGATTAGGAAAACAAATCCCAAATCCTTCAGTTCTTTGAGGCTTTTCCAGCAGATACATATGATTGCTGCAAATCATAACAGTGAGAAATGCTGATGTACCTTTTGGAGTTAAAAGACATTTCTGTACCAACTTGTTTCTGATAAAACAATCAGTAACTATATGGTATTAATTGGACCCCAGTAGATTATGTTCATGTAATTGTTGTATTATTATAGCATTTAATTAGTATTTCAGTAAGTGCTGATATAAATACATCAGCTTGTCTCTTGTTCCTAATTATACAATATTGCAGGAAGTGGACTAGTATAATAGAAAAGAGGGGGTCAGTCCCCTTGGTGATACGTCATCTTAATTAAGATCAAGGAGTTCTTAAGTTTTGTATGTATGGGAAAATAGCAAACTGAAAGCAGTTCTTCATCATTTTACACTGTGCTTGATGGATTAAATTGGTTAGTAGTAAGGAGATGGCAAATTAATTTGCTTTTGCATTTCCAAAACACTTAAGATGGAAAATGGAAAAGATGGAGGTAGATGAACATGCTATGTGCATATTACTGCTAACGAAATCTAATTCAGTCTTTAGCACTGGCTTTGAGTAGAAGTACTACCTTCAGTTGTAGATAAGATAATGAATGTAGTATAGTCTCAAATAACTAGAGGCCGAATGAAATTGATATATTGCATTAGTTCTGCATTATTTATCGTGTCTGATAAAGCAACAGCATATGCTCGATGCTTTTACCAGCATCTACATGATACTCTGTATTACTCCAAGTGAGTGGCTATATTGGTCCTAGGTTAACTTTTACAGTAAGAGCTGTGGTATTCTATATAAATTAATATCCCCAAACTTAAACTATAGATAGGAGAATGGCAGAAGAAGCAGAAGCACTGATTGAAAAGAAAATGAAGAAACAGAGAAATGAACAGGGTGTTGAAACTGAGAAATCAATGAATTTTTCACAGTAATTATACACTGTAAGTGATTCTAAAAGAGGAAATCCAGACCATCAAGAAAATACTGAATACAAATAAATGTTAATTTTTAGTTCCCAATAAGAACAAAGTCAAAATATAAAGAATAAAAATGGAAGCTAGAAATACTGATGTCCTGAGTTTTCCTTCTAGGAATCCTTTTTAGACCATCTGTGGTTTGGATCAAGATAGCATATGTTGGTCCTTTTCAACATATGAAACATATCCCTAGCACCTGGCATGCAGTACTTGGAAGTTAGGAGGTGCTAAATAAATGATTTCTTTAAATCCTTTTTTTCTTCATGATGTAATCTGTGCCATCTTCTTCTTTGTTTTGTTTTCTATTTCTTTAATTTCACCTTTACCTTATAAGCCTTTTCTTCTTGTTTCTTTTATCATGTTTTAAACTTGTTGGGTTTAATATTTAAACAATTTATTTTTCAATTAGAAAAAAATTTCTAATAAAGGCATGTAAGACAATCCATCTTCCTGGGTTCTTTGCTTTGCCTGTTTTCCTTAGGTTTTAATGTCTCAGTTTCTTGTATTTCTAAATAGCCTATACTGTTTTTTTCTTTCTTTCTTTTTTTTTTTTTTTAAAGAGATAGGTCTTGCTCTGTTGCCCAGGCTGGGGTGCAGTGGTGTGATCATAGCTCACTGTAACTGCAGACTCTTTGAGCTTAAGTGATCTTTCCACTTCATCCTCTTTAGGAGTAGCTGGGACCACAAGTGTGTGCCACCATGCCTGGCTAAGTTTTTAAATTTTTTGTAGAGACAGGGTCTCACTGTGTTGCCCAGGTTGGTCTCAAACTCCTGGATTCAGGTGACCCTCCCACATTGGCCTCCCAAAGAGCTAGAATTACAGGGATGAGCTACCATGCCAGGCCCTCTAAATTGTCTATATTATTTAGAATAATATTTTTAAAAAGATTTTCTCTTAGATTATCATGTTAATTTTTAGTTTTATTGCATTTCAGTCATAAATATGGCCTATATGATTTTTGCATTCTGGAATTTTGAGATTTTCTTTGTGGCATATTGCATGATAACTTTTGAGAAATGTTCTGCAGGCACTGGAAAAGAACATGTATTCTGTATTTGAAAAAATATATACCCAGGTTTAATTGTTACTCTGATTTTTATATCTGTCTTGAATTTTTCTTCTAATTTAGTTTTTTAAAAAAATCAATAGGATAAATTCTCTGTTATCCCCATTGTTAAAGTCTATTAGACTGATTACTGTATGCCCTTTAGTGAAATGTCTTTATTTTTCTCCACACACTTGAATAATCATTGCTGGGCATAGAATTCTGACTTTAAAGAACTTTTTTTTTTGTTTGTTTTTTGAGACTGAGTTTCCCTCTTGTTGACCAGACTGCAGTGCGATGGTGCGATCTCGACTCACTGCAACCTCTGCCTCCTGGGTTCAAGCGATTCTCCTGCCTCAGCCTCCTGAGTAGCAGGGATTACAGGCATGCGCCACCACGCCTGGCTAATTTTCTATTTTTAGTAGAGATGAAGTTTCTCTTTGTTGGTCAGGCTAGTCTCGAACTCCCGACCTCAGGTGATCCGCCCGCCTTGGCTTCCCAAAAGTGCTGGGATTATAGGCGTGAGCCACCGCCCCTGGCCACTTACAGAACTCTTTCCTAAGAAACTGTAGACCACCTTTGCTGTCCTCTAGTATTTCATGTTTCAGATAAGGGATCTGATTCTTTTTTAGTGCTTTATCCCTAATACTCCAGCAGTAGTCACCCAGGTCTCACCTTGTCCTGTTTAGTATCTCTCCCACCTCTAAGTAGCTCTGGGCGTGCTTTCCTTTCACCTGAGTCACATTTTATATTTGTCCAGTCACTGTGCTATGTAGATCTATCTGGTGTATACGCCTAGCCTGGGCCTTTGTTGGGGCCATGATTCTGTCCTCCTTGGTTTCATTCCAAGGATATATGATTGGCTTGATATATGCGATCATTCTCGTGGCTTGCTTTGATCTTGGGTCCTGACCCTCATTGACCCAGTTGGGACCAATTATCTTACTTTCACTTACCATATCTACTTATTTATGGCTCCATCCTTGGTTATAGTCAAAAAGCTCAGCTGCTTTACCCAGCCCTGAGACTAAAGCTGGGCAAGATGAATGTTCTAAAGTCCTAGTTGAGAAGGTGTCAGCTCAGTCCCCAGTGGGTCCTTGGAACAGCCCAGGATACCAGAGCAGGTGCTCATTCCCATTGTGTGGACCCTAACACCCGACGTCTACCTCTTGGTTACAGCAGGTGAAGTAGAATTTTAATCCACATGGCCCAGATTGCTTTTAGAATGGATGGTGGGAGTACGCTCAAGTTAACAGGTGTGGGTAGCTTAAATTAGCAAGATACAAGGCTATGCGATGACGACTGGGCAATGTCATTTCTACCCACAGCACAGCCAGGTACCATCATAGCTCTCATCCTCACAGCCACCCCTCACAAATGAATTTCTTTTTTGCCCTTATGATTCCTTATTTGAGAAGTGGCATTACATCCAAATGCTAGGGATTGAGGGTGGTTCTGTTGGGATGCTGAGATTTTTCAGTTACCTGGAAATTGGTTGTGTTCATTTTAAAGTACTAACCAGCCAACCTGGGCAACGTGGTGAAACCCTGTCTCTACAAAAAAATACAAAAATTAGCTGGGTGTGGTGACGTATACCTGTAGTCCTAGCTACTTGTGGGGCTGTGGTGGGAGGATTGCTTGAACCTGGGAGGTCGAGGCTGCAGTGAACCGAGATCATGCCACTGCACTCCAGCCTGAGTGACAAAGTGTCTTAATAAATAAATAAATAAAGCACCAACCAGTAGGTATGTGATTTTAGATTTGTCCTGGGTTAAATGAAATTTAAACCATTTATCAGATCTGGTCTCTGGCCTAGAATTTCCTCGCCTTGTTTTATGCTTTTGAAAGTCCTGGGGAGAATAATCCTGAATTGGATTCAGATTGTTTGCTTTTACTCCTTGACTTCATGGGTGGATAGACACTGTTTCGATGGGGAGTTATGTTCTCAGAAGTTACCACATGTATCAAATATGTCCCAAGTAGAGAATATACATAATATGCAAACCCCAGAAATGGTTTAAGACAGGACTCAAGTAAAATTTCATAACTGAGGGAACACTGAGGTTTGTAGGTGATGAAGCACAACTGCAGATTGCATTGCAGAGATTTGTTATTCTTACTCTGGGGCCATAGTTCCCAAGTCCCCTGACTCTCCCTACTTAATTCTCTCCACCGCCACATATACAAAAGGCTTCAGTGGCTATTCTAGCCAACTGATGTACCCCTTCTAGTCGAGTTTCTAAAGAATGGTGTGTGTGTGTATGTGTTTGTGTGTGTGTGCACGTGCCCCTCATCCTATCTTATTTCCTGTTGATTTCAACTATGTTTTAAAATGTTAATCAACCATTTCCCATCCATATCTCCATATACCCAGAAGCCAACAAAATGCCACCAGTAGCACAGACGTTAAGAGTTCTGAGGGATTAATACAGTTCTGAAAGAGATGTATATGTGTGTGTGTGAGATTTGAGAAGGGGTTCTAGTTATGGTGCTATTGAAACAAAATGTGGATGGATCCAAGGCCCAACCAAGGACATGTGAAAACTGAGAAAACCAAAGCATGGGCTTTAGAACTGGACGATAGGAATTGACTCTCTTTTGCATATTGAACAGCCATTTACAAATTCATGGCTTTGGCGTGCTCCACACTTGAAGGGGGTCTAGTTTAGTGACCGGTTTCAGTTTATGGTATACCTTGGAAAATACGGAGCGACTGTGACTGAGAAAGCAGCCTTAAAACATTGTAGTAAAATACATATGACATAACATTTACTATCCTAACCATTTTAAAGTATACAGTTCAGTGGCATTAAGTTCATTCACATTGTCGTACTACCATACCCATCAGCCATATACAGAAAGCTGCTTTCTTTTATGATGCTCTAGAAAAGTGAGAACTCTTCTTTCCTAACTAGTGCAGTGTTATTCAGAGATCTTTCTGCAGTGATGGGAATGTTCTCCTTCTGCACCGTCCAGTGTAGTAGCCACTAGCCATCTGGCTCTTAAGCATTTGGAATGTGGCTTCTTAAGGAACTGAAATTTTAATTATATTTAATTTTAATTATTTTAAATTTAAATAGCCACTGTAGAAGAGGATTAGCAAGTCTTTAATGACCCTAGTGCAGCCCTGGAATCCTAGGGTTGCTGGTTCGCAGCGCCCTGATGCTTCCAAAGGAGTCAAGGCTTATCGCTGTGGTAAACTAGGGTTACATTTTCTCATAGAAATGATAATATAATTCTGGTTGGCTATGTTATCTGGGAATATTCTATACTTCTGCTCAGCAGAATAGGCTCAGTGAGATTTTTTTGAGTGGCCTGAGAACCTAATATCATTCTATATGGAACATTGTCTTTATGATGAGGTTTCATTTGTATCTAAACCAGTTGATTTACCATCTTTGGACCTCCATCTCCTTGAATAGACTTGCTATGTGTTTCATTTCCCCAGAATTCCCTCCACAGGAGATGACAACACATTGTATTTAAGGCTTAGTACGTGTTGACTCTTTAATTGTTGTGTCAGAGATGGTTGCATCAATGAAAGTTTAGGTAGGTGTTCTATGTAGGGATTAATGAGAGAATATTTTTACTCTGCTGACTCTGAGGTGACATTGAACACATTTCATCTTCTCTTTTGCTGTGATTTATCAGTAGTCACCCTTACCCATCCTCTCAGGACCATAAACACTAGAAATACATTCTCTCCTGAAATCTATAGCACTTGACCTGCCTGTAAGCATACAAATCTTGGGAAAATGAGCATATCCTGCGGTTTTCATTTATTCATAATGGTATGTTCCCAGTAATGGGGAAGTAGACTGATTCTGGGGACCACCAGTGGTCTGTTCATTGCTTGAATAATTTTGCTATTCCTAATGATGCCATTACTCCTGCTTATCCATGTTTATTGCTGCAATTATGCATATATAAAAGTAATTTTGTCTAGTACCTATTATATGAAGGGAAATTTATTACATATTTCTTTTTTATGTAATTTTCCAGCATAGAATTTCATAATTTTACTTTCTCTGAATGAGAAAAGCCACATTGTGTCCTTGATTGTTGTTACTGTTTTGCATACTTATTATATTGCATAACCAAAATATGAACAGACCCTCAATTTACTGAATCTGGGTGAGCATAAAAGAGGAGGAATAGGACAAAGGGATTCAGGGGCTTTTAGGGTTCTTGGAAGTGAAAGAAGTTGGAAAGCTTCATTTATGTTCTTTATTCTTTTTTTTTTTTTTTTTTTTTAAGAGATGGGGTCTCACTTTCTTGGCCAGGCTAGTCTCAAAATCCTGGGCTCAAGTGATCCTCCCATCTCAGCCTCCCAAAGTGCTGAGATTACAAGCATGAACCACCACACCCAGCCTTTATGTTCTTTATTCTGATATATCTCCATTGATGAATTCTCCCATTCCAGTCATTGACTGTCAGTGGTCTTAGTGTCTGTCTTAGTCTGTTTGTGCTGCTGTAACAGAATACCTTGAGACTGTGTAATACTCTTTTTTTCTTGAGACAGATTCTCCCTCTGTTGCCCAGACTGGAGTGCAGTGGCACTATCTTGGCTCACTGCAATCTCCACCTCCTGGGTTCAAGCAGTTCCCATGCCTCAGCCTCTTAAGTAGCTGGGATTACAGGGGCACACCACCACGCCCAGCTAACTTTTGTATTTTTAGTAGAGACGGGGTTTTGGCCAGGCTGGTCTGGAACTGCTGGCCTCAAGTGATCCACCTGCCTCAACCTCCCAAAATGCTGGGATTACGGGTGTGAACTACCTCACCCAGCCGAGACTGGGTAATTTATAATGAACAGAAATTTGTTGGCTCACAGTTCTGGAGGCTGGGAAGTCAGTATCAAGATGCTAGCATCTGGCGAGGACCTTCTTGCTGGGTTATCATATGTCAGAAGGCAAGATGGTACGAGAGAGCAAGATGGGGAGAAACGTGATTTTTAAATAACAGCACCAATCCCGCACGTGAAGGTGGAGCCCGCATGGCCTAATCAGCTCTTAAAGGTCCCAGCTGTTAACACTGTTATAATAGCAATTAAATTTCAGAATGAGTTTTGGAGGGGACAGACATTCAAACCATAGCAGTATCTTTATTTATCTAAGTTGTTTTTATAGGGTTTTAAGAAAGAAATCCTCTTTGGACTGCTCCGGGGGGTACTGAACAAGTTGAAGTTACTGCTTCTACAGCCTGGGAGGTGTTTATGATGCAGCTATTCGGGCACTAATGTTGATTATACCAACTTATCATCTTAACTTTCGAGTAGATAATATTGTTTGGGCATTAAGACGAATTTGTTCTTTTATACTGACTGCTCTCTTTGTCAGGAATTTTCTTTGTCTTTAGAGATAGGGTGACTGTCACACAATTATTCAGTGTTTGCAGTGACTTTATAAAATATAGTTACCACAAATAACAAGAATCAACTGTGCATGTAGACTATCGTGGTACAAAGAAGGAAATACACACAGAAGGGGTACTGTGGTGGAGAGTGATTGGTAGTGGTAGGAGAGAGACCTTTTCTTTAGGTTGGTCCTTTTGAAAGGATTTTATTTGAGATCCATGGAACGAACAGGAGAAAGAGCATTTTTGTAGGCATAAGGAATGGCTATAAAACAGGAAGGAGCTTGATATTTTTAAGGAACTGAAAGAAAAGCAATGTGACTGGAGGAGAGTAACACAGGATGAAGTTGAAGAAGAAAGCAGGAATGTGATTATATTGTCTTTTGGAGACCACACTAAGGAGTGTAGTCTTGGAATATGTAATGGGAAGCCACTGCATGGTTTTAAACTGGGAATGGGATGATTATGTTTCAAAACATAACATTCTCTGTTCTGGGGGGAATTGGTTGAAGAGGGCAAGCGGTAAAATGGAAAAATGAGTCAAGAGGCTGGGCGTGATAGCTCGCTCACGCCTGTAATCCCAACACTTTGGGAGACTGAGGCAGGTGGCTCTCTTGAATCCAGGAATTCAAGACCAGCCTGAACAACGTGGTAAAACCCTGTCTCTACAAAAAATGCAAAACTTAGCCAGGCATGGTGGTGCGTGCCTGTGGTCCCAGCTACTGGGGAGGCTGAGGTGGAAGGATCACTTGAACCTGGGAGGCGGAGGTTTCATTGAGTGGAGATTGCGCCACTGTACTCTAGCCTGGGTGACCAAGTGAGACCCTTTCTCAAAAAAAAAAAAAAGAAAGAAAATGAGTTAAGAGGCATGGCCATTCCATACTCAGTAGTTGCCAAATCTGCCAATATTACCTTCTGAATAGTTGTCAGCTCTGTCTCCTCCTCACTGTTGTATTAATAATTCACCATCTTTGCGTGGCTTGTTCTCACAACCTCATGCTTGAAGCCTAATCCCTGCCCCCATGTCTCCAGAAACATGTGATCGATCAAAGTCACCCATCTTACCATATCTACTTCACTGCCCCTCTAAAAACCCTCTGACTTGATGGTCTGGTACCTCTTTGCCTTTCAAGCACCAGCTGTCACTATGCTTTGCCCTGCACTTAGGGTCCCACATGACAGAATGTTTCCGCATCCCCCTCCTCATCAGTCATTTGGGGCCTGTTTGCCTTTCTTTGCCCAGGAATCCTTTGCCACGTACCACCTCGTGCAGGGTTAAGTATTCCTGACATGCTCTCATGATAGCCAAAGCCGGTACCTCATACTTACCCATTTTGTATCATTGTCATCTGTGTATCAGCCAGCTCTCACCTTCCTTCCTCACAATTGGAGTGTTTATTTCATATGCATGTATTTATTTATTTATTTGGAGACAGAGTCTTGCTCTGTTGCCCAGGCTGAAGTACAGTGCCATGATCTTGGCTCACTGCAACCTCCACCTCCTGGGTTCAAGCGATTCTCCTGCCTTAGCCTCCCAAGTAACTGGGATTACAGGCACCTGTCACCACGCCCGGCTAATTTTTGTATTTTTCGTAGAGACGGGGTTTCACTGTGTTGGCCAGGCTGGTCTCGAAGTCCTGACTTCAGGTGATCCGCCCGCCTTGGCCTCCTAAGGTGCTGGGATTACAGGTGTGAGCTACCGCACCTGGCCTG
Organism: Macaca nemestrina; assembly: GCF_043159975.1. Taxonomy (NCBI): domain Eukaryota; kingdom Metazoa; phylum Chordata; class Mammalia; order Primates; family Cercopithecidae; genus Macaca; species Macaca nemestrina. The sequence goes on from NC_092138.1 coordinate 83,225,922, forward strand.
TTTTTTTGTTTTTGAGTCCCCAGCATTCAGCTTAGTTTCTGGATTATGGGAAAGATATAATCAATGTTTGTTGAATGGGTTGTTTTGTGAATGTTTGCTAATTTATTGACCAGTATTAGGTGAGACTTTTCCTTGAGAACTTTTTTTTTTTTTTTTTTTTTTGGTACACAGAATTATACAAATAAAGGAATAATGCAGAATTATAGAAATAAAACCAGTTTTACAAAGCATATATGCACATTTATTCATTCCAAAAATATTTATTTAATTGCCAGGAGATGGTCTAACAATGGAGTGTAGGGGAGCGAACAAAACAATTCCCTGCCTTCTTGTAATTTAGATGTGTCTATGTTTGTATTACCTACCTATGTCTATATGTCCATTTTAATCTAATACATATGTAATACATATTGTATATAGGCTTTAATTTCTTTTTTTTTTTTTTTCTGAGACGGAGTCTGTCTCTGTCGCCCAGGCTGGACTGCAGTGGCCGGATCTCAGCTCACTGCAAGCTCCACCTCCTGGGTTTACGCCATTCTCCTGCCTCAGCCTCCCGAGTAGCTGGGACTACAGGCACCTGCCACGTCGCCCAGCTAGTTTTTTGTATTTTTTTTAGTAGAGACGGGGTTTCAGCGTGTTAGCCAGGATGGTCTCGAACTCCTTACCTCGTGATCCGCCCGTCTCGGCCTCCCAAAGTGCTGGGATTACAGGCTTGAGCCACTGCGCCCGGCCATAGGCTTTAATTTCTAGAATAGTTTTGAAGTTACAGAAAAGTTGCAAAAATAGTTCAGAGAGTTCCCATATGGCCCACACTGAGTACTATTATTAACATCTTACATTTATGTGGTACATCTGTTATAATTAATGAACTGATATTGACACATTATTATAACTGAAGTCTATACTTTATTTGGATTTCCTTAGTTTTTACTTAGCATCCTTTTTCTGTCCAGGACCCCATCGATAACACCACAGTATGTTTAGTCATCATGCCACCTTAGGATCCTCTGAGCTGTGGCAGTTTTTCAGACTTTCTTTGTTTTTGATGACCTTGACAAGTTTAAGACATACTGGTAAGGTATTCTAGAGAATGTAAGGCATCCCTCAGTTTGGGTTTGTATATTTTTCTCATGAGTTAACTGGGGATTATGTGTTCTTAGGATTAAGGCCACAGAGGTAAAATACCATTCTTACCACATCATATCGACGCTACATGCTATCAACATGAATTATCACTGTTGATGCCTTGAACCCTTGGCTGAGGTAGTATTTGTCAGGCTTAAAAGTACTTTTTTGCCTACCTAATTCACTTTTTGGGAGGAAGTCACTGTGTGCAGCTCACACTGAAGGGACCAGAAGTTAGACTCCACTTTCTTGTGGAGGCAGTATTGACAGAAATTATTTGGCATTCTTCTGTAGAGTTGTCTGTTCTGTCCCATTTATTTATTTATATCAATATGAATTCCTATTTATTTTATACTTTGGATTAGAACCCATACTACTTTATTTTGTTGCTTAAATTGCTCTAGCTTTAGCTGTTGGGAGCACTTTGTCCCTTTGGTGTGCTCGTATCAGTTCGTTTTCTGAACATTTTCTTATTTTCTGGTACTCTTAGGGGCTCAAGTATCTATTTTTGAAAATATAAATAATTTTGCCTCTGATTTTATACAGAATTTGAAAATACTTTGATGTGCTTATATGAATTTGGACTGTTGAACAGATTACATTTTTTCATTATTGGATTGGTTTTATTTTTTGTGGTGATTTATATAGCTACTTCTCATAGGTGAAAATATGTATGGTTATGGATTTTCTCTGAATGAATATTGTATTTATGACCACAGTTTTATACTTTCAATTTTTTTAAATATAACTTTCACTTCGCAAATCATATTAGAGAATTTTTACATTTCTCTGGCTTTCAGAGACATTTATGGTTGCCAGTAGCTGAACGGATATCATTATGCTGGAAGTGTTTCAGTGATTATATATGCTGAGTGGTAAGATTGCTTAGTCTAAAAAAAGGACTCCACAATATTTGGCTTTTGGTTGTAATTACCAGTCATGCTTGCCAGAAATTAAGTTTAGCTTTTAGAAGCCTAGAATTCTTAATATGTTTGTCTCTAACTAAATATTTCAGAGACTGTTATGAAACTGTCAGTAATTCCATTATATATTTTATGTTCAGCTTATTCTGAGTTACAGCTGATGAAATGACATATAGCCTGTGATTGCGCAACAACATAGAAAATGCTTAAGATAACAAGATGGAAATAGTAATATTTAGTCTAATTACAATTTTGTTTAAAAGGAAATGCTGGGCGCGGTGGCTCATGCCTGTAATCCCAGCACTTTGGGAGGCCGAGGCAGGCAGATCACCTGAGCTTGGGAGTTCAAGACCAGCCTGACCAACATGGAGAAACCTTGTCTCTACTAAAAACACAAAGTTAGCCAGGCAAGGTGGCACATGCCTGTAATGCCAGCTACTGGGGAGGCTGAGGCAGGAGAATAGCTTGAACCTGGGAGGCAGAGGTTTGTGATGAGCTGAGATCACGCCATTGCACTCCAGCCTGGGCAACAAAAGCGAAACTCCATCTCAAAAAAATAATTAAAAGGAGACTAACTGTGATCCTAATAAATACGATTAAAGACTAGAGGGAAAATTACCACATTGTTAACAGAGAATGTCTGTTAGGTCATATGATACTGCTTTTCTGCTATTTTCCAATTAAAAATAAAAATAAATTGGCTTGTGTTACTTGTTTAATGAGGAAAATGGAGACTTTTTAAAATTTAGAAAAAGAAGCTAAATTGTTTATTCCATTTTAGATACTGAAGGTTAAAAGGTCTTTTGAAGACATAGTCCATAATTCAGGTTGTTTTTCTCCACTGATGAACTAGTGAACCGGTTCCCATTTTGATAATTACAACCCTTTAAAGTTTACAGAATTGTTCATGTATCTTATTTCGTATTTTAAAAAGTCTATATCAGATGGATTTTCACTTTATCCACACAAATGGATCAAAGTCCAAAGTTTTAACACTCTTGTTGATGTATTGAAACCATGACTTCATTAATGTCTGATCAACTGGAGGAGAGTGGGAGACCAAGGACCCTAGCTCTTGGAGCAAAGCTTGTGCACTGGAACTGCTGCTGCCATGGCTGGGGTTGCTATCAGACCTCATTTTGAGGGACGGCTTCACATTCCTCTCATAGGAGACTGATGACCTCAATAGATACCTTGGGGAGCCTGTTTGGATTAAAAATACCTAACATTGTCTAACTGTTTCTAATTTTTTTTAGCTTCTGGTGGTGAGGAGGAGGTGAATTGAGTTCGTGATTCAGGCTTGGAAGTTGCAGAGTAGCTTTTGTAGGCTGATGTCCTCTGAATGGGTTATATATGGAAGATTATAGTTTATAAAAGCTATATTCCAGTCTTCAAATAATTTGCAAGAGTAGCACAATGAAAGGGAGATGCATTTTAAATCTTTTAGCAAATCTTTTATATTTTAAGTAAAATAAACGATACTTTTCAATTTAACATTTAGAGATACCTTCAAAGGGGCTTCTTTTTGTCCTTAAACTAGAGGAAAACTCTTTTTTTCTATTATGGCCCTTATCCCTAGGGTAGTGGCCAGTGCCCTACTTCTTTCCTTTCTATCACTAGGAAATATCATTGCATGCAAGAGAATAGGGACTGGAGTGATCCTTTCCATGACTGTTTCCTGGAGGGAGTCGGTTTTAATAAAAGGTTCTGATGTGTGTGTAAAACAGTAGTGGGATTACCACAGCACTGGTAGTCCAGCTCTGGAGTTAGGATTGCACCATCAAAAACCGGGCCAGCATTCAAGTCGTCTCATTTCATAGTGTTAGTGGGATTAGTTGCTCCAGTCTGCTAGCATACCACTGTGTGTGGTATAAGCTAGTGTACCTTCCAGCAGACTGCCCATGAATTCTTCATAATGGGATTTAGCAGTACACTAAGATGATAATCAAGAACCGTACGCAACTGTAATGCCTCTTTTCTTAATAATCACCCTGAAATAGCCCTTGAAAATCAGTGCAACAAAACTTGGCCATCTGTTCACAAAACTTTCAAAATCGAAAAATAATAATCTACCATATAATAAAACACTTTAATATGAATTTTAAATGTATATTTTGGTTTTTTTTTTTCAGATACCTGATTATAAAATATTCAGGTAGTGCAGCAAAAATGAAAGCTCTTCAATAATCTTACCTTTCTCCCCGCCAAATTTAAGTATACCCTTCCAGATTTATAAAATATGTGTGTATCTATGTATAAGCTGCATTTTCACTCAATATTATGTCATACTATAGTTTCCACTTTCCACCATTTTAAGCAATGTGTCAATTAGTATTCTTATATGTACGTAAAGTTTTTAATTTTTTAAGGAATGTATTAATCCATTCTCCTGCTGCTGTGAAGGAATACCTGGAACTGGGTAGTTTATAAAGAAGAGGTTTGGCCAGGCGCAGTGGCTCACTCCTGTAATCCCAGCACTTTGGGAGGCCAAGGCGGGTGGATCACGAGGTCAGGAGATCAAGACCATCCTGGCTAATGTGGTGAAACCCGGTCTTTACTAAAAATCCCCCCCCTCCAAAAAAAAATTCTGGGCGTGGTGGTGAGCACCTGTAGTCCCAGCTACTCAGGAGACTGAGGCAGGAGAATGACATGAACCCAGGAGGCGGAGCTTGCAGTGAACTGAGATCTCGCCACTGCATTCCAGCCTGGGCGAAAGAGCGAGACTCCGTCTCAAAAAAAAAAAAAAGGTTTAATTGACTCACAGTTTCCCATTGCTGGGGAGACCTCAGGAAACTTACAATCATGGCGGAAGGCACCTTTTCACAGGGTAGCAGGAGATAGAATGAGTGCAGGCAGGGGAGATGTCAGACACTTGTAAAACCATCAGATCTTGTGAGACTCATTCACTATCATGCCAACAGCATGGGGGAAACAGCCCCTGTAATCCAGTTACCTCTTCCTGGTCCTGCCCTTGACTCGTGGATCCGGATTGTGGGGGATTATGGGGATTACAATTCAAGCTGAGATTTTGGGTGGAGACACAGCCAAACCATATCAAGGAATGACTTCCTGAAAGAATTGCTGGATCAATGAGTATACATACTATAAAATATGTGCAGGAGAGACAGCAGAACATAGCTGCTAAGTACAGAGCCTTGGAGCCATTGGCTTGGGTTTGAAGCCTGGCTTCACCATTTCCTAGCTCTGTAACCTTAGGCAAGTTACTTAACCTCTTTGTGCCTTAGTTTCCTCATCTGTAAAGTGGGGAATAGCGGCAGTACCTGTGTCATGACATAGAGCTTGGACTTGTGCCTAGCTCATAGTAAGAGATTATTATACATGTCTCCAGATTACTGTTCAGAAAGCTGCATATCCATGGATTTATCTTGTCACCAAAGGGGCCTAGCGTCTAACAGCGGCATGTTAGAATGAAAATACCAACAGTGGATGAGATGGCCTTCCACTCCTCATTTTTGCCCTCGGCACTGATTATTATTCCACTTTTTAGTATCATTCTAGTCAGCCAAAAACTGATGTCAGGATATATTAATTTGCATTTTTAATTAGTAAGATTGTGTATTTTTAAATACATTTTGTGAGCATGCGTTGACTTTTTTTTCCTACTGTGAAATACTAGTTTGTATCTTTTGCCAATATTTATATTGGGATATTCATCTTTTTCTTTTTCTTTCTTTTTTTTTTTTTGAGACGGAGTTTCGTTCTTATTGCCCAGGCTGGAGTGCAGTGGCACGATCTTGGCTCACTGCAACCTCCACCTCCTGGGTTCAAGTGATTCTCCTGCCTCAACCTCTCAAGTAACTGGAATTATAGGTGTCCACCACTAGGCCCAGGTAATTTTTTGAATTTTTAGTAGAGATGGGGTTTCTCCATGTTGGCCAGGCTGGTCTTGAATTCCTGACCTCAGGTGATCTGCCTGCCTCAGCCTCCCAAAGTGCTGGGATTACAGGCGTGAGCCACTGCACCCGGCCAATCTTTTTCTTATTGATTTATGAAAACTCTTTGTATTTTAAGAAGACAACCTCTTGAAGGATTACTCAAATATTTTCCTGGGGTTGTTTTATTTTGTTTATGTCTTTTGACTTTGTTATATGTTAATTTTTAATTGGCAAGTAAAAATTGTATATATTTATGGTGTACAACATGATGTTTTGATATACACATCCATTGTAGAAAGGATAAATTAAACTAAGTAACATCTTTATTACCTTACACACTTATTTTTTGTGATTGGAATGCTTAAAATCTCACAGCAATTTTCAAATATATGATATAAACTATAGTGACAATATTGTACAATAGATCTCTTGAACTTATTCCTCCTATCTAACTGAAATTTTATATCCTTTGACCACCATTTTTCCAGTCATCCCACTGCACAGCCTCTGGTAACCACTATTCCACTTTCTGCTTCTATGAGTTCAACTCTTTCAGATTCCACATATAAGTGAGACCATGTGGTATTTGTCTTTTTGTGCCTGTCTTATTTTAACTAGCATGATGTTTATAAGATTCATCCATGTTGTCACAAGTGATAGGATTTCTTTCTTTTTTTTAAGGCTTAATAGCAGTCCATTATATAAATATACCATGTTTTCTTTATTCATTCATCTCTCGATAGACACTTAGGCTGCCTCCATGTCTTGGCTGTTGTGGATACAGTGAACATGGGGGTGCAGTATCTCTGACATACTGACTTCATTTCCTTTGGATATATGCCCAGAAGTAGAATTACTGGATCATATGGGAGTTCTATTTTTAATATTTTTTCATACTCTTTTCCATAATGGCTAAACCAATTTACATTTTCACTAACAGTGTACAAGGGTTCTCTCTCTCTTTTTTTTTTTTCCACAACCTAAACAACACTTGCTATCTTTCATCCTTTTTGATGTAGCTTTTTTAAACAAGTGTAAGGTAACATCTCATAGTGGTTTTAATTTGCACTTTCCTGATGATTAGTGATGTTGAACACTTTTTTTCATCTACCTGTTGGCCATTTGTGACTTGGTTGTGATTTTTACTGTTGAGAAATTGTCAACATTGTTTTAGTCAGTTCTGATTTTTTCTTCATGGCTCTGGTGGATTGTGTCATATTGTCATACGTAAGAAGAGAAGAATTTATGAACGTGATGAACATAATGGAATGTGGCTCCCTTCCTTCCATTCTCATCTCCACTCCGTTAATTGACCACTGGTTTCAATGAGTGGCTAATGTAACTGAAGCCCCTGGCTCTCTACTGGAAGTGAAATGAAAGAAACTGGCACTGGGCTTTCTTTCCCATGAACATTTTAGAGACCAAGCCACAGTGCAAAGACCAGGAAATTGTGGATCTTTGGATAAGCTTAGTCTCAATATTTTTTTTTTATTTTTAGAAACAGTACAAGACCCTTTCTCAAATAAATAAATAAAACTTATATGGGTAAACAAAAGACCAAGAACAGTGAAGGCAATCTTGAAGAAGAACAAAGTTAGAGGAGTTAGGATTTAGCCTGTAGCAGGCGCGGCAGACTTTTTCAGTAAAAGACTAGATATCAGATATTTTAGACTTTGCAGGCTACATGGCTTGCAGACTGTAATTTGCTAACCCCTGCTCTATAGGGTGTCCAAGTTTCTTTTTAATTTGTATAATTAAAAAGGGATGTGCAAGGATGGGTAAATAGACCAACAGAACAGAAAGTCCAGAAATAGACTCACACATCTATGGTCTTACCAATAAATGGTGCAAGTCAATTAGATATTCATATGGGAAAAAAGTAAATGGATGCCGCCTGGGTGTGGTGGTACAAGTCTATAGTCCCAGCTACTTGGGAGGCTGAGGTGAGGATTGCTTGAGCCTAAGAGTTTGAGGCTGTAGTAAGCTGTGATTGAGCCATTGCACTCTAGCCTGGGCAACAGAGCAAGACCCTGTCATCTCCTGAAACAAAACAGAACAAAAAACCCAATCTTGTATCATACACTAAAATAAATTCCAAGTAAAATTTTAGATCCAAACGTTGAAGATAAATAATAATAATAATAAAGATTTATGAAGCTAACATGCCTATCTTGGGAGTAGTAACAAATATCTCAAATAGGAACAAGGAGCAGTCATCATCAAGGAAAAGTTTATAAATTGGACTTCTTTAATACTGGTAAAAAGAGTGAAAAGCAAGTTATCAGTAAAAAGAGTGAAAAGCAAGAAGACACAGAGTGGGACAAGGTATTTCTTTTCTTTTCTTTTTTTGAGACAGAGTCTCCCTTTGTCACCCAGGCTGGAATGCAGTGGTGCAATCTTGGCTCCCTGGAGCCTCCGCCTCCCAGGTTCAAGTGATTCTCCCGCCTCAACTTCCCGAGTAGCTGGGACTACAGGCACGAGCCACCACACCTGACTTAATTTTTTATATGTTTCATAGAGGCGGAGTTTCACCATGTTGGCCGAGCTGGTCTCGAACTCCTGAGCTCACATAATTCATCCGCCTCAACCTCCCAAAGTGTTGAGATTACAGGCATGAGCCACTGCACTGGGCCAGGACAAGATATTTCAACACATATAACTAATAAAGGGTTCATACCTAGAATCTTTAAGGAGCTTCTATAAATCAGTAAGACTAAGATAGACAACCAAATAGAAAGTATGCCCTCAAAAAGATATCTAATTAACTAATATGATGCTTAACATCATTAATCATCAGGAAAATGGAAATTAAAACCTCAGTAGGATGCTATTACTGTATACCTGCCAGAATGGCTAAAATTCAAAAGACTGATGATGATGCAGGTTGACAAGGATATTGAGCAACAGGAGTGCTCTTACATGCTGGTGGAAATAGGAATTAGTGTAACCACTTAGGAAAATTCTTTGGCAGTATTTCAGTTATCTATCGCTATATCGAGGCCACTCTCAAAGTTGGAGAAATAATTGGCGTCCTGTTTTCAGATAATATTTAGAGCAGGGAAAGTGAAACTATTATTTGAATGGAGACATTTAGGGAAATTTTCACATTAACAAAAGAAAAAAAGTTGGAAAGAATGGCGGTTTGACTAACTCAACACAAATAGAGGGAAGAAGAGAAAACATTATATAATAATAAAAGTAAGGGGAAGGAATAAGATCATTGTATCAATTATTAGACTAAATGTAAGCAGACCGAATTTTGGTATTAAAAAGGGTATGTCAGGTTGCACGGGTGGCTTATGCCTGTAATCCCAGCTCTATGGGAGGCCAAGGCAGGAGGGTATCTTGAGCCCAGGAGTTTGAGACTAGCCCGGGCAATATGGGGAAACCCCAACTCTACAAAAAAAAAAAAAAAAAAAATAGACCAGGAGTGGTAGCATGCATGGTCCCAGCTACTCTGGAGGCTGAGGTGGGAGGATTGCTTAAGTTCAGGAGGTCGAGGCTGCAGTGAGCCTTGGTTGTGCCACCGTACTCTAGCTTGGGTGACAAAGCAAGACCCTGTCTCAAAAAAAGAAAAAAAAAAGTGTCAGACTGAACTAAATAAACCTCTGGAGAATAATGTTTACAAGCAATTCTCAAAGCAAAATGAGTAGGTGAAAATAAAGCAGAAATGAAAGAGCAGGAAAATAGCAAAAAACAAAAGCAAATTTCCTCAAAGCAGAACAGCATTAGACAAAGTGGATTTCAGGTTAGAAGCACTAAATGACATAAAGACAGATATTATATACTGATAAGGGGCACAATTTATGATCATGTATGAACCAAATGGCATCAAGTGTCATATCAGGCAAAAACATAAAGCAAAAACTATTAGTAATATAAGGTAAACTTGGCAAAAGTTCAACTATGTGAGGCATTTCAGTGTATCCTTATGGTATTGAATCTAGAAAAACTGAATAATCAATAACGGTAACAGTACTATATTAATATATTGTCTGAGATTTATTGGGTGCTTACTGTGTGCCAGGCACTCTTCTAAGTGTTTTACAGTATTAAATCATTGATTCTCATAAAAAACATATGATACTAAACAAAAAGACATTTTTCCAGTGAAGATATACAAATGGTCAATAAGCACCTAAAAATATGTTCAGCAGCATCAGTCATTAGGGAAATGCAAATCAAAACCACAATGAAGTACCACTTCACACCCACCGGGGTGGCTGTAATAAAAAGATGGACAATAACAAGTGTTGACGAGGATGTAGAGAAATTGGAACCCTCATACATTGCTAGTATAAGTTTAACATTATGCAACTGCTTTGGAAAACAGTCTAGCATTTCCTGAAAATGTTAAACATAGAGTTACCATATGATACAGCAGTTCAACTCCTAGGTTTATACCTAAGAGTATTGGAAACATTTGTCCACATAAAAACTTGTATGTGAATTCTCATAGTAGCATTATTGATAACAGTCAAAAGGTAGAAACAACCCAGATGTCCATCAGCTGATGAAGGGATTAAGGGATTAATGAAATATGGTTTCTCCACACAATGGAGTATTACTTGGACATAAAAAGGATATATGCCACCATATGAGTTAACCTTGAAGACATTATGCTAAGTGGAAGAATCAAGTCATAAAGGACTACATATTCCATTTTCATGAAATGGGTAGCATAGACCAATCTATAGAGACTCAATGTAGATGGGTGGTGGTTATGATTTAGAGTGGGGTTGGAAGGTGGTAATTAGGTATAAATGCTAATGGTCAGGAGGTGTCTTTTTAGGGTTATGAAGATGTTCTAAAATTGGTTGTAATTCTAAATTCAGATTTGCACAGCCTGTGAATTTATAAAAATCCATTGAATTGGACTTAAAAATATGTATATATTTTTTTTTTGCGGGGGGAGGGTTGGGTGCGTGGAGTCTTCCTCTGTCACCCAGGCTGGAGTGCAGTGGCACGATCTCAGCTCACTGTAACCTCTGCCTCCAGGGTTCAAGTGATTCTCCTGCCTCAACGTCCCCAGTAGCTGGGATTACAGGCATGCGCCACCATGCCTAGCTAATTTTTGTTTTTTTGGAGTGACGGGGTTTCACCATTTTGGCCAGGTTGGTCTTGAACTCCTGACTTCAAATGATTCACCCGCCTCAGCTTTGCAGAGTACTAGGATTACAGGCCTGAGCCACTGTGCTGGGCCATAAATAGATATATTTATGATATGCGAAATATGTTTTAATGAAGTTGTTATTGAAAACAATGTACAATTATGTTAATTGACTTTAAAGGAGTTCTCCTAGATACATTTGAATAAGGAAAGCAATATGCATTATTTTGTAAAATAGTGACATTATACGAGCATGGAATAAATATGGAAGGATATATAATAGGTTGCCAATTTGGGTTATCCAGATAGAAGGGTGCTGGTATGGGGAAAGAGGGATTCGAAGGGAAGGAGATAGCAATGAAATTTAGGAAAAGAAAACAACTCGTGTTTAAATTGAAACCCATGATGTGTTATATCTCTAATTTACTTTCAAATGGTTCAGCAAGACAGCATGTATGCATGCATAATTACATATTTACACAAATGTATACACACATATAGATGGATAGATAAAGATGTCCAGATGTAACAATTGTTGATTCTATGTGGGGGTTATATGGCCAGTTATTTTACTAGTCTGTCAAATTTTATCTGTAAAAGCCCCACCAGAATGTTTTCTATGATCACATTATTGTAATCTTTATAATATTTACATTTTTAAAATGTTTAGTCACGCTTAATAAGCAGAAAAATGCCTTAAACATTTCAAAATTATGAAATTATTTTTCTAGTCCTTTTGCTTTTGTTTAAGTTAGATTTCTAAGCTGTTTGGAATTTCTTTTTTTTTTTTTTTTTGAGGTGGGGTGTCATTCTGTCACCTAGGCTGGAAGTGCAAGCGGCACAATCATGGCTCACTGTAGCCTCGACTTCGTAGGCTTAGGTGATTCTCCCATCTCAGCCTCCTGAGTAGCTGGGGCTACAGGTCGCCACCACATCTGAATAATTTTTTTTGTTGTTGTTGTTAGTTGTGTTGCCTGGGCTGATCTTGAACTTCTGGGCTCAAGCGGTTGGCCCACCCCCACCTCCCAACATGCTGGGATTACAGGGGTGAGCCACTGAGCCTGGCCTGGAGTTTCATAATCTATGTTTATTAATTTTGATATGGTTTCTTTGTGATCCATTACTTTTTTTTCTAGGTAAACTGTGGTATCATCTGGAGATAATGCTGGTTTTATGATTCCTTTCCAGTATTTTTTGCCTTATTGCATAGGCTACAACATCTGGAACAATTTTGAATGATGATGAGACTAAGCATCCTTATTAAATTTTTAATGGCAGTCTCATTTCAGTTTCAAAGTTTTATGGTTTTTTGATAAATATTATTGATTGGGTTAAGGACATTTTCATCTAGCATTAAAATAGTTGAATGAAACAGAGTACCCAAATCAGAAAATTAAATGAAAAAAAAAAAATGATGAAATGCAATCCTAAAATGTAGAGCAAAAATAATACCCAAAGGTAGAGGGTGATAATCACCTCACAGGACTGATGGAAGGTCTTACATTCAGGAAAAAACCCTGTTAGTCCTAGATGTATACCAAATCATTATGTTAGAATAAAACAACAAAGGCTGGGCATGGTGGCTCACGCCTGTAATCCCAGCACTTTGGGAGGCCGAGGTGGGCAGATCACCAGAGGTCAGGAGTTCAAGACCAGCCTGTCCAACAGGGTGAAAACCTGTCTCTACTGAAAATACAAGAAAAAATAGCTGGGTGTGGTGGTGGGTCCCTGTAATCCCAGCTACTCTGGAGGCTGAGGATTCAGTTGCTTGAACCTGGGAGGCAGAGGTTGCAGTGAACCGAGATCGCACCAATGCATTCCATCCTTGGCGACAGAGTGAGCCTCCATCTCAAAAAAAAAAAAAAGAATAAAACAACAAAAGCAGATGTTACAGAGCCTGTGAGATCTGAGAAATACTGGGACATCGCTGGCATATGCCCAAAAGAGTTTCACTGAATAAATCTTGGGGCTGATGTGTGTTGGAGATAAGAGCTCTTCTATAAGGAAGTTTGCCTATTTGCCAAAAATAAGCAAGTATATTTTTCTTAGCACTGCTGTAAGGAACATTCATTTTGTTAAAGGTTAAAATTACTGGATGGGTTAGTTGCCTTGTAAGTATACTTTTGTAGAATGCATATGAGTGTACTCTTAATAAATCTATTGATATTCATCATATTTTAAACTGAGTTCAATATTTCCCAGTATGGTCAAGAGTACAGACCATGCATATGAAAATATGCTGATGAAAATATGAATATGTTCTTAATGAATATATTGATCTTTATTAAATTTTAAACCAGATTCAAAAATGTCCCAGTATGGTCAAGAACATCGCTCATGAATATGAATATAAACTTATGAAAATGTTCATGAATATATTCATGTTCATTAATTTTAAACTGTATTAAAAAGTTTTCCCAATAGGGTAGAGAAGAATATATTCATGAATATATTCATAAAGAGGATATATTCATGAATATAATCATTATAAAGAATATATTCACATTTATTGAATATTTTCTTGAAGAATATATTCATATGAAGACTAAACTACTCTACAACTCTTTGCATTTTGCAAATTAGTTTTTAAAATCCTGCTATGAAACAAGAGTGTAAATCATCCTAAAATTTCACTGAAATCTTCAAAAAGTGAAAAAGTATAAATTTGGTATCTTCAGTGAATTGATCTATTTATGAATTGACTGCTAGTGAATAGTTCTTGGCAAATTAATTTAGAGCCCTCTCTCTCTGCATGAGATGAACCATTATTTATTACAGCATCTGCCCTGGGAAAACCAAGACAAAAAGAGGGGGATATTGAAAACAGCTGGGCTTAGTGTTCAGAACAGACTGATTCATAACACTAAAGAAATAAAGGTTCTTGTTAGAAGGAAGGCCTGCAAGCCATTGCATGAGATTTAAGAAGCACAGTGCTCAGGCTGGTGAGACTGGTATGGCCGGCAGTATTTTGGGGCCGAAGAGTTTGGTGTGGTTACCATCTGCAAAATGATACAAGTTTAAGTTTAGTCGTAATAGAGGGAAACTGGAAAATTACATGACTTGCTTCAGGAGTTCCTCACTTCATTTTGTTTTGGTATTTCAGAAAAGAAATTCTGAGGCTTTAGACAGTTTGCTACCCACAGATCTCATAAATCAAGCATTCTTCATGACCTGGATCTGTCTTGAGCATATCAAAGCTCTGAGCAGCTTGAATAGTGCTCACCCAGAGGCCTTCTGACAGTAACAACCCAAATTTCTTAGCCTATTTGTTTTTGTTGTTGTTGTTGTTGTTTGTTTGTTTTAAAGCAGCAGTAAAACACTTTGTAAGTGCACATTTTTTTGAAAAACCAAAAGTTCAAATATTAGTAAAATATTTGGACTTAACATTTTATGGGCACTCAGAAGTAACCATCAACTTCACATGTATCTCTGAGCAAAATATTAACCACTAATAGCCATTAGTAAATGGATGCTGAGTGGGGCAAATCTTGCTAACACCTTGGTTGTATGGTATTTTGTGTGGGATATTAGTTTTCTGAGGTTTGTACAAAGGAATTTGTAAAATGCTTAATTTTATCATTAACTTTATACCATTGAGCTTTTGAGCTTCTTTTTTTTTTTTTTTTTTTTTTTGAGACCTCAACCTTCACCGCCTGCGTTCAAGCGATTCTCCTGCCTCAGCCTTCCTGAGTAGCTGGGATTACAGGCATGCGCCACCATGCCCAGCTAATTTTGTGTTTTTAGTAGAGACGGGGTTTCTCCACGTTGGTCAGGCTGGTCTCGATGATCCGCCCGCCTTGGCCTCCCAAAGTTCTGAGCTTCTAAAAGTCAATACCCATGTCCAATTTATATTTACTGTGCTGTTGCAATTTATATTTGCTGTGCTGTTGCATCTAGCACAGTTTATTGTGTGTAGAAGATACCTAAAGTTTATTTTTGATGAATACGTGTATGAAATGTCTGTCATGGAACTATCTATTCTCCTTATATTTGTATTGCTATTTTGCCCATTAACTAAAGGATATGGATGGTAAGCCTTGTCTATGTCTCTGTTGTCTTAATAAAGATGCCCTTTTTTCCTGTATATCCAACCTTTGTGCACTAAAATCCTCTTTCCCCACAACTTTGCACAATACTAGATTCATTGTTTAGCCCTTTTCTTATCTGTAGCCCTTCTTTACTATAAAGTAGAGGGAAAATGTTTAGTGATTTGAAAAGTTTCAAAATTTTTCTGTACTATTAGACTTGAAGCGAATGTCAGATCTGCGAGGGCCCTGCGAGACCACTATTCAGTCCTTTTGTTTTACTGATGAAAAACTCAGAGTTCTAGTTACTTTCTCACTATAACTCATGCCGTGCTATTTTGTAATTGCTTAGTTGTAGGCATTTCTAGCTAGACTTTAAATTCAGTTGGAGTAGGGACCACATCTATCTTATTTAATGCTGTATTTCTGACATAGCACAATGCTTAGAAGAGAATAGGTGTTCAGTTAATGGTTCAGTTATGAATAAATAAATAAATGAGTCAAGAATGGTGAAGGGACTTGCTCAAAGTCATGTGACTATTTAGGGGAAGCCCACAGTTGCTGAATCCCAGTTAAGCACATTAAAAGTCAGAGCTTTGTAATCAACGCCACCATCCTGGAGAGGGTCAAGGTCAGTAGAAATGCCTAATTTTTCTTAAGTGTGTTTGTTAAACTCTGCAGCTTATACATTTCCACATGCTGGCTTTCAGTATACAGGAGACTGCTCTATAGGAAAGCAGCTGACCAAGGAAATGTAGAGGATGTACTGCCGTTATTTTTGCCTGGCGCCCTTTTCAAAAGAGACACTTCTGCTTTTAAAAGCGGTGAAATTTCATCCTAGGAAAAGAAATTTTCCCCAACTGCAATCTAATTTTTAATCTTTTTTTTTTAAATTTTAACTTTCCACACTATACCATCCTATTAATCTTATTTTTAAATTTATTGTTTCTGAAATCCTGAGTGCCCCAGTGATCAAAAACTCTGCTTAGGATTCAGTTCATTAATGTGAGGGCTCAGACTTTTAAGGTACTTATAAAACCTCAAGGACTGTTGATACTGGACATTTGTGAATTCAAACAGAATCTTCCAGAATCATCATGACCTTTTCAGCTTCATCATTAGTTTTTCCGGTCTACTATTGACCTCCATTAATGATCCCAAATCTGCTTGTTTCGCAGAAAATAAGAAGTGTACATGGTCACAGAAACGGTTGTTACCTGATGATTTTTAAGATCTTGGAGTGTAAAACTATGGATCATTGATGTCTTTTATTGTTAAGTTCCCCAGCAGTACCTAATATTCACCTTTTGATTGCATGGTAAATTGCTTTGCTTGTCTAGGAACTTAGGTATTTGTAATGAAGTCAGAATTTAAACTATATTGAGGGAGAATGGGAAAAAGAATAAGACTGGAAAGGAAGAAGCTGTCAAGTCAGGGTTTGGCTTTTCTTGTTATTGCCATTCTATTAAAATATGCATTTTTTTTTTACTTTTTTTGAACATATGAAATGATCATGTTTTACTTGACATTTATCACTTATTTAGTGGCAGAAAAATACATGTAAATGGAAATGCTGTCATCCCTTTGAAACGTGTCATTTTAACACAAAGGATTCGTGCTATTTGCCAGGAGGGAGTTTTTCTACTTACAGAGCATCAGGGAGATGAATTGGAAAGGCAGACTTCCGGTCTGGGTAGCACTTTTGTTGTTTTTTGTTTGTTTCTTTTTGGGTCCCATATTCATGAACGATTTGTCTTAGCATTTTTAGATAAATATTTCATTAGTGATACATAGGTTTGGTTTTTTTTGTTTTTGTTTTTTTTTTTTTAAAGTGAATTGCAAATAATAATGGCTGCCATTCTTGGATCTTGGCCTTTATTGATTGGGATGTTATTGATGTATGAAATACATAAACTTGTCAGATGCTTTGTGAGTCTCTCCTGATCTTAAATGAGGGCATTTTAGAGCACCTAGTAGTAGAGTGTCCTTGAGTGAGCCAAATTTATACTTACTTGGAAGCTGGCGGATATGTGTAATATTGATGACCCAGAAATGAGATAGGAGTTCTGCAGGACTGGTTTCATATGATACAGGTCATAAAGACCCCACTGAGAAAACAGGATGAGGTAAAGAATCTGGCCAAAACCAAGATGCCAATGAAAGTGACCTCTGGTTGTCCCCACTGCTCATTATATGCCAATTATAATACATTAGCATACTAGAGGAAGCTCCCGCCAGCACTCTGACAGTTTACAGTCATCATGGCAATGTAGGGAAGCTACCATATATGGTTTGATATGGGGAGGAACCCTCAGTTCCAAGAATTCCCTGCCCCTTTCCTAGAAAACGTATGAATACTTCACCCCTTGTTTAGCATATGATTAAGGAAAACCATAAAAATAGCCATCAGGGCTGCTCTTCCTATACAACTGCCACTCTTTTATTCTTTTGCCTTTTTTTGAGACAGAGTCTCACTCTGTTGCCCAGGCTGAAGTGCAGTGCTTTCTTAATAAACTTGAGTTCACTTGACTCTGTCTGCTGGCTCTTGAATTCCTTCCTGTGTGAAGCCATGAACCCATGTGGCCTCCCAAACTGAACTCCAGTTTTGAGGTTTTCCCTGTAGAAAGGAATATAGTCTGAATTGAGGAAATATGATTGTATATTATACGCTTCTGCTGTACTGAATTTTATGTTTCTCAGAGTTTCATGCCCTCTCTTACCTGGAATATTCTCACTCTCTCTGCCATGTGTAATTTAATCATGGTTATCCTTCAAGTATGAGCTCGTCTTTTCTCTAGGAAGCACTCCTTGACTCATTGGGAACTAGGTTAAGGAACTAGCCTCTCTGTGCTTCTTGACACCCTGCGCTTTCCCATCAGAGTTGTAAACCAGAAATAAAAATACATATATATATTTTTTGAGACAGAGTCTTGCTCTGTTGCCCAAGCTGGGGTATAGTGACATGATCCGCAACCTATGCCTCCTGGGTTCAAGCGATTCTCCTGCCTCAGCCTCCTGAGTAGCTGGGACCACAGGCGCATGCCACCACTCCCTGGCTTGGCGCGGTAGCTCACTCCTGTAATCCCAGCATTTTGGGAGGCTGAGGCAGGTAGATCTGAGATCAGGAGTTCATGACCAGCCTGGTCAACATGGTGAAACCCCCCATCTCTACTAAAAATACCAAAAACTTAGCTGGGAGTGGGGTGTGCGCCTGTGGTCCCAGCTACTCTGGAGGCTGAGGCCCGAGAATCACTTGAACCCAAGAGGTTGCAGTGAGCCATGGTTGTGCAGCTGCACCCCAGCCTGGGTGACAGAGCTAGAGTCTGTCTCCAAAAAAAAAAAAAATTCTAAGTCTCCCCAGCCGACTGAATGGACCCCTTTTCTGGGACAAGGGCATTCCAAAGTTAACCTGAAAAACTAGTTCAGGCCATGATGCGGGGTTGGGGAGTCAGACATACTTCGTTATACCCTCCTCCCTTTGGAATTCAGACACAACTGGCCAGCATTAACATTAAAATAGAGACATTAAGACTGACAAAACAGACTCTTTGTAGCAGTAAGATACCAACATGACAGCAGGCTCGGAAAGAAATTGAAGTATTTTACCCCAAAATATATTTCTTTGACATGTTTTGAAATGACCCTGCAAAGCTATCTCTTGTGGGGAAAAATCTACATTCTGTAGAAAATTCCTTCCCTTTCCAGATCTTTCCCTGGTCCAGGAGAGAATTAACTAAGGGTCTCTGGCACCTTTTTAAGTCTGATTAAGAAACATTTACAATCCATTCTCTCTGAAGCCTGTTACCTGGAGAATTTGTCTGTATTATAAAAACCTTGGGCTTCAGGATCTCTTATCTTAACCCAGATACTTCTTTCTGTTGATTCCAGGTCTGCAGATAATAGCTTAACCCTTTCAACCAATTGCCAGTCAGAAAAATCTTTTTTTTTTTTTTGGAGACAAGGTCTCACCCTTTCTCCCAGGCTGGAGTGGCACCATCTTGGGTCACTGCGGCCTCAACCTCCTGGGCTCAAGCAATCCTCCCATCTCAGCCCCCCGAGTAGGTGGGACTACAGGCAAGTGCCACCACACCCAGCTAATTTTTTTGTAGAGATAAGTTTCACTATGTTGCCCAGACTGGTCTTGAACTCCTGAGCTCTGGCAGTCTGCCCGCCTTGGCCTCCCAAAGTGTTGGGATTACAGGTGTTAGCCACTGCACCCAACCATTCAGGAAATCTTTGAATCCACCTATGACCTGGAAGCCCCATCTTTGCGGCGTCCTGCCTTTCTGGACCAAATCAATATACATATTACATGTATTGGTTGGTGTCTTATGCCTCCCTAAAATGTATGAAACCAAGCTGTAGCCTGACAACCTTGGGTACATGTTCTTAGGATCTCCTGAGGCTTGTCATGTGCCATGGTCACTCATATTTGGCTCAGAATAAATCTCTCCAAGTATTTTCCGTAGTTTGACCCTTTGTGTCAACAAAGTCCTAATCAGGCTGTATTGTTATTACTTGTTTTGTTTAGATTTTGAGCTACTAGATTGTAAGCTCTGTGAGGACAAGGAATGTTACTTTAGGATAACATTGATTCTTTGGTGCTTTGGCATAGTATTTGCTACATAGTAGTCTTAATAATGTTTTTGGAATAAATGAATGATTTCAGCATCTTGTTTTTCCAAATATTTCCTGTCTTTGCTATGGGCTGAATGTAGTCATATTTAGAGAGAAGGTCCTTAAAAAGGTAATTATGTTAAAATGAGGTCTTTAGGCTGGCCCCTGATCAATATGACCGGTGTCCTTATAAGAAGTGGAAATTTGGGGCCGGGCGCGGTGGCTCACGCCTGTAAGCCCAGCACTTTGGGAGGCCGAGGCGGGCGGATCACGAGGTAAGGAAGTCGAGACCATCCTGGCTACCATGGTGAAACCCCGTCTTTACTAAAAGTATAAAAATTTAGCCAGGCATGGTGGCGGGCTCCTGTAGTCCCAACTTCTCCGGAGGCTGAGGCAGGAGAATGGCATAACCCGGGAGGCGGAGCTTGCAGTGAGCTGAGATCACACCACTGCACTCCAGCCTGGGCGACAGAGTGAGACTCCATCTCTAAAAAGAAAAAAAAAGTGGAAATTTGGATAGAGATTTGTACAGGCACAGAGGGAAGACCATGTGAAGACCCCAGAAGAAGACGGTCATCTAAGAACTAAGGAGAGTGGCCTTGGGATAACCCAGTCCTGCTGACAGCTTGGTCTCGGACCTTTAGCATTCAGAGCTGTGAAAAAATAACTTCCTGTTGCTTAAGGAATCCTGTTTGTGGTATTTTGTTATAGCAGCTCTAGCAAGCTAATATAAACATAATAGCAAGTATCTGGATGGCCAGATTATATCGTATTTAGTTTTCTGACATGTCAAGAAAAAGATTTCATTCAAGATGGTAACTACAGGCCGGGCGCGGTGGCTCACGCCTGTAATCCCAGCACTTTGGGAGGTTGAGATGGGCGGATCACGAGGTCAGGAGATCGAGACCATCCTGGCTAACACGGTGAAACCCCGTCTCTACTAAAATACAAAAAAAATTAGCTGGGCGTGGTGGCGGGCGCCTGTAGTCCCAGCTACTCTGAGCCTGAGGCAGGAGAATGGTGTGACGCTGGGAGGCGGAGCTTACAGTGAGCCGAGATCGTGCCATTGCACTCCAGCCTGGGAGACAGAGCGAGACTCTGGCTCAAAAAAAAAAAAAAAAAAAAAAAAAAGATGGTAACTACATATGCACCTTTATATTGCTTGACAAATATATAAACTCAGTAATAGCACTGTGGAAAGGACTGTAACAAACATGTTTCCATATCCTCATTTCTCTTTCTCAGTAAAGTTCAGATTATTTTGCTTGGGCTTTATAACTCTCCATGCTATTACAAACTATTTTTCATAACTTGTATCTTGCTACTTCCCTTAGCCTATTCTAGTCTCAAGAAAATGGAAGTGTTTGCTGTTCTCTGTATATCCTTAACTTCCCACTTTCTTGCCTTCACTCATTGTTTACTTTATGGATTTTCAACACTGCTTTGTTCTATTCATTTAGTTAGTCCACAGGTATTTATTGAGGCCTCAGTATGTGCTGGAAACCGGGCTAGGAGCTGAAAGCGTAATGAGTAATAAAACCGTAAGCCTTCTGCTGAAGGAGCTAATACTCTGGTAGAGGTAGACATTTAAGTAGGGTAACATAGGGCTCCAGGGAAGCAATGGACCAAGTCTTGGATGGGGCGAAGGGAAGAGCTGCAGAAATGAGTCTAAGTCAGTGGTTCTCAAATGGGGATGAAAAGGGAGGAAGCATTTGATAATGTCTGGAAACATTTTTGGTTGTCACGACTTGGAGGTGGGTGTATGCTACTGGCATCTAGTGGGTAGGGATGCTGCAGAACGTATTACAGTGCACAAGGTAGTCTCACACAACAAATAATTATCCAGCTCACAAAGTTGATAGTGCTGAGGTTGAGAAATCCTGCTGTAAATCGAGTTGTAAAATTTGAGTAGGAAGGTGTTTTGCCAGCCAAAGAATGGCAGCATTTGCCAAGATCTACTAGAGTTGAGATACCATGATTTGGCTAACTGGACTGAGTTTGATGTGGCTGGAGCTCTATGTTTGAATGGGAAGGAATTAGGCTTGAGAGGTAAGCCTGGCAGTGTTCAGATTTAGAGGCCTCAGAGCCATGTTGATAATTTGGGATGCCTTCTCTTTGGCTGTCTGGAGCCTTTGATGGAGAGTTTGAGGTAAATCTGTTGACAAGTAACTAGTAACCATTCTGAGTGTATCTGCAGAAACCAATGGTAAAGCACCATGGCTGAGAATAACTATTCTAGCAAGTCTGAACTTTGGGTTACCCGTCTAGTGAGGATCACTGATGAATATATGTAAGGGAAGATAACTGCTACGGTTTGAATGTGTCCCCTACACATTCTGTTACTGAAGGGGCATTTAAAGTGAACCCACTTGAAGTAGGGATACAAATTTTATCATAGAGAGTGAGGAAACTTGATTGGGGCTTTGTGTTGGGGTCCCCAAGACCACCTCAAGCTCAGTGATTGGCTAAAAGGGCTCACAGAACTCAGAAAGCTGTTATGCTCACAGTTACTGTTACTACAGCGAAAGAATACAGATTAAAATCAGCATAGGGAAAAGGCAGGTGGATGAAGTCCTGGAGAATCAGGCTTCAGATTCCAGGTAGGCCTCCCAGTTGAGTCACATGAGGACTGTCTTCCAACAACAATGCGTGACAAAACATGTGAAGTATTACCAACCAGGGAAGCTCACTCAACCCTGGTGTCCAGGATTTTTATTTGTCAGTCATGTAAACTTACATCACCTGTGTGAACCTGTGCGACTGACCTTAGTTATTCAGTCTCCAACCCCTCAGAGGTCAGACAGGTGCAGTGTGGCTCAAGGCTACTGGCAAAATACTCTTATAAGAGTATATTCCACAAACTCAGAGGTTCTCTCTCAGGAGCCTGTCATGGGCCAGTCCTCCTTTCTTTGAATGAATGGGGTTTGAACAGCCCTGGTCTGCTGAATTAACACTTTACTGCATAGCTTTTTTTTTTTTTTAAAGTTAGGGAGGTTACAGTTTTGTTTTTCCCTGCTTTACTATGAGTTTTTAAAAATTGTGTAAAATATATATAATATGAAAGTTAGATGTTAATGATTTTAACTGTACAGTTCAGTAGCATTAAATACATTCACATGTTATATAACTATCACTGTCATCTACCTCCAGAACTTTTTCATCATCCCCAAACTGAAAATTTGATGTGTTATTAAAAAATAACTCCCCATTCCCTGATCCACCAGCTCCAGGTAACCACTGTTGTACTTCCTGTCTCTCTGAATTAGGCTGCCCCAGGCACCTCATATGTAAGTGGAATCATACGGCATTTGTCTTTTGAACTAGCCTCTTGCACTTAGTATGTCTTTTAAGTTTCATCCATGTTGTTAGCCAGTATCAGAATTTTATTCCTATTTAATGTTGATATAGCACAGGCTTTAATTTGAAAAAATAAACTGAAGATGGTAAAAAGTATTTTTTAAAAATCTTATATTCAACAAAATTTACATAATTGAAACTGTGCTAATCCTTAAAATGTAAAAGAAGTGACTTCAGTACTCATTTTAGGGACATAGTTTTTCTGACAAAATTATATAAGAATGTACTACAGTATCCTTTACCAGGTCAAGAAGAGAGGGTTGTTTTTGCAGAAATGTCCCTTGGCTTCTCTAGTTTTCCCAGGCGCCTCTCTTAGTTCTTAGAGAGTTAATTCATTCTCTTTTGAAGTACCTATTGTATCATCCTTGAGAATTCTCCGCAGTTGCTCTTTGGTCTAATTGTATCTGGTCTAACTCTGCCAGACATTCCTTTGTTAAAATGGCTTTGCATGTGATTAAAGCAGTTCTCTAGCATTGTTAAGTGACTTGTTCAAATCCTGCATCTTTGGTGGTTTATAGTTTCAGTTTATGTTCATTCTACTTTTATAGTCTCATGTTTGCAGCATCTAAAAATCAGAGTGACTTAAACAGGTTCCCAGAAGTAGATACCAGGTGGGTAGTTTGAGTGGGGACTGGTCAGCTCATTGGTGAATATTTTTGTGTGTGACAACTTTTGCCTCATGATTATAGGATCATGGTTAATGAGCATCTGGACCACGAGGATCCCTGTACTTTTATTCGTGAGAGTATTGAGTGTTTGCTTAACAATCTGTTAGACAATTTAGTTCACTTACATGTCTAGGGCCCACAGTAAGTAAATGTTCCTCACAGAAATCTCTGGAACATCTTCTTTAAGTTGTCATAATTTAAACTCTCAAAAAGTTGGGTAGACTGACAGAGGATTAAGAATCTTTGGTTTTAAACCTTTACCGTTCTTATTTCTAATGCTCAGTCAGCTTACACTGTGTTCATAGTAATCCACTCTCAGTGTTCACAGGCCTAATGTGTTAACTATAAATAGAAAAATAGACTGCCAGCCTGTGGGAACCAGGCCTGTGCCAGGGAGGGTCATTATAAGAGGCAGTCACTCTTCACTTGAGAGGTTTAAAAACCGAAAATGGTGGATATTTTTTCCTCACATCCTCATGAAACAGTGATGATTAATGTTCAAATATGTTATAACACAGAATGATTAGCAGGAAATCATCAACATAGGTGAATTTGGGATTACTAACTTAAAAACAAGGAAAACCCTCCTCCTTCCCTCTCCAGCGCCTTAGTCAGATATTCCGGGGTTGCATGTGTAGGGTGGAGCATTGGCTACAGCTTGGGAAGTGAGAGGGAGGAGATATCCATTCATGATCATCTTCAACAACTCTTAGCTCCCAGTTGGCATGCAGCTGTGTACAATTCAAGTTGGCATGGAGCTTTGTGCCATTCAAGTTGACCTGGAGCTGTGTGCCACTTCTTCGGAGTAGTACAGCACATCACCCCTTTCTGATGGGGAAGAGTGGGGAACACTGAGCCTGGTGTGCGCACAGGGTTCAGGAACGTCACTTGAGAGATGACAGTGGTTAGTAGTACTGACTCTGGGTTAGATCACTTTGGTTTGAATCCTGATTCCTTCTCCCATCCCCTGCCCTCCCCTCCCCTCCCCTCCTCTCCCCCCTACCCCTCCCCTCTCCTCCCCTCTCCCCCCTCCCCTACCCTCCCCTATCCCCCCCTTTCTCCCTCCCCTCCCCCCTCCGCTTTTCCCCCTTCCCCTCCCCTCTCACCCCTTCCCCCCTCTCCTCCCCTCCCCCTCTCCTCCCCCCCACTTTCCCCCCTCCCCTCCCCCCTACTTTTCCCTCCCCTCCCCCCTCCACTTTTCCCCCTTCCCCTCCCCCCCTCCTTCCCCCCTTCCCCTCCCCTCTTCCCCCTTCGCCTCCCCTCTCCTCTCCTTCCCCCCCCTCACCCCTTCCCCTCCCCTCCCCTCCCCCTCCCCTTCCCCCTTCCCCTCCCCTCTCCCCCTTCGCCTCCCCTCCCCCTCCCCTCCCCCTTCCCCTCCCCCTCCCCTTCCCCCTCTGCTTTTCCCCTTCCCCTCCCCTCTCACCCCTTCCCCTCCCCTCTCCTCCCCTCCCCCTCCCCTTTCCCCCTTCACCTCCCCTCTCCCCCCTTCGCCTCCCCTCTCCTCTCCTTCCCTCCCCCTCCTCCCCTCTCCCCCTCCTCCCCTCTCCCCCCTCCCCCCTCCTCTCCCCCCTCCCCCTCCTCTCCCCCCTCCCCCCTCCTCTCCCCTCCTTTCCGCCTCCCCCTCTGCTCTCTCCTCCCTCCTGCCTCCCGCCTCCCTCTCCCCGCTCCCGTCTCCCTCTCCCCCTTCCCTCTCCCCTCTCCCCTCTCCCCTCCCCCCTCTCCCCTCCCCCCTCTCCCCTCCCCTTCTTTTCTTACTTTTAGACAGGGTCTCACTCTTATCGCTCAGGCCAGAGAGCAGTGGTATGATCATGGCTCACTGTGGCCTTGACTTCCCAGACTCAAGTGTTCCTCCTGCCTTCAGCCTCCCAAGTAGCTGGGACTATAGGCACATGCCACCCCATCCAGGTAATTTTTATATGTTTTGTAGAGATGGGGTTTTGCTGTGTTGCCCAGGCTGGTCTCGATCAAACTCCTGGACTCAAGCCATCCTCCTGCTTCAGAGTGCTGGGATTTCAGGTGTGAGCCACCACACCTGGCCCTGGTTCCCTTGTTTACTAGCTTTGTGACATTGGACACGTTTCTTAAACTTTCCAACTCAGTTTTCTTATCTGTAAAATGGACGTAATAATAGTACTGCCTTGTAAAGGTCAATGTGTTAATACTTCTGATGTGCTGGCCATGTGCGGTGGCTCATGCCTGTAATTCCAGCACTTTGGGAGGCCGAGGTGGGCGGATCATGAGGTCAGGAGATTGAGACCATCCTGGCTAGCACGGTGAAACCCCATCTCTAGTAAAAATACAAAAAATTAGCCGGGCATGGTGGCGGGCACCTGTAGTCCCAGCTACTCGGGAGGCTGAGGCAGGAGAATGGCATATACCTGGGAGGCAGAGCTTGCAGTGAGCCGAGATCGCGCCACTGCATTCCAGCCTCCTGGGTGACAGAGCAAGACTCCCTCAAAAAAAAAAAAAAAAAAAAAAAAACTATTTCTGATGTGCTTGGAGTAGAGCTTGGAACAACATAGTAAGTGCTACATCACTGTGTACTGTTATCTTTATTGTTAACTTAATTTCTCGGGGGAACCTTTGCAGACATTTCTAAATAGGTCAAATCTCTGCTTTATAAGATCTAATGACATCGCTTATCACTGTGTTGATAATAAGTACCAGTAACTAGGTTTATTTGTTTCATTATTGGATTAATCAGATACTTTCTACATAGGTGAAAGTAAGAAACGCGTTTATTTTTTGTGCACATTGGTCACAAGGCCTGATAAGTGTTCAAGAAATATTTATTGAATGAATAAATATTTTCACAGTTACAAAGTAGTTCAGCAATAAGATACAATTTCACCTCTAAAACTAGCAAAGATTGAAAAAAGTAATGCCATCATACCTAGGCAGAGAGGTAGGAAATAGATGGTATCATGTACTGTAAGTAGGATCAGTCTGCAGCAGATCCTAGCTTAAAGGCAATTTGACCAGAAGAACTACAGAAATTTCTTCTTTTGATTCTATGTCTGAGCATTTATCAAAATGACACAGAGGTATGTAAAAAAAGGTGAATATAAAAAATGTTGATTAAGGCACTTACATTAGTTAATAATTAGAATAGGCTGGGTGTGGTGGATCACAAGGTCAGGAGTTCGAGACCAGCCTGACCAACATCTCTGCTAAAAATACAAAAATTAGCTGGGCATGGTGGTGTGTGCCTATAATCCCAGCTACTCATGAGACTGAGGCAGGAGAATCGCTTGAACCCGGGAGGAAGAGGTTGCAGTGAGCTGAGATCGCGCCACTGCATTCCAGCCTGGACAACAGAGTGATGAGTGAGACTACATCTCAATAATAATAATAATAATAATAATAATAATAATAATTAGAATAGAGCTAAACAAAATGTCCAAAAGTAAAGGCTTGGTTAATTATAATATATCTATCATTTAAAATTATGTAGAACCATGGTTCTCAAATGCATTCTTATATTGGCTGCAAACACTAGATAAAAACACAGATTCCCAAACCCAACCTCTTGGTCTGTGAATCAGAATCTCTCTGGTTTAGCTAAGAAACAGGTCCTGTATTTTCTAACAAGAACCCTAGGTGATTTCACTGCACAGCCTGATTTGAAAGAACCCTGGGCAATTTCATTGCACAGCCTGATTTGGAAGAACCCTAGATGATTTCACTGCACAGCCTGATTTGGAGCCACTGTTACAGTGTGTGCATTGGCTCCTAGTCAACTGATCCCAAAGGTCTTAAAACCAAATGAAATGACAACTAAGAAAAGAGTTAAAATCTGTGAGGACTCTGGAAAACAAGAGAGGAGGATTTCAGAAGAACTAAAAACAAAAGTACTGCAAGAAGGGAAAAAGATTGAACTAGATTCTGACGACACAGAAAGCTAATTAGTGCTGAGCACCTAACACAAGTCAAAGAAAAGTCTTCTCCCCTAACTTTATCCCTCCCAGAAAAATTAGTGGGTGAGTTCTTCCAAAAGGAACATAGACTGTCCCCAAACTGGAGCAGCAAGGCCTGGTTTGGAGGTGGTAGGCATGGTTGCTTGTTCCATCTCCTGGGCATAGAGCATCTGTCTTAGAGCTTACCTGCAGGCAGTATTTTGAAGGAGTGTCTCATTAAGAATGAGTGTCATTTATAGTTTTAGTTGCCATAGACATTCCTGAGATCCTATGAGCAGAGGCCAGGCAAGTGGGAGAGATGAGGAACAAGTAAGACTGAGACATTGTACCACACAGAGTGGGTGATCATGGTGTTCAGCCCCCTGCCTTGATAAATGCCTGTTGGAAAACAAGTGTCTCAGCTCCTTTCTGCTGCTGTAACAAAATGTTGGAGACTGGGTAATTTATAAAGAACAGAAATTTATTTCTCACACCTCTAGAGGCTGGAAAGTCCAAGATCAAGGTTCCAGCAGGTTCATTGTCTTCTACTCCATGGATGGCATCTTCCCATCTTCTCACTGTATGCTCACATGGCAGAAGGGACAGAAAGGGGACAATTGCTGTGCCCTCGAATAGCAGAAGGACCTAAGCTAGTTTCCTCCAGCTCTTTTGTAAGGCACTAATCTCTTCATAAGAGTGGAACCTTCATGACATAATCTCTTTTCAAAAGCCTTCACTTCTTGACCTGGCATGGTGGCTCACACCTGTAATCCTAGCACTTTGGGAGGCCGAGGCGGGCAGATCACTTGAGGTCAGGAGTTCAAGACCAGCCTGGCCAACATGGTGAAACCCCGTCTCTACTAAAAATACAAAAATTAGCTGGGCATGGTGACACATTGCTGTAATCCCAGCTACTTGGGAGGCTGAGGCAGGAGAATCACTTGAAAACCTGAGAGACAGAGGTTGCAGTGAGCCAAGATTGCACCATTGCACACTCCAGCCTGGGGGATAAGAGTGAAACTCCGTCTCCAAAAAAAAAAAAAAAAAAGAGGCTTCACTTCTTAAAACCACAATGGGGATTAGTTTCAACATGAATTTTGGAGGGTATACATTCAAACCATAGCACCAAGTGAAGTTTAAAATGCTGCATGACATCTTGAATCTCCCTTAAGTAGACCTCAGCTGCCTGTCAATTTCTGTCCCTGTTACCTGCAAGGTTGACCCAGCTGTCAGTTTCTCTCTACCATGCCTCCATACCCAGGGCAAAGTCTGCTGCCTGCACACAGGTAGCTACTGGCTGAGTTCTTTGAAGGGGGACTGGGGTTCAGTTTTGAAAATTTTGCTACCAAATACACATGCACTTTCATATTCCCATAACTCCTACTTAATTCACTTTGCTTTCCAATTTTGTTGTAAATTGTATATAGTACAGCCCTCTCTTCACTTAGGCTTCTTTGTAAAAATTGCTTACATGTTTTTTTGTAGAGATAGGGTCTTACTGTGTTGCCCAGGCTGTCCTCCAACTCCTGTCCTCAAGCAATCTTCCTGCCTCAACTGCCCAAAGTGCTGGAATTACAGGCATGAGCCACTGAGTTCAGCCCACTTATTCTTCTTTAGTGAACTAGGCAAAAGATTATACAGGCTTTCTGAGTCAGTTTTCAGTAAATGTATGATTGCAATGAAAACAATGCATGCTTGTTGAAAGATTTTAATCTAGTGAGTGTTGCAGTTGGATTGTTGACTCCCTCCCCTCTCTGAATCATTGCTATGCTTAATGTAATCCTGAATGGGCAGGAGTGCCCTCTGTTCTTGTCAGATTGGGCCAGGGGGTAGTGGGGCAGGGAGACACAATGCTTTAAGTAGAAGGTTGAGCGGACAGGTGGACAGATCAGGTGGGTAGACATTTTTCAAATCAGAGTATTCATGAGAATCCAATTGAATTTGTTCCTTCAGTATTCCTTCAGTGTTTTGTGTTTTTTGTTTGTTTTTTTGAGACAGAGTGACGCAACCACAGCTCACTGCAGCCTCAACCTCCCAGGCTCAAGTGATCCTCCCACCTCACCCTCCCAAGTAGCTGGGACTAATGGCACGCACCACCACACAAGGCTAATTTTTTCAGTCTTTTGTAGAGACAGGGTCTCACTCTATTGCCTAGGCTAGCCTTGAACACCCAGGCTTAAGCAATCCCCCTTGTTGGCCTGCCAAAGTGTTGGGATTACAGGAACCACCACACCCAGCCCCATTCAGTGTTTCTTGAGTGCCTTCTGTGTGTTAGGCTTTGTTTGAGGTGCTGAAGACACAGTGCTAGACAAAATTTCTACCCTCCTATAGCCTGCATTCAGGGCTTAGAGAAGGATCACAGAGCACAAAGATGCCTGGCCCTGGCACACATCTGTCCAGCCCCTAAGCAGTGTATTTGTGTAATGATCTCTCAAATCCTAAAAAATATTTAGAAATCTAATTCTAGGATTCAGGCCTCAGCAGCCAGGAAGATGTCTCTGCCAGCTACTGAGATATTAATTAGGGAAACATTAGGGTATATATGTCAGCTAACCAGATTCACAGAGGTGGATGAAAGCATCATCTCATGAGACAGTACCATGAGAAAAGTAATGCCAGGACCGCTGATGAACCTAGTTTTAAAGGTCAGAGAAAGGGCAATGCGTCAATGACAGAAACTGAGAAGTAGCGTAGGAATCCGAGGTAGGTCAACACTGAGAAATCGTAAATGTAACTTAAGACATGAAAAACAAAAATATTGTATTTATAGTTGACCAAATACTTGATAAAATTCAACAACTTTTCCAACTAAGACATGCAGAAAACATTTTTAACATAGCATAAGAAAATGTTATAGGAATAAATATCTAATACATTTATTATGATACGGCATACTGGACACTTTGCATAAAAGTTAGGAGTCAGAGGCCGGGCGCAGTGGCTCACGCCTGTAATCCCAGCACTTTGGGAGGCTGAGGCAGGTGGATCACGAGGTCAGGAGATCGAGACTATCCTGGCCAACATGGTGAAACCCTATCTCTACTAAAATACAAAGAATTAGTCGGGCATGGTGGTGCGCGCCTGTGGTCCCAGCTACTCAGGAGGCTGAGGCAGGGGAATCGCTTGAACCCAGGAGGTGGAAATTGCAGTGAGCCGAGATCATCGCGCCACTACACTCCAGCCTGGAGACAGAGCGAGACTCTGTCTCCAAAAAAAAAAAAAAAAAAAAGGAATTAGAAAACAATTTTGAAAAATAAGAATAATGAGAAGGGGTTTGCCTTCTTGAATATAAAAACGTATTCAGCTACAGTAATTTTAAATGGTATAGTATTAATTATAAAATAGATAAGTAGATTAATGAATCAGAATATACATTCTAGAACTATATGGGAAGAGGTAAGGACATTTTTGTGCTTTTGCAAAGGGACCATAATACTGAACCAAAATCATGTCAGTTTTTAAAATTCGTTTGCATTTCTCAGGAAAATGACCTCTCTCCTTCTTTGAATATTTTGTAGAATGAGTGGTATGGCCCTAAATCGGGAGGCTTAATCCTATTACCAGTGACCTGAAATTCAAGTCATCTTGATGTCTGTTAAGCCTATTTCAGAGTTTCTAAAATATTTCGTTTTATGAATAAAAATAGGTTACTCACATTCCCAACACTGTCACTGACTCACCATCTCTCATCTGGAACAATTATACCACTTTCAGCACTCACCATCCACATACCTAAAAATAAGAGTCAGAATGGAAGGGCTATTAAAATGATATACACTGTAGCTTCAGATCTCATTCCTATGAGCAAATATTTCACAGTAATAAGAAAGACCTGTCCTCCCTTCCTGAGAGCTAGTAAAGATATAAGAATTAATTTATATATTATATAACACTTTGGGTACAACACTTCGGGTACAAAGTGTTATATAATATTAACTTATTACCACATTTAAAATGCTAATTTAAGGTTCACCCACTCTACATAAAGAAAGTACATGCCTGCAGGTTTCATCTTTTTCTACACCCTTCAGAAGTGTAGCAGCAATGCAAACCAGAAGCTTTGTAAAACATAGTAGTTTTGAAAACCAGCAGCCAGGGATGAGTTCTTGGAATTGAACCAGCCCCACAGGTTCTTCTACGTAGACATGTGAAGGATGTGTTGGAGTCAAGGGTGATTTGCAGGATTTGGGCTTCAGCATTTGAAGGGATGGTAATGCCATTTACTGAGAGATTAATTTCTATATTAATTGTCTGATAATCAGATCCACAGGGGTGGAGGAGAGCCTCATCTAGTGAGACTGTGAGAAGAAAACACATGGATAAACTCTGGTTTTAAAGGTCAAAATAGAGTGTTGTGCTCTAGCAAAGGAAACCAAGAATAGCAGAATAAGGAAGGGCAGTATCATGGAAGCTAAGGGAAGAGAGGGTTTCGAGTGAAGCAGAGGACAGCTCTTATTGCTGCTGAGGAGCTAAGAGAAGAGGACTGAGGAGTGTCAATGGAATGTCTTGGTATAGAGGTTATTGGTGACCTTGGCCAGGGCAGTTCCAGTGGAGTCTGGGGAGGCACATGTATTTCACTTTGTTCTCTGAAATCTGGGATCAGCCCGCCTATAGTTTATTTCCCAAGGTGAGACTGTATTTTCAAGCATCTGGGACAGATTCTTTGTTATGAGACACTGTTACTCTGTTAAGCCTTGGAAAATTCCATCAGGAGAATGAGGCTATGTTAAAGGCAATTAAAAATGTTAAACATCACTCACTCTGAGACAGAATTTTCAGGTTTTGTATTTACTATACTTCTTTGAGTGGGCTGTAAAGTATGAATCATGTCAAATTACGCCCATAGATGGGAAAACCACTTTAAAATGTGATCGAATAATATTGCCAGTCATCACATGTGGAACAATTTTAGTGAGTGGAATGCCATTGCAATTCATTTTAATCCTTTTCTGATAGTGTATAATAAAAACCTACTTAGTATAAATTATAGAAATTAAAAAACATGAATAATTGGGGAAGTTCTTAAGAAATTTGAGGTGTTTGTAAGTATATTAGATAGCTGCACTGATTTTTTTTTTTTTTTTTTTTTTTTTTTTTGAGACAATGTCTTACTATGTTGCCTAGGCTGGTCTTGAACTCTAGGCCTCAAGCGATCTTTCTGCCTTGGCCTGGCCTGCACTGATATTTTTGAAGCTGCTTTTTTTCTTTTTCTTTTTCTTTTCTTGTTTTTTGAAGAGATAGGGTCTTGCTCTGACATCCAGGGTGGATTGCGGTGGTGTGATCATAGTGCACTGTAACCTCAAACACCTAGGCATAAGCAATCATCCTGCCTCAGCCTCTCGAGTAGCTAGGACTACAGGTTCGCGCCACTGCCTCTGACTAATTTTTAAAATGTTCTATGGAGAAAGGGTCTCAGGCTGGTCTCAAACTCCTGGCCTCGAGTGATCCTCCTGCATTGACCTACCAAAGTGCTGAGATGACAGGTATAAGCCACCACACCTGGCCTTGCATTTTTGATATAGTATCAGTATCAAATTATTGACTAAGATCAAGGTGTTTGTTTTGCACGACCGTAGGAATTATATTACAGATTATTTAAAAAATTGATTGTCTTGGCAAAGGTATAACTAGTTTGCATTGCATAACTGTATTTCAAGTTAGAACTTTAACTGGATCAGTTTGTCAAAGAGCTGGTGAGCAGCATTTGTTAGGAGATGGGTAGGTGAAGTATGGTAGAAGTGGTTAGGGTAAGAATTACTTTCGATCATGGCATCTATTATCCTGAGTCTATGTGGGATGCTAGAATGTTGCAAGGTAGTTGCTAAGGGTGGATAACTTTTGATAGGTATCATGGAAGACTTCCAGAATCTTTCTTAGGACTTCTGGTTGTGCTTTTCATTCTGACTGGAATTGAACCAGCCCTACAGGTTCTTCTACGTAGACATGCGAAGGATGTGTTGGAGTCAAGGGTGATTTGCAGGATTTGGGCTTCAGCGTTTGAAGGGATGGTAATGCCATTTACTGAGATATTAATTTCTATATTAATTGTCTGATAACCAGATCCACAGGGTTGGAGGAGAGCCTCATCTAGTGAGACTGTGAGAAGAAAACACATGGATAAACTCTGGTTTTAAAGGTCTGTCTGTCCCCTCCCTTCTTCATCTGTGAAGTCTTGCTAATTCTTCAGCTCTTAGCTTAAATACCACTTTCTCAGAGAAGCTTACACTGAAAATGGAACAGGTTTTTATGGTTTTATGCTCACTTAGCACTCAGGATACTGTCTTTGCAAAATTCTTTTTTTTT
Organism: Macaca nemestrina; assembly: GCF_043159975.1. Lineage (NCBI taxonomy): Eukaryota > Metazoa > Chordata > Mammalia > Primates > Cercopithecidae > Macaca > Macaca nemestrina. Next base: position 83,259,842 of record NC_092138.1, read on the forward strand.
TTTTTTTTTTTTGAGACGGAGTCTTACTGTTGTTGCCCAGGCTGGAGTGCAGTGGCACAATCTCAGTTCACTGCAAGCTCTGCCTCCCAGGTTCACACCATTCTCCTGCCTCAGCCTCCCGAGTAGCTGGGACTACAGGCATCCGCCACCACGCCCGGCTAATTTTTTGTATTTTTAGTAGAGACGGGATTTCTCTGTGTTAGCCAGGATGGTTTCAATCTCCTGACCTCGTGATCCGCCCGCCTTGGCCTCCCAAAGTGCTGGGATTACAGGTGTGAGCCACCACACCTGGCCTGTCTTTGCAAAATTCTTAATAGAATTGCAGCAAAATTATTTCTTGTATCGTTAGTTCTTTGTTTCTTCCTGCCTTGCCACCATCAGTTCCATGTGAGCACAGTTCATGACTGTCTTATTAATGGCAGTGTTCCCAGTGCCTAGTGGCCCACTGTCATACAATATTTATTGTATAGAAATTCTGCTGAAAAGCCCATATGATTTATCTTAAAAGAAACTCGGACTGGGTGCAGTGGCTCATGCCTATAATCACAGCACTCTGAGAGGCTGAGGCGGGCAGATCACCTGAGTGCAGGAGTTTGAGACCAGCCTGGCCAACATAGTAGAACCCCGTCTCTACTAAAAATACAAAAATTAGCCGGGCATGGTGGTGGGCACCTGTATCCCCAGTTACTCAAGTGGCTGAGGCAGGAGAATAGCTTGAACCCGGGAGGCGGAGGTTGCAGTGAGCTGAGATCGTGCCATTGCACTGCAGCCTGGGTGACAGAGTGAGACTGTGTCTCAAAAAAAAAAAAAAAAAGAAACTCTGGGATTGACGGATCAATGGTTCAGAGAGCTGCAGAATAGATCATATAGTTGGTCTAAGAGCCTATTTGCATGGCTCCCAGAGACAGAGATGTCTGGGTAAATGAGCCTTGTTTTATAATGTTGCTTTAAATTTAGGAGTGACTTGAGTCTAAGGAGTTAGAATGTTAAATGAGAACTTCATTTGTGCCTAAGTACACTGTGCTGTATTGTATATGTTCACTGTCTGGGCCTCACTTCGTGAGTATATTGTGCTATATTGTGTATTATTCTCTGTAGTTGCATGGTAGACCACCAGAGTTGGGGGAAAGCCGCTAATTTCAGGTGAACAATTACAAAGTGATTATTTTTTTCACATTTTATAGATATAAATTCATTTAATTCTCATAATAACACTGTGAAGTCAGTATTGTTGTCATTTTACAGATAAGGAAACTAAGGGACACAGAGGTAAAATAACTTGCCCAAGGTCATGTAGCTAGCAAGTGGCCAGAGCTAGGATTTAAACCCAGGCCATCTGGCAGTGGAGTCCAGGCTCTTCACCCCTGCACTGTCCCAGCTCACATGAGGGGTTATCTCACACACACCCAGAATAGTCTGGGGGAGAACTTCTTAAGTTTTATGTCTATCAGTTTGGGTTGAGGGCAGGGCAGTTGAGATTCTAGAAAGCCTAATGTGATCCTCACCTATTCAGAATATTTGGAACTTCTGCCACTGAGGCCCTTTGAAGAGACCCAGAATTTATCTGTGTTGGTCAGTGGAGAATGTTGCTGATTCTCTGCTTTGCACTTGAATGGTCTGACTTCCTTCTGTATTCATTCTTCTGTAAACAAGGTTTATAGGTAATCTGAAACATACTGTTGACATCTGTCAAAATTGATTGTACGTCTTTTCTTTCTTTTTGTTTTTGTTTTAGGGGAGGTAGAAGTTACTTCAGGATTTTTTTTTTTTTTTTTTCTTTTTGTGGAGATGGAGTCTTGCTATGTCATCTAGGCTGTTCTCAAACTCCTGGGCTCAAGCAGTCCTCCCACCTTGGTCTTCCAAAGTGCTGAGATTACAGGCATGAGCCACCTAGCCTTTATGAATGTGTTTTAAATCACAGTTTAAGCTCAAACATTTAATTCCCTTTCATCTTAACTTTTTTTCTCTCTCTCTCAAAGAGAGAGAGAGAATTTAAATTGAGACAAAGTTTCATGATGTTGCCCAGGCTGGTCTTGAACTCCTGGAGTCAAGTGATCCTTCTACCTTGGCCTCCCAAAGTATTGGGATTACAGGTGTGAGCCTGATGACTTCCAAGACCTTCATGATTGGAATTGTATCAAACCTATAGATAAATTTGGGAATAACTGCAAACCTAATGATTTTGATTCTTCCAGTCCCTTAATATGGTGTATCTTTCTGTTAATTTAGGTCATGTTTAATTTCTGTCAGCATTGTTTTGTGGTTTTTAGTATAGAAGTCTTGGGCATCTTTTGTAAGAATCATTCTTTGGCATATATTTTGGCACTACTATAAGTAGAATTTCTTTAAATATAATTTTTAAATATTTTACTGCTAGTATGTAGGAAATAATTGAGCTTTTAATATTAATCTTGTGTCTTGTTACTTTGCTAAATTCAATTATGAGTTCTGGCAGTTGCTTTGTGAATTCTCGGTGATTTCTGCATGAACAGCCATGTTATTTACATATATTATAGGATCAATTTTACTTCTTTTGTTCCAATTTTTCTGCCTTTTCTCCTCCCTCCCCAACTATGTTATTTCAGTGCTAGGACCTCTAGTACAATATTGGATAAGAGTGATACAAGTGGGCATTCTTACCTTATTCCTAATCTTAAAAGGAAGTAATTGTCTTTTACATTAAATATTAGCTGTAGATTTTTTATAGATGCTCTTTATCAGTTTGAGGAAATTCCCTACCATTATTAGTTTGCTAAGAGTTTGTTTTATCATAAATAGGTACTGAATTTTGTCAAATGCTTTTTTTCTGCATCTATGGAAATGATTGTGTGGTTTTTTTCCTGTAGACTGCTACTATGTTGAATTACATTTGCTCACGTTTTGTAAAGGATTTTTACCATCAATGCTCATGAGGAATATTGGTCTCTAATTATCTTTATTATATTGGCTTTGTCAGGTTTTGGTATTAAAGTTATGCTGGCATTCTCAAACAAGTTGAGGGAAGTGCTTTCTCTTCCCCCCATATTTTTGAAAATATTTGCATAATTTTTGTGGTGTTTCTTCCTTGAATGTTTGATAGAATTTACCAGTGAAACCACCTGAGCCTTCTTTTTGGAGAAGGTTTTTAGTTTTCAGTCAATTTCTTTCGTAGGTATGTAGTTACTTAGGTTTTCTGTTTCTTTTTATGTCATTTTTGTCATGCATCAGCAGTTGACATCTGGTGGTATTAAAACACAGCAACAACAAACTCTAAAAGGTTCAAAACCTTGTAAAGAGAGAGATTACAAGGATTTTTGGGTAGATTGTTGTAACTGAAGTCAGGCCGAAGCTAACTAGGGACTCACTTATTTCATTTCTAATTAGTTTTATCATTTTTTGAAAAAGTGACATAATCCTTTCATACCTTTTTTTTCTGTAAAGAAAATTTTCTCAAACTTTTGAAAGAAAAAGTATTTTCATGGACCTTCTTTGTGACTAGTGCTGGCTTAAATAATTTTTATTATAATGCTACTTAAATACATGTAAACTTAAAATTTATAGTTCTGATATAGCTATAAATCAAAATATACTTACAAATTCAACTTAAGTCTATCAAACCAGATAAGATCAAATTAACAACATTAATTTATAGGGAACCAGACTTGAGACAGTGTCTTCCTACTATTACAATACCAATGGCCATGTACTATAAATAAGAGCATGGGTTCTAGAGTAATACTTAAGTTCAAATATTGGCTCTGCCATTTACTTTGTGCAAGTGATTTATTTATTTATAAAACGAGGATAATTTAACTAACTTAGTCAAATTAGAATTATTGATAATAATTAGGATTCTTGGTGTGACAGGCCCTAACAGTGCTTGGCAAATAAGAATTGTCTAAAAAACATTAGCTTTAGTTGTAAGCATTGTTGTGTTATTGTTCTTCTGAAACCTAATGATTAATTTTGGGTTTAATGGTAGAAAGTCTGATTTGATATTTAATGTGCTTCTGAGTTTGGCTTTCATAATATACATGCTAATACATAGAATGTCTACTTGCCTAAGTTCATAGCTTTGCTAACATGGTATATTATACTTAATCTAAACTCCACCAGCTGGAACTCCGTGAATTTCAGGGTTTTTTGGTTTTTGTTTTTGTAGAAACAGGGTCTTACCATCTTGCCTAGGCTGGTCTCAAACCCCTGGGCTCAAATGATCCTCTGCCTTGGCCTCCCAAAGTGCTGGGATTGATTACAGGCATGAGCCACTGCACCTGGCCTGAATTTCAGTTTTTAATCAGGTGTCACTTGATAACTCTGTAAGTGTCTTATCCAGTCATTGCCCATGTCAGATATGGGAAAATGCCACCTGAAGTCATTTTTTAATTCTTGAAAATGTAGAAGCAGCATTGTTTTTCAGCATAGAGGTTATCATTGACTGCTGATGGGAAATCAGTAGATTTTAAAAACTTTATTCTCAGAATTTTGAAAATACTTTGGTTGTCTTGTTGATTTCAATTTGTATGAAACTTACAATATATTGAAGTATAGTGATAACTATTCTTTTGACTCAATATATTTAATTGCCTTAATATGTCAGCTAATTATGCTCTCAAAACTACTAGTCAACATGGTTGCCAGGTTGAAATATATTAATAGTAATTCTGGAAAAATATTTTCATTTTATGGTACTCAAAGTTTAAGAGCCTCTCCATGAGATTGGCAACGGATTTAAGAATGTAATAAAAGCAACTTAATGTTTACTATCTTTTGATCCTTTTTTTTTTTTTTTTTTTTTGACAGAGTCTCGCTCTGTCGCCCAGGCTGGAGTGCAGTGGCACGATCTTGGCTCACTGCAAGCTCTGCCTCCCGGATTCACGTGGTTCTCGTGCCTCAGCCTCCCAAGTAGCTAGGACTACAGGTGCCCGCCACCACATCCAGCTAATTTTTTGTATATTTAGTAGGGGCAGGTTTCACCATGTTAGCCAGGATAGTCTCAATCTCCTGACCTCATGATCTGCCTGTCTCAGCCTCCCAAAATGCTGGGATTACAGGCGTGAGCCACACTCCCGGCCTACCTTTTGATTCTTAAAGGTTAGTGAATATTAATAAAATTAAATGTGTAATCTTTAATAAAATTTATAATTTTATCCACTTTGTCTTTTATTTTCACTTTAGCATTTTATTATTATAGCTATGGGGGCCTTCAGCAAAGGTACTATTGTACAGTAGCTTCTACCTGGTTAATAGATTCTTTAAGAGTTCTACGTGCCTTTACAATTTGGTGCCTTGATTCTGCCACATTTTTACATTTTTAGACTGTTCCAACATCTTCATTCAAATATTGTGCCATAAATTGCATGCCTGTAGTCCCGGCTACTCAGGAGGCTAAGGCAGGATAATTGCTTGAGCCTGGGTGTTCAAGAACACAGTGAACTGCATTTCAGCCTGGGCAGCAGAGTGAGACCCTGCCTCAAAAAAATATTGTGCTGTAATGTATATGATTTTCTATGAACATGTAGTATTTATTTCAACTCCTTTTCTTTTCTCATTGCCCTACGGCACTTAAAAGTAGTATATTACTCCACCGTCACATTATGTTATTTTTATGATGTCAAATCAGGATGCCTTTTGTTTTAAAATTATTAGTGCAAAAGAGAAATGTTTTATTTATATGTGCTAAGATGAATACAGCATGAACAGGTTTTCTAACAAATTGGAAGTTGAGTGATGTCACTTAAGGTGGGCCCTAATGTGAGGCAAAGGGGTGTTGAAATTACATGGCAGTACATGGCTATATGATTATTTAGATGATTAATAATATGCTCATATTAATTATTTTTTATTACAATAAAAATGAAAAGTGGTAAAAATATTATGACATAGAATTAAGGACCTTCCAAGAATTTAATTTTGGAGTCTAATCTGAGTAACAATTGTACCAGAGTATGGTGCAGAGTAAATGAAGGATTATACTCTAAGGTATCAAAAATCAGGGAGGAATGTATTATTTTGCATGTATTAATTAGTAATTGAGTTCAGCTATATGTAACAAACAATTCCCCAGCTCCATAAGACAGGGTTAAACAAAACAAAACAAACAAAAACAAGGGAAAACTCGAACAACAGTGGCTTAAACAAGATCAGGAGTACATCTTTCCCTTATGAATAAGGATCCCTGAAGCAGGCAGTTCAGAGCTGATGTTTTGGATCAATGGTGTCACCAGGGAATGAAGCTCCTTCTTGATGTTCTCTGCCATTCTTAAGTTCTTCTTCATGTTCCCAGGAGGCCTCCATAGCTCCGGTCATCCTGTCTTTTTCCACTTGGAAAGAAAGGGAAAGAACTAAGGGGAAAAGGTAAAAACCAGACAAATCTGTGTTTCAAGGGCTTTCCCAAAACCCCACCCAGTGACTTCCATATAGGAGCTGATCATAATCTGGAAAGAAACAACTATCAGCACCATAATCCTGAATAAAAATCCCTAAAGTCTAAAATCCTGAAAATCAATCCTGAAAGATCAAAATCCCGAAAATGCAGTTCTGGAAAAAATGTAAAAGACACTTATTTTACATTTTTAAAAAGGGACTTATTTGAGAAACATAAAAACATGGCAGAACACTTCATAGGTCACTTTATAAAATAAAATAGGCAGTATTAGCATACAAATTTTTATAAACAGAAACACGCAGGTATACTAATGACAGTTGCATGGGTCTAACAGTTATGAGCAGATGAACCGTGTTCATGAAGGAATAGCTTTTACAACTGAGGTCGTCTGAAATACTGTGACGGACAACCTAAGTCTTTTGATGAGATCCATCAAAACTGTGATGGGTCACCACTGCATATGCAGTTACCTAAAGAGCTAAGATCTTGAGAAATTTTATTTTTCACAAATGCAGATGTATGAAAGGACATCTCTTCATTTATTAAAGACATTTCGGTGCTTTTATGTACACGCACGATGCTTATACACAAAGTCAACATTGTGGTAATGTACCTTTTTGGAGTCAAATTTGCAAAAAGTACATAAAATAAATTAGAACTCTGTGAGTCTTCCCAATGTTTCTACCTCCAGTTTTGGAAATGGTAAGATGAAATACATAGCATAGCACATTGTAAGAGAAATAGTGCTTGACCCAGCATGGTGGCTCAAGCCTGAAATCCCAGCACTTTGGGAGGCTGAGGTAGATCGCTTGAACTCAGGAGTTCAAGACCAGCCTGGGCAACATGGCAAAACCCCATCTCTACAAACAAAAAATTTAATACAAAAATTAGCCAGGCATGGTGGTGTGCACCTGTGGTCCCAGCTACTAGGGAGGCTGAGGTGGAAGGGTTACTGGAGCCTGGGGGGCAGAGGTTACAGTGAGCTGTGATCTCACCACTGCACTCCAGCCTGGGCAGCAGAGCAAGACTCTGTCTCAAAAAAAAGAAAAAAAAATAGGGCTGCGGATTTAAGAGTAGGAAAACTTAAAAAAAAAAAAAATTGATATATGAAAATGTGTGTTACAGGGATATATTATGGCAGTTGCATGGAGGTAGTCTGTAAGAACTGGCCGACTTTCATGATCATTAACTATATTTTGAAGTCTTGCATCTTGACAAATAGCTGCTTTTTTTCTTTTAGGACATGGCTGTCATTGGAGAATACGTTCATGTTCCTTCTACATGTGGTACTGTTCTTTTTGAAATTCTTGTATGATTCCATATACAACAACATGAGCATTGCCTATTAAATTTCCCCGTTTTCTGTGCCATGCTTCTGTTTTGTGGGTAGATGGAAATCCATTCTACATGTACTCCATACACAGACCACAAATTTGGCGGAAGCAATACTGGTGATGGAACAGCAACACCATTGCATTAAGTGTCTTTTTATCCTATTGTGCACATAATTATTTTTGAACTAGTCAGTACTTTGCTGGCTTCTTCAGGCAGTATGGCTTTAATTCATTAAAAGCTTCTGGAATGTCATCTGCTGAAAGGAATGCCAGTGCAGGCAAACGAAGCTTTTAACTGAAGTTTGTATCGTTGCCATATCATTGTAGCCAATCCACTCATCTGAATTTCCTGCCAAATGCATTAGGCTGAATGGGAAACACAAACTATTGGTAACACTTTGAAATTCACTTTTAGAATTCTTTTTTTTTTTTTTTTTTTTTGAGACAAGTTTCGCTCTAGTCGCCCAGGCTGGTGTACAGTGGCATGATCTTGGCTCACTGCAACCTCCGCCTCCCAAGTAGCTGGGATCACAGTCGTGCGCCTCCATGCCTGGCTAATTTTGTTTTGTATTTTTAGTAGAAACGAGGTTTCACCACGTTGGCTGTTGGCCGGGCTGGTCTCAAATTCCTGACCTCAAGTGATGCGCCCACTTTGGCCCCTCAAAGTGCTGGGATTGCAGGCGTGAGCCACTGCACCTGGCCCAAATAAGCATTTATTAAGTGCTTTACTTTTTCTTGTCATTAATACATAATTGAGTGGATAAGTTCTAGAATTTTCAGATCTAACAGGGACATGAATTGTATATAGCTGATAAACAGTGGGAACAATTTTGAAAGTGCAATTTCTTAGCTAAAGTGAAGCATGTACTAGTTCTTGTATGTTAGATTTAGTGGTAAATATAAGAAACCTGTATTCTTTGACAGTCAAATCACTAGTCAAGAATAGTTCACCGTTTAAAGTTTTTTGTTTGTTTGTTTAACACTGAGGAACCTCAGTATCAACAAGTATCTTTGGTTCAGAAGGTCACTGAGCTTGTTGAATTCTTTTTATTCTCTGCTGAAGGGTGTTTTTTGAATGGAAGCATGGTGCTATACGTGAAGGGGCAGAAGTCTTACACTATTGAATAATTTGGCCAGGAGATTTCTTGTACTTTTGGCCTGTGTTTTCACTTCTGTGATCTTTGAAACACTTGCTGCACTTGTATTTGGAGAGTGGTTGTGGTCTACAAATTTTGTAAGTGTATACTATCCATCTGAAAGTGCTTATTGCTTGGCTGCTGCAGTTAAGCAATTTTCTGCTTGTGCAGCACCAATAATGATTAGCATTTAAACTTTTATCTTTCACCATTTAGTAACCTTGTATATTTAACTTATCACAGCCCTTTTGCAAGGGAACATTTCGTAGTCTCTTCTGTTGTGTTGTAAGGAATTCAGTAAGAAGGAATGATACTTGGCTTTGCCAGTACCAAATCTGTATTAGTCAAGATTCTCCAGAGAGACAGAACTAATAGAATATGCATATATACATGAGAGGGGATTTATTAGGGGAACTGGCTCATGTGATAATGTAGCTGAAAAGTCTTACAACAGGCTGTCTGCTAGCTGGCGACCCTGGGATGCTGGTATAGTGGTTCAGTCCAAATCCAAAGGCCTCAGAACCAGGGAAGCTGATGATGTGACTCTCAGCCTGAGGCTGAAAGGCCGGGACCTGGGAACTGCTGGCATAAGTCCCAGAGTCCAAAGGCTGGAGGCCTCTAGTTCTGATGTCCAAGGCAGCGAAAGAGAAGCCTGTGCTAGCTCTGAGAGAGAGAACAATTCACCTTCTGTATTTGTTCTCTCTGGGGCCCCAGCTGATTAGATGGTGCCTGCCAACTTTCAGGCGAGATCTTCACATAATCCACTCAGACTCACACACTAATCTCTCCTGGAAACACCCTTACAGACACACACCCAAATAATGCTTTACTAGGTCTCTAAGTCTTCCTTAATCCAGTCAAACTGACACCTAAATTTAAGTCCACAAGTTCACCCCATGTCAGTTTATCACTCATAATGCATTTCCTTAAACCATACTTAATTTCCAAATAAAGACAATAACAAGGTAATAGTTCTACTTAACATGATGTAGCTATCGTATGATTGTGATTTTGGGGATGTTAGACTTTAGGGATTTTGATCTTTCGGGATTTCAACATTTGGAACTATGGCATTCAGAATTTTGTCTTTCAGGATTATGATCCAAATCCCTTCCATTTACGTGTCCTTGACCATGACTGTGTCATGGAGCCATCGTTGCTCCAGGGGAAGCTGGGAAAAATACTTAAGTGAGCACACTGCTGCCTCAACAAATTTGGACTGTCTGTGAGGACTAAGCGAGAACAGACACTGGGTAGGCAAATTAGCAGTCTCTGCCACACCAATTAAATATTAATAGCTATGTTAAGTTCAAAACAGACTGGGGTGCAGTAACTCATGCCTGTAATCCCTGAGCTTTGGGAGGCTGAGACAGGAGAATTGCTTGAGCCCAGTTCAAGACCAGCTTGGGCTACCTAGGGACACCCCTGTCCCTGCGAAAAAAAAAAAAAGAAAGAAAAAAGTTCAGAACAAACCAGTCTATGTCCTTTTTTTTTTTTTTTTTTTTTTTTTACATTTCTACTTTAACCAAAGTTATATGAAAGAAACATAAATAAGTCAATTTCTAGAGTATGAAGGAAACGTAAGATCATGTAGTCCTGGCATTTTAGGCTTAGAGATTATTAGTGCCTTGTCTGAGACCACAGGGAGCAGTTCCAGGCTTGGGATTTCACGTTCCTGATTCCCATGCCAGTCACTGTTCTTTCCGTTTACTTGGCTGCTTCATGAACTCTGGGTGCTCATCTGTCACTCTTCTGCATATACAAGGTGGCTGGGTTTTGGTTACACTATCTGGCAGAAAATCGTCTAATCCCTTGAATGATTACAATAAAAGTGATATGAGGAAAATTTACGTGTCTTACTTGAGAGTCTTATACGTTCACTTTGTAAGTGTTGATGGTGCTGGCAGTATGTAAACATTCATTCATTCTTCATTCGTTTATTCGACAACAACTGCATACTAGACAATAGGTTATAATGTCCCAAGAACCTTATGAATTTCCATATCCCCAAGTAGGTCCTCACTGAGTGAATAATTAAGTCATAGTTTCTGCCTTCAGGAAATTATTAGGTCTGAGAGACAGACAAGCAAATCAATGATAATAGTACAGCAAAGGCAAATCCCTTGAGATGAGACAGGCATGGGTGAAGGGAAGCTAAATAAATCTCTGATGCAGAAAGGGGGTCTGGAAAGATGCCAGTAGGAGGTAGCCCCAGGTTCAGTTTTGAAGGGGCTGGCCAGGTGAGGAAAGAGAAGGGCAGCGTATCAAGCAGAAGAATGAGTTTCTCACCAGTAGGGAGTTTAGAGAAGAGGGGACCACAAGAAGTATGGGAAGAGGACATGGTCATAGGAAATGAGGCTTGAGAGGTGGCCATGGCCACATCAACAGAGACCTTAATAGTATGTTAAAGGATTTGAACCTACCTAACCTCCCTGACAGGGTGCCATGGAGTCAGGTCAGGGAATGGCTCAGGTGTCTGTCCACTTTGGTGTAACCACCTGACATTGTGGTTAGACCGTGGTGCCTGAGTGCAGAGCACCATCAAGTCACCTCTTGTCACCCACAGCTGCAGATAGCCAGGGCCAATAAAATCACACATAAAGATTCCTGTGCCTCCCTGCCCAGTGCTCCCAGGACCCGCCTCTTGGCAAAGCCTTACTAACCTTTCTAGCCCCTTGCAGACTCCACATGTCACCTTTCACTTTCCTACCCATCATGTTGTCCTCACTCTTCAGGGACTCCTAACAAGGGCTTCTTTTTGTCTCCTGCCTAATAAGGAATGATTTGCTTCTATTTGATGGTTGGTTATGCTTGGCTTTATGGGACCCTCAGATGGTGGAAAACACCAGACATACTTTGTAACCTCTAATGGTGGGATGAAAGGCAATATTTCAGGAATTGCAGGCAGCCAGGAGACAGGAAGCCTGATCCTAAGAGTGGTTAGAGCAGGGCCTCCCGCTTCCCCATCCTTGCTGCTTCGGTCTACAGCCTGCCCCTCCAGCAGGTCTTTTCCCGGTCTGTTCTCCCTCCTCTGCTGAATGCTTTTCTTTCCCATTTCTCAAATCGAGCTCCTGATCCTCTCCTTGGACTCCTAGTTGCATTGTCGTCTGGTGCCCAGCAGAGAACTGGCGTCCTTTCTCTGACCTCTATCCTAAGATGGATCCAAACCTCCTTTGTTGGCTCTGCCTCTAGTAGCGAAGTTTCTGACGTCAAAGGGTGTCATTGGAGCTGCATCCTCTTGGTTAATGCAAGTAATAGACACAATTTTATTATTGAGGGACCATCTGAACCTCTCTGTCGGTGACTCTGGAAGTAAAATGTACCATGGAAAAGCTCATCTCTTTATTACTTGTTTCTTTTTCCTTCTCTCCTTTTTTCCCCCCTTAGGCAGGAATTATTACAACAATAAAGAAAACTAACAAAATTTTTCTCCAAATCCCACAACCATGAGTCATCAGCTGTTTTTACTTTTCCTGATATTCTCTTCCAGTCCCTGCTCATCTACAGCGACATTAACTAAATTCAGTTTTGAAGTGCATTTCTTTTTTATGCCAAATGATCATATTTGGAACAGACTGAAGTAATCGAGCTATAGGAATATCTTGGGTAATAATGGCTTCTTCTTTTGATTATTTCCCTTTAGGAGTGACACTGCTGATCCTGTAACATGGAGGATTGTCTTCATACCTCATCTGAGAATCTGTCCAAATTGGTCAGCTGGGCCCACAGCCATGGGACTATTTGCAGCCTCATTCCAAACCTGAAACACTTGCTTTCTGAAGGTTCCCATGGGAACCTGACAGCAATGTGGGGCTGTAGTGCTGGCCATGCTTATCACTGGCCGCTAACAGCTACTTGCAGAGCTGGGTCCCAAGAGAGGGTCTGTTTCCAGGATAACAGAAGTTTTAACTCTGATAGTCCCAGTATAATCGGGGTGCCCTCTGAGACACAGACTAGCCCTGTTGAAAGGTACCCTGGGAGACCAGTGAAAGCAAAGCTAGACTGTAACCGGACCAGAGACTCTTGTGACTTCTCCTATTGTAGTGAGCCCTCTGAACTGGATGAAACTGTTGAAGAATATGAAGATGAGAACACCCTGTTTGACATGGTTTGTGAGTCTTCTGTTACAGATGAGGATAGTGACTTTGAACCCCAAACCCAAAGGCCTCAAAGCGTTGCTCGCAAAAGACCTGGGGTAGTCCCATCTTCCCTCCATTCAAGCTCCCAGGCGCAGATGGTTGACGAATGCAGCAATGATGTCATCATCAAGAAAATCAAACAAGAAATCCCTGAAGATTATTACATTGTGGCAAATGCAGAACTGACAGGAGGAGTGGATGGACCAGCCCTATCCTTGACACAGATGGCAAAACCCAAGCCTCAGACTCACGCTGGTCCCTCCTGTGTAGGGTCTGCTAAACTGATTCCCCATGTCACATCCGCCATCAGCACGGAGCTAGACCCACACGGTATGTCTGCATCCCCCTCTGTGATCTCCAGACCAGTTGTCCAGAAGACTGCTAGGGTATCTCTGGCTTCACCAAACAGAGGCCCCCCTGTTACCCATGGCACCAACCAACAGGTGGCCATGCAAATGCCTGTGAGCACATCCCATCCTAACAAACAGATCAGTATCCCCTTGTCTGCCCTGCAGCTGCCTGGACAGGATGAACAAGTTGCCTCTGAAGAGTTCCTGTCCCATCTGCCCAGCCAGGTCTCCTCCTGTGAGGTAGCCCTTTCTCCCTCAGTTAACACAGAGCCAGAAGTGAGCTCCAGTCAGCAGCAGCCCCCAGTCGCTCCAGCCATAACCACTGAGGCCACAGCACAGTGCATACCAGGTATGGCATATGAGGCGACAGCGAGTCCCTCATCCACGCACGCCAGAATTCTGCGCCGTCAGCACTTCTAAAACCATTCACTCCAGTTTGCTAGAATTCAGTCCTTTGTTAGTCATGGAAAGATAGAAACAATGACTCTTATGTCCAGGTGATACTATAAAGGAAATTCATAAGAATTAAGGCCATAACCAGTTGACATACCTTAGGGCTGAGAGGACAGCTGTAAGATTGTTCTGTTGATATTGTAGCGTTAGATTTAAGGTTGATACTTGTCAGCTGAATTTTTATATAGTAAAGTTATTTTTGAAAGTTTTAAAAATATGTTTTTCTATCAGTAGCAAGGTGTTTAGTTGTTGTTTGAAGCCAAAATGATGTTGAGTAAGGCATATCTTGACAATAGACCTAATGCTTTTCCATTATTATTTATTTGACTGAGCCAACTTGACATTGCTATTCATTTTAGTTGGTGTGGTAGTTAATAAGTTTTTTAAAAAGCAATAGACATTTCTAAAAGAGGTATTTGATCTTTTCTCTTAAAATTTAAAAGAATACGGAAACTTGGATTTCTGGAATCTGTGAGCCTAACTGGAATGGATTGAGAGGAGAGTGAAATAATTGTACGAGGCCCCCGCACCTGTAATTCTAACGTTCTAATGTTCTTTAATTCTGACATTCAATATTTATTTAATCTGGGCCATTAGTATATAAAGGGGTTGGGTCTCATGCTTTTGGCTTCGTGATTCAAATCTAGTAGGTTAGAATAGAAACGTGGACAAGGACAAACAAATGTGCAGAAATCTGTGGCATGTTTTAGTTTATTTCAGCCCTTCTCAAAAACGTCGTATATTTTGGGAAATGCTTCCTAGAAGCCTGAGGCACCTGTGCCTTTATCCTGAAACTTCCTTGGATTAAGTTGCTTTACAAACTTTTTTTCCAGTTTTAGTATCAACCTTAAGATTCCCAAAGAAGACCTTCAGTTTATGATTTTTGTGAAGACATAGTCGTGGTGTTATTAAGAAGATATTCACTGAAAATATTTCTCTCCTGATTGAAGATCATGCTTTTCAGTTTATTCACTTTTCTCTTTTTTAAATAATAGTTTTATTGAGATACCATTCACATATCATAAAATTCACTCTTTTAAAGTGTACAGTTCAATGGGTTTTGGCGTATTCATAGCATTGTTACAACCATCACCATTATCTAATTTCAGAATATTTTCATCACCCCAAAAAGAAACCCCATACCCTTTAACAGTCACTTTTTCCCTCCTCCTAGTTCCTGGCAACCACTAATCTACTTTCTGTCTATGGATTTTCCTCTTCTATATGTTTCATATACGTGGAATCATGTATTATGTGGTCTTTTGTGACCGCCCTCTTACGCTTAGCATAATGTTTTCAAGGTTAATCCATGTTGTAGCATTTCTTTCCTTTTTATTGCCAAATAATATTTTATTTTATGACTATACCATATTTTATTTTTCCTTTCATCAGTTGATGGACATTTGGGTTGTGTTCATACTTTGGCTGTTATGAATAATGCTGCTGTGAACATTTGTGAACAGGTTTTTGTGTGAGTGTGTATATTTATCTTGCTTGGGTAACTACCTAGGAGTGGAATTTCTGGGTCCTGTGGTAACTTTATATTTAACTTTTTGAGGAGCTGCCAAAGTGTTTTCCCAAGCAGCTCCATCATTGTACAGCCTCACTAGTAATCTATAAAGGTTCTTATTGCTCCACATTGTCACCAACACTTGTTATTTTTCATGTTTAAAAAAATAATAAATATCCTATTGGGTGTGTGAAGTAGTATCTTATTGGGGTTTTGATTTGCATTACCCTAATGACTAATGGTATTGAAATTTTTTTTCATGTGCTTGTTGGCCATTTGTATATTTTCTTTTGAGAAATATCTACTCAAATCTTTTGCCTATTTTAAAATTGCCTTCCTATTGGTGAGTTTTTGGAGTTCTTTATGTATTCTGAATATGAGATCCTTATCAGGTGTATAATTTGCAAATATTTTCTTCCATCCCATGGATAAGTCCTTTTCTTTCTTTCTTTTAAAAAATATTTTAATGAATTATACTTTGATCATTGAATAGCAGTGTGGTCCTTGGCTAATCTCATCATGAGAGAAAATGTTATCTTTATTAGGCTGGTGAAAGTCTTTGTTCCAGGAAATCTGACTCTTAATATATGTAGGATATAAGTAGTACCTTTTCACTTAAATTGTTATGAACCTGGTTCTAGTTTATTTATTTGTTTGAGCTCTCCTGCCTTTTTAAAAATTATTATTTTCATAGGGTGGAATTCAGAAATGTATTTTGCCAAGTGATCCAGTGTACCCAGTTTGGTGAGAGTATTAGTTGTGTTGCATACCTTTTCAGTAACTCATTCCTGCAAAGCAAGATGCAAGACTTTTCTGCATCTGCCTCATGGATAGTAAATGAGGCCCTGAGGCGCTTTGCTAAACCATGTATGAATATATTACTGTCTCATTATTTTGGGAAAGAAATTCAGCCTATTTGAAAAAAATACTAATCCATTTATTATTGCGTATATTACATTCTCTTAGGTTTTTTTCTTCCTTCATGGAAATTGCACTTCTTATATTAGCTATAAAAAGCAGGCATGCCCAAGGAGATCATGTAATATGTACGGTCATAAATTGTGATTTGGCTTTACTCTCAGAGGAGGATTAGTTTGGCTTGGAGGTGAACCTTTAAGAAAAACAGTATGAAGACTAGTTATGACGATTTTCCAAGGATGGTCCTCATGTTTTGATCCATTGTTCTGAGGAAGGATATCCTATTGCTAAGATGTCATTAACTTTGGAGAAATACTATTTGAACTGGAAACAGCAGTGGGACAAATAAAACTCAGACTCACATTTTTCTTTTGAGTGAACTGTATAAAGTTAACATAAAATTTACTTTTTACTCTAGTACCTAATTAGATTCTGTGTTCTAAAGTTTTATTTATGTATTTGTGTTTGCATGTTTATTTATAGTAGGTAATCTTCTTTCTAACATAGATTTTAAAAAATTTAGAATCTAGCATACCCAGATTCATGTGAATGACTTTGTTACAAATGGACCTTACATCGTTAATATGTAAAGCGTACTTGGGACTAAGCAAAGAAGACAGGTTCTGAAAGCTAAGTCAGGCTCTTTTAAAGTGGATGCTCTGTACTGGGTCTTTATCAGATCATTGCAGAAATACTGCATATCTTTAGATAACATTTTTAAAATAAATAATTTGACAAATCACTATTGAGTCAGCCAGAAACAAAGAGAAATTGTTCCATTTTGTTTGGTTTTACTGTTGCCATTTAAATTTGATTCCCATAGTGGAAAATCATCCCTACTTCTGTTCAGAGCTGAACTCATAAAATTATAAAATGTTAATCAAGGTATAGATAAAATCATTAATTTTCATGTCAATCCTGCCATACTGCTCAATCCAAATCTTAGCAAACAATGAGTAAAGAGGGCATCTATTATTAGAAGAATTATTGACTACCTACTAGTAGCTTGGATTCCATTAATTTTTGAGGTTTTATGTAAATTTGGGGCATTTGTCATAATGACATTTAAATCTCGATTGCATCATGAGTTAGGGTTTTATGTGTATATTATATTTCTTCAATATACTCACACACACATAGCTTCTTTTATGATTTTGTGCAAGGATCCCTTTTATTAATCAACTCTTTTCCCAGAAGTTCTGTGGTATAAGCAATCAATTTTTGCATATCAAATTTGTATGTATATATATTTTTTCTTTTAAAAAATATATATTTATCTTTTTCTGATAGCTTCATATGGATTCTGCATATATTAGAAATAGTAACTCATAATCTGTCATGTATATTGGAAATACATTTCCCAAGTAACTCAGTCTCTCATGTGTATTGGAACTGCATTTTCCACTTTACCATTAGCTTTTAATTTTGTTGATGACCTTTTTTGAGGTATGAATTTTCTTAATTTTTATGAAGGCGATTATTTCAGCATCTTATCAGTCAATCAATCTTTTCTGTCTTTGGTATTTTGCTTAGGAAGTCCTTTCCATACATTGGGATCACATAAATATTTCTCTGTATTTCCCTCTTGTTCTTTTATGGTTTTCTTTCCCTCTCCTCTCCTCTTCCTTTCTTTTTTTTGACATTTGACTTTACAATTAGAATACGTTTTGGGGTAGAACCTCATGTTACTATTTTTGCAGATAGATGTCTCAGCTTCATTTGTTGAATAATTCTCATTCTTCACTGAATTGATTCATATACCACATTTTTGTTTATTATTGGGTCTATTTTCAGTTCTGTTTTTATTGATCTCTTTATTTTTTTCTTCTAATTTTTACTGTTTGAGTATTTATTTGTATAAATTCATGGTGATTTTATGCAAAAAATGCATTCAGAAAGAGAAATGTAGTCTAAATCATTTAATATGCTTTTTGAAAAATTACTCATGTAAAATTGAGTTCAGTGAGCTTTTAAAAATTGATTAAGGTATATATTACTGCCAGTTATTTGGTCTGTGTTGACACAATAGATAATGGTTTCTCTTGTCAAAAGCAGAAAATCTGAGTTAAGATCAGTTAAAGGAGAGAATTAACTGCCTTATAGCCCAAGGACAGATTTTCAAACCAACTTTCACCCGGGCTCAGACAGTATCAAATTTCCCTCTTGCCATTTGCCACCTTGCCTTCCTCCATATTAGATTCACCCGTTATACCTGATCCCTGCATGGATCCAAGATGGTTGTGCTGCTGGTTTCTTGTCCAGCAGTAGACAGAACCTGTGTCACAGCATTCCCAGTCACCGCTAAACGACTCACAGGGGGATCAGGCCCCCATCCTGGAAATGGTATTAAGACCAAGCCTACACAAACTGCATAGCTGAGTGTGGGCGAGGGGTGGAAGTATTCTTCCAAGAACATTCTAGGTATTATTCTTGAGAGGGGCAGTAAACCAGAGATTCCTACTACTGTTTATGGGAGGTTTGTTTTGTTTTCTTTTGAGCATTTAGGTTTTTTTATGTGGGCAGATAGGAAGAGTTGTTACGTGTTTTATTTAAAGGCAGCGAATATTGGAAAAGTGTTCTAAGTGTGGAAATGTGTATAAATATGTGTGCTTGTGTATACATACACATGTATATATATACATGGACACATACTTTATATATTTCTTTATTCCGTGAGAAATATATGCCTCTTCTTAAAAGAAGAAACAAGACTAACTGGGCACAGTGGCTCACGCCTGTAATCCCAACACTTTGGGAGGCCAAGGCGGGCAGATCACCTGAGGTCAGGAGTTCGAGACCAGCCTGGCCAGCATGGTGAAATCCCATCTCTTCTAATTTCTGTGGGTACATAGTAGGTGTATATATTTATGGGGTACATGAGATGTTTTGATACAGGCATGCAATGTGTAATACTCACATCATGGAGAAGGGGGTATTCAGCCCCTCAAGCATTTATCCTTTGTTACAGACCATCCGATTATACTCCTCTAGTCATTTAAAAATGTACAATTAAGTTATTATTGACTACAGTCACCTGTTGTGCTATCCCAACTCTTTACTACTCAAGTAATGAGCAAAAAATGTGACAGTGTAACTGCCACACCTTTCCTTTCCTAAGCCTGATACTGTCAGGGAAGAGTTGAGTCTGGTCTGATTTCAGACATGACCAAGGAAACAAGGCTTCCAGTGAGTCCCTTCACCTCACCTTGGTGGTGGTCTTGGGTGGCTGCACGTTCTCTGAGATCTCAGCTCGCCAGTTCCTAACAGGATTGTGGCAGAGGATAAATGGGATAACTAGAGTTGAAAGGTATCAGGCCTGTGAGCAGGGTTCACTGTTCCTTCCCCTCCCTTTTAGTGTACGATTTCCTACATGTGGGGAAGATTCCCCCCAAAGATCACTTCCAAGGTTCGCTTCCTGGATGAGTGAGGGAAATAAGGTTCCAGACTTTCCTGTTAATCTCCGCTCCTGCTCCCCGAGCTGGCCCTGGGCACTGAGGACTTGGGGGAGGCCGGGCAGACACGGCATTTTTGGTCTTTCCTCGTGGCCTCCTGAAACTCTGCGTTTCTAATGTGCTCCCAGGTAGTGCTGGTGGTGATGCTGGTCCACGGATCATATTTTAGTAGACACATGGGTGTAACTACATGAAACTAGAATCTACTTCTCACAGAGTATTGAGCACAATCTAGTGATGGTGATGAAAATAAAAATAATAAAGGTGGCCATTATCCATTTATTGAATGTTTATCGTATGTCAGGTACTCTCTTTAGTGCTTTGCCTACATTTTTGCATTTGGTCCTCACAATAACCCTGACAGGCAGACATTATCATTACTTTACAAATGAGGGAACTGAGTTTCAGAGAAGTGAAATGACTTAACTAAGGTCTCAAGGCCAGAGTAGGGAATCAACTCAAATACATCTGATTCTATTCATCTCTGAGAGATCTGAGAAAAAAATAAAAATAAACACATCAGACTCTAAGCTCCGGGTGGCCAGGCTCCACTCTCCGAGTGGCCAAGGGACCAAGAGAAAGCAGAGAGAGCAGAATATGAATGGCAGTAAGAGTGATTTGTTCTCACCTGCTGAATGATTCAGCAGCTCAGGGGAACCTAGACATCTCTGAAGACCTAAGCCATGTCTCAGGACACTTTCAGATCTCACTCACCATCCACACGTGAGATCTAGAGGACAAAGGACTGTAATAGGCAAGTGACAACTCAGCCCTCTAATCTTTTTTTTTTTTTTTTTTTTTTTTTTTTGAGACGGAGTCTCGCTCTGCTGCCCAGGCTGGAGTGCAATGGCCGGATCTCAGCTCACTGCAAGCTCCGCCTCCCGGGTTCATGCCATTCTCCTGCCTCAGCCTCCCAAGTAGTTGGGACTACAGGCGCCCGCCACCTCGCCCGGCTAGTTTTTGTATTTTTTAGTAGAGACGGGGTTTCACCGTGTTAGCCATGATGGTCTCGATCTCCTGACCTCGTGATCCGCCCGTCTCGGCCTCCCAAAGTGCTGGGATTACAGGCTTGAGCCACCGCGCCCGGCCCCTCTAATCTTTTAGAAGATCAGATTGAGTGGCATAGTCCAAAGAACAGCTCTTATTTCAACTAAAGGGAGGAGAAACAGTGATAGCCCTGAAAAAGCTAACTAACAAATAAAAAACGAATCTATAACCAAAGATGACAGCTTCTGTTCAGCACCCACTAGTTCTGTGGAATGAGCTTCTATGCTTCCTATGAAGAGTGGAGGGAAGGATTCAGTGACATGGGACATAGCTGTCACTGAAGCAGCACATATAGTATTCTCTGGCATTGGCAGGTGCATGTTACATGTTTATTGAATGAATCTCTCCAAAAAAAAAGAAATGCAGAATCTCAGGCTCCATCCCAGACCCACAAAACCATCATCTGCGTTTAAAAAGATCTCCAGGTGACTTTGTATATGCATTAGAGCTTAAGAAGCAGTGATCTAGGAAATTCAGGATTACAGGCTACATTGTCATTTCATCTGGCCACCCAGTAACATTGAGCACTCTTCCTGTCTGTTGAGCACTCTTCCTGTCTATGTGAGAGAATTCCCTCCTTTGTGCATCTGTACCTCCCCATAGGAGATGCCAGAAACTTGCTTTCCAGGTTTACATTTCAGCAAGGGCAGTCCTGTGACCTTAGGCTTTGCCAGTCAAATACATCCACATCAGACTGGGGGAGCTCGGGGATGCAAATTAAAACAACAAGGTACTATCTTACTCCCATCAGAAAGGCAAAACAAAAACAAAAACAAAAAACACTTAACTATCCCAAGTGTTATTGAAGGTATGAGAAAATGGGGACATGCTGGTGGAAATACAAATTGGTACAACTACTTTGGAGAGCAATTTACAATATCTAATAAAATTTAAAGTGTGCGTATCATACAACCTTGGAATTCAATTTTTAAATGCCTTAGACTTTCTCATAGTATATAAAAGGAGATATGTATGGGGTCTACAGTGCGACTTCTTGATAACAGGAGAAAAAAAAATCAGTTAACAACCTTAGTGTCTATCAGTAGAGAAATAGATAAATACATTGTGATATATTTTTCAGTGGACTAGACGAATCAGCCAGATGTACACTTATTAATGTAGATAAATCTTGGAAGACAAAGTTGCAGAATATTGTTATATATTAGAATAACACCATACCTGTTTAAAGCACGTGAACATTACGATGTAGTGTGTGTTGCACATACACACACACTTAAACATGGACTGGAAGGAGACACTCCAGATATACAGTAGTGGTTTTCTTTGAGGAAGGGATGATGGAAACAGGTACATGGGAAACTTGAACTGTATCTATAATTTTTTAAAATATGTATGTAACATATATAGTGAAATACGAACATTTATGGTGGGCACTCAGCACTCTGGGAGGCTGAGGTGGGAGGATCACTTGAGCCCAGGAGTTCAAGGCTGCAGTGAGCTATGATTGTGTCATTGCACACCAGCCTAAGCAACAGCAAGACCCAGTCTCTTAAAAAAAAAAAAAAAAAAAAAATCTGAGTGATGGGAACATGAGTTTATGTTAACAGGAGGCAACCTTAGCACAGTGCTTCAGGTGTGAACTTTTTTTTTTTTCACACAACAACCTGGATTCATATCCCAGCCCTGCTCCCTTCTTTTCTGGGTTACTTTAGCAAGTTACTTAACCTTTCTGTGGCTTAGTTTTGTCATCTGTAAGGTAAAGATAATAAAGCAATCCTATAGGGTTGATATATATATAGATTAAGTTGAGCTATACAAAGCCCTCTGGTTCATGGTAAACATACTCTAGCTGGTATTCCGTATACTTTTTGAATGTTTAAAAATGTGATTACTGGCTGGGCGCGGTGGCTCAAGCCTGTAATCCCAGCACTTTGGGAGGCCGAGACGGGTGGATCACGAGGTCAGGAGATGGAGACCATCCTGGCTAACACGGTGAAACCCCGTCTCCACTAAAAAATACAAAAAACTAGCCGGGCGAGGTGGCGGGCGCCTGTAGTCCCAGCTACTCGGGAGGCTGAGGCAGGAGAATGGCGTGAACCCGGGAGGCGGAGCTTGCAGTGAGCTGAGATCCGGCCACTGCACTCCAGCCTGGGCGACAGAGCGAGACTCCGTCTCAAAAAAAAAAAAAAAAAAAAAAAAAAAAGTGATTACTTTTAAAAATAGATCGTGAAGCATAAATAAAACTGTGGAATATTTACGAAGGCATTGTAACATTATTGCTATTACTGAATATGGAATATTTTTGTTAGAAAGCAAACGTTACTACCACTGTCTTCTAGTGTATTTGTTTATGGACAAGGAATTTGAGAATTATCCTCACAATTTTTAACACTTTGGGTTTTCTCCTTACGATTGTGATGAGATGCTGTCATGGGAAAGTTTTTTTAAAGCTCTTCTGTTGGAATAAATAGAAAACACAAAAATGTCTATTATCTATGCAGTACTTTTATTCCAGGATCAACATTGCCTGAGTTACACAAAGTGAGAGGTGGTTTCCTTTATTTTACTGATGGAAATGACACACAAAGAAGGTAGATGGTTTGAAGTTATGCCGGGTGAGAGGGAACCTGGCCTCCTCCTTGTGAACTGAGAGGGACAGGGTTGGTGACCTGCACCGTGCTCCCTGCCCTTGCCTTTGCCTGCGTAGCTACGGGAGTAGTCTAAAGTGCTGACTGCTTCCCCTTCCTCTCCTTTGGTGTCACATCATGCTGATCACTTATACAAAGTCGAGACTGCTAGGTTATATCCTAAAAAGGTCATTTATTTTTAAAATGAGAATCAAAGAGGACCTAGAGTTTAACAGAAGGATTGACTGTTTCAGGAGCAGAGAGACATGTCCCTTAGTCTTTTTTCTATTAAGTATCTGCACAAGTCACTTGCACTTCAGTTTATCAAACCTGTTTTCAGGATCAAAGACTGGTGGAGATGAAGAATATTAAGTTTCCTGCCTCGAGGATATCATTGTTTATAAAGGAGGCAGACAAACCAGCAACTTCAAGTGTATAAGAAGGAGGTGTATAAAATATAGCTGAAGATACATGAAGAGTAGTTAACTCAGCCTCAGGGAATACATGGAAGGGTATTTCAGGTAGAAGGAATAATGTGAGCAAAGATGGTAGACCAGCAAGGAGTTGACTGTAGCTTGAGAATATATCTCAGTGGAGCCGGGAGAGTTGCTGCTGGAAAGATGGGCTGGAAAGCCACCTGTGAAAGGCTGTGCATATGATGTCACTGTCCTCCGTGGAACTCAGGGGGACACAGTTCATTATCTTAGTATTGGGGAAGTAGGGGCTGGGACAGGAGGGCTGTTTTATAGGGTAACAGTAATCCAGGTGGGAAATGGCAGTAAGTACTCACATGAGATAACAGTGAAGGCATTGGAGAGCAGGAGACAGGTAGGTGTTTTAGGAGTTAAAAATACAGAACTTGGTGATCTGTGAGTGTTTTGCCTCTTAGAGTCTCTGTTGTCATCCACATAATCTTCCCTGTCCAAAGGCACAACACTATTTTAAGTAATACCAAAAGGTCTTCAGGGCACAAAGATCTGCAGTGAAGTCATAGTGTTAAGTCCTCTATATGTAGGATAAAGCAGTTTGAAGAGTTCCGAAGCATGTAATGATCATTCATCCAACAAATACCCATTGGAAGCCCACAAAGTGCCAAGTTCAGGTTAGGTACTTTGGATACAGCAACAAACAGAGAAAAAACATGGTTCCTGTTCTCATGCTGCCTACATTCTAATGAAAGAAAGACATCTCAAACATCCCTAGTTTGAAAACAAAACAAAACAAAACTTTTAAATATTTCCAGAACCGAGATGCTGTTAATCAAATTGTAAATGATTTTGTAAGACTAAATTGGTTGCCTTTAGATAACACATTCATCAAGGATGATGTATGAATAACAGTGGTTAAATGAACAATTAAGCCACTGTGATAAATGAGAGGCAAGTCTTTCTTAGGTAGAAATTAAAAGTGTAGAGGCTAACCCATCCCATGTCATAATTTATTCGAAACACTTTCTACTCAGCTAAAAATAACAAGCCTAGCTGTATTAAAATTGTAATACTGCTTATTTTTGTGGACTAGTGACCTTCTTTAAGAACTAAATGTATATGTGTTTACTAGTATCTGAAAGGCAAAAGTAGAAAAGCAAATTGCTCTGTGTTGTACAAATGCATAATTTTCTGAGAAATTATGTTTCAGTAGCTTTTTAAAATGCTTGCAAATCCTATTTTAGTATCATTTATATTGGTATTTCACACACACACACACACACACACACACACAAAATCTTCCCAATTGGCTTTTTATTTCTTCAAGGGCATTTTCATATTATACCAATGAAATAAAAACTCTGTTATTGAGATGTATTTAAAGTTTGCCTGTGTGTGATTGAGACTTCCAAATATGTGAAGTATACCCAAATGCAGCAAACCAGCAAATAGCTATAAACGTCAGAATATAATTTCCTTTCAATGAATTGGATTTGACTAAGACTGTGAGGATGCCAGGAACCACTTCAGAACTGAAGAGGTGTTGACCTTTCTAGCTTGGTATCCATTCCTTGAGGTCTGAAAAGATGAAATAATGTACAACCTCAGGGCAAACAAGTCAGTGTCAGGGCAGTGAGGCCTTAGCTCCAGCATCCCATGAATGCAAACGTTATTCCCGTGTCTGTTTTCATTAGCAAAGCAGCAGCCCCCTTCTCCCCACAGGTAGAGCTGCCTGACCATCTTGGGTCTCAGCAGGAGTGGGCAGAATGCAGGTTATCCACTTCATTTTAGGTCCAGCAAGAGCTTCTCTTTCAATATAGATCATATTTATGTAACTAATGGCTTGTATCCCCAAAAGAGTATATTGGAACCAGAAGTATTTTTATTTTATTATTATTATTTTTTTGAGACCGTCTCACTGTGTCGCCCAGATTGGAATGCAGTGGCGTGATCTCGACTCACTGCAACCCCCGCCTCCCAGGTTCAAGCAATTCTCACACCTCAGTGTGCTAAGTAACTGGAATTACAGGCGTGCGCCACAATGTCTGACTAATTTTTGTCTTTTTAGTGGAGATGGGGTTTCACCATGTTGGCCAGTCTGATCTCGAACTCCTGACCTCAAGTGATCCACCCGCTTTGGCCCCCCAAAGTGCTGGGATTACAGGCATGAGCCACCGCACCTGGCCCAGAAGTATTTTTAGAGCATGGCAAAAATGAAAAAATATGCTTTATGGCTTCAAGGCTATTTTAAGCTTTACTTTAGGTAAGAACAGTGATCAGATTTATAATCAAGTAAATCTGATATAATGATTGATGCACCTTAGTTGGCTTATTGACTGTTATGATACACATATCAGTCTGCTTTTTTAGTACTGCCTTAAAATCGATAGGATTGCTTTCTTAGACCCAAAGAAATCATTTTCATTGCCTTTTTCAATTTTCTTTATTTTTATCATGGTAATACATATATATGGCAATCAATAAAATAATATTCCTGAATAGTAACAATGTCCCACCTTAGTTTTCATCCCAATGCCAGCTCTTCAAAGGAAACTTGTTTTCGATTCCTCCAAAAATCTGAACAAATGCATATACCTCTGTTTCTTGATTTATTAACTGAATAAAATATCTGTAGACTCTTTGTAATGAAAGATGAGGATTTAACTCATTTTCGTTAACTTTCCAATTTGATTGTTGGATTATTAAAAAACATAAGTAAGCAATAGAAGAAGTTAAAATAATGAGAGGAAATAAATATATTTTCTCCACCTAAGGATGAGGATTTTAGGGATATCAGTGTCCCTGTTCTTTCCACTGTTCTCTCCTCCCTGCTCCTGCTTCTCACAATCTTCTTATCATCACAAGTTTGTTAATATTTTTACTCTCTGTAACTAAGCCTTTTCTGCTTTATCCATAGGTTGATTCTAAATATTCAGAACCAGTAACACCTTTTATGCTATTTTCACCCACAGTGTAAATATTGTTCCTAGCTATTCATATTCTAAGATTGCATTTCTTTTCATCCCAATGAATTTCACAAGCTCTGGTACACTCAGAGAGGAATGTTTCTAAGGGTTGTTGGGTGGATAAATGACTTAATCCATGTAAAGGGCTTAGAACAATTTCTGGCACAGAGAGTAAGTCTTCAATAAGCCCATCCCAGCATTATTAGTAGTACTGTATTTCATTGCATCTGAAATGTTACTGACTATAAGCAGTATTATTATGTTCCGCAAAGAAAGAAAAGCATGCTACCAATTAAACTGTAATCCCCAGGAATTTAGAGACAAATCTCAGAATTATTAAAATGTGCAGAAGTGTATCTTAGAATCAGTGAAATGTATTCTTGTTTTGTTATTGTGTGTGTGTTTTCCTAAAGCTTTTGGTGGCCTTTCTTGACAAGAGAACAATGTACCTTCACCATATTTGTTTGCCCATGAGATTCCCATGCTAGTTTCCTGCTACAGTTTGGACTAGTTGATTTACCCTAAACCTAAGTTGATACCCCCACCCTGAGGTTTCCCCTGGGTTGATCCACTGTTCTCCTAACTTCATGTTTCCTCCTTTTTTCCCCTTGTTTTGGTGAAATCCATCAAATAATTTCCCAAGAATGGATTGGTAGGAAGTAACTTTTGGAGTCCTTAAATTGCTGAAAATTTCTTTCCTCTAATACGACTTAAAAAAAAAATACAGATGAGGTCTCCCTATGTTGCCCAGGCAGGTTTTAAACTCTTAGGCTCAAGCAGTTCTCCCACCTCGGCCTCCCAGAGTGCTAGGATTACGGGCATGAGCCACTGTGCCCAGCTCTCTAATATGATTGAAAGAGATCCTCAATACTTGTTCCTTTGGCAAGGGTTATAGCTACAAAAACTCCCAAATCTTGTTGAGAATTTTAATTAGAAATTTTTAAAAGGTGATCTTCTGTTCTTGAGTGATCGTTTCCTTCAGTTTTTCTGTTCCTTTTCTCTCATTTTTCTCTGATTCTGCCAGTTTTCTTGTGATGCCTTGTCTACTTGTTTGTTCATATTTAAGAATGCAGGACAGGCTGGGCACGGTGGCTCATGCCTGTAATCCCAGCACTTTGGGAGGCTGGGGCAGGCGGATCACCTGAGGTCAGGAGTTAAAGACCAGCCTGACCAACATGGAGAAACCCCGTCTCTAAAATACAAAATTAGCTGGGCATGGTGGTGTGTGCCTGTAATCCCAGCTACTAGGGAGGCTGAGGCAGGAGAATCGCTTGAACCTGGGAGGTGGAAGTTGCGGTGGGCCAAGATTTCTCCGACCTGAGCAACAAGAGTGAAACTCCGTCTCAAAACAAAGGAAAAAAAAAGAATGCAGAACAGAAATCTGGTGTAGGTTTCTGCTGCAGTTGTGTAAATAGGTTTTTGTCCCACTAGGCCTGAAAGTAGGATGGGGTATGTTGTGAAAAGTAGGATGGGACATGTTGATTGGCAGGGCTCCCTTTCCAGAGCAGGTGGAGAGCTGGCACTTGGTCAGCAGGCCTCCATTGACAGGGCTCAGATACCAGTACCCAAGTTAGAGGTCTTGGCTCTCCCATGTGATGGGTACCATTTCCTTAGCAAAGTTGTTTCTGATTTTTTTCTGGAAAGGAGCTGGGGTAGGATAGTGGGGAGTAGGGATGTACTGGCTGGTATAGCCATTATAAGTTTTTCATTAGTCTCCTGGGTTCAGATCCGCTTGTTACTGCCACCCTGTCTTACCAGTTGTCCCTCAGCCCGGAGCCTTTCCAAGGTTCCAGCAGTTGACTGGCTTCCACCTTGGATGCAGCCCCTGCATAGTGTGATCTGGTCCCTCATACTGCCATGTGTGGTCCCCTGACCATTGGCATCATCTGGGGGCTTACTTAAAATGTGGAATTTCAGGCCCCAGGAGACCTACTGAATCAAAATCTGCATTTTAATGAGGTCCCTGAACGATTTTATTCACTTTAAGATTTGAGAACAGTTCAAGGCTACAGTTTCATTGCTGTGTCTTAATTTTTAATACATGCCATCAACTCTCCTCCAAAGCTTTGTTAGAATCCTCATTAGGTGACAATCCTGACCCATCAAGCTCCAGACACCTTTTTTTTTTTTTTTTTTTTGAGACGGAATGTCACTCTTGTTGCCCAGTCTGGAGTGCAGTGGTGCGATCTCGGCTCACTATAACCTCCCGCTCCCAGGTTCAAGTGATTCTCCTGCCTCAGCCTCCTGAGTAGCTGGGATTACAGGCGCCAGCCACCACACCTGGCTAATTTTTGTATTTTTAGTAGAGACAGGGTTTCACCATGTTGGCCAGACTGGTCTCAAACCCCTGACCTCAGGTGATCCACCTGCCTCAGCCTACCAAAGTGCTAGGATTACAGGCATGAACCACCACGCCTGGCCCAGACACCATTCTTTAACCTCTTGCTAACTAACCATGGCAGACCTCAGAACATTTCCGGGCAGTAGTTACTGAGAGTGGAGGTGGGGGCCAACATAATGATGAAACATTGAATTTTGAAAGATGTAGTTGGTCCCAATGAATAAAGTTCAGGCATTTTCTCTTACAGCAAAATTTCATAATTGTGTATAATATGATTGATTAAGAAAGTTGATATGTCTAATACAGATTACCATTAATTATAATTCACCCTACTGTCACCCTGACATCCAGCATCTCTAGGAGCCTCTGGGCTTTATGCATTATAATTTTGAAGGTGACAGATATATGTAAGAACTCTGCTGTGTTACTCCTGGTGGTGATAAGGAAAAGAAGGGCTGTAACTCATGAGCAAAACTTAAATGCATTGAAATGCTGGATTTACTTGGTGATGGTTTAGCTTTTATGGCTATATACTTAAAGCAATAAAAACAACTTTTAGTATTGGAATTCATATAGGAAAAAAAATTTTGCTATTATATATTTAAAACCATGACTTCATTCCTTTTTATTTTTTATAGAAGTATTCCTTTTTAATTCAACATTTGATAAGTGGATTTTTTTTTTCTTTTTAGGAATGTAACTGTCATGTTAAACTACATATTGTTCTTAAAAAGCAGCATGAGGCCAGCTGTGGTGGCTCGTGCCTGTAATCCCAGCACTTTGGGATTCTGAGATTGGAGGATTGCTTGAGCCCAGGAGTTTGAGACCACCTCGGGCAACATAGAACTTGTCTCCACAAAAAAGAAAAGAAAATTTGCGATGTGTGATAGTGTGTGCCTGTGGTCCCAGCTCCTTTGGAGACCGAGGTGGGAATGTTATATATAAAGTTTTGGTGCTGCAAAAGGAATAGTACTCAAATATAAAATTTTCTTTTTAATTCTCAGCAAGGCAAGTTACTTGTATAGAAGGGTGCCCCCTTACAGATGGAGCAATGGTGAGTGCACACTTGGACAAGGGAGAGGAAGGGGTTCTTATCCCTGATGCACGTAGCCCCTGCTGCTGTGTCATTCCCCTGTTGGCTAGGGTTAGACCGCACAGGCTAAACTAATTCTGATTGGCTAATTTAAAGAGAATGACGGGATGAGTGGCTTGGTGGGAGTCAGGGCAGAGCAGGTTAATTGGAATGAGTTAGAGTGGAGCAGGTGATCGGAATGAGTCGGGGTGGAGCAGGTAATCAGAATGAGTCAGGGTGGAGTAGGTAATCGAAAAAGGTTGCTTTACGAGGAAGTTAAGTTTAAAAGTAGAAGACAAATAATTGAACATACTGACATATTAATTGTTTGAAAAGAAATTTAGAACTCATATCTAACAGGAAGATTGCCTGAGCCCAGGAGGTTGAAACTGCAGTGAGCCAAGATCACACCACTGCACTCCAGCGTGGGCAACAGAGGGAGACCCTGTCTCAAAAAAAGAAGCGTAGAATTTAGATCAGGACTGCTTGGCTTTAACACTTCTACCCACGTCACTTTGGGCAAATCACTTAAGCTTTCTGTTCCTCAGTTTCATCATCTATAAAATAAGGAAAGTCACAGTATGTTTTAATAGGGTCATTGTAAGGAACAAGTTAATCAAAGTAAAGCCCTTAGAGAGAAGTGCCTGATACATAGTCAGTGATTGATAACTATTAGCTGCTGATGCCATAAGTTGGAAGTACTTTAGTAGCAATGCAGGATGGGAATTGTAGTTTTCATTAGTCATCCTGGTTCAGGATTTAAAAATAAGACAGTAAGATAACACCTTAGTAGAAGAGAGGTAGCCTGGGTTAAGACAGTGCTAAAACCTAGAAAATTCCCTTTTGGCGACAATTAATTGGATCTGAGTAGCAGCCACACTCTGAAATAGGGCAGGTGGTTTTCAGGTAATGGGACAACGGAATACCATGTGGTAGAAAGAATGAGGTATGTCTATATGGACTGAATGGACTTGTGTTCATTTTGCCAATGTTGTATAAAAACTGTCAAAACTATGTATGCAATAGCCTGTTTTTATAAAACAAAAAAGCTGTTTGTTTTAGTACACATAGAAAAGGGTTGGCAAGGATAACACTAAATGATTTATGGTAGTTACTCCTGAAGAGTAGGAACTGAGAGAGTTTTGAGGTGGAATACTTTTTATTCTGTGTACTTTTTGGTTTTAATTTTTGTAATGATGTGTATTGCCTTTTAAAATTAAATTGAAATTAAAAATAAAATCTTTTTACATGACAGAAAGCAAAGGGGCTCACACATCCCTTATTTGCACCAGTCAATGTTATTTTCAGGGTTCCAGCTCTGCCAGGTGGTGGAACTAAACTGCAGGTTCTGAATATACATCAGTAACCCCCTTATATGTGAAATTGATACAGCTTGGCCCATAACCAGTTCCCGACCACAAACTAAAAGGCCACGGAGGGGGTCAATGAAAGCTGAAAATTATCTTATATGACGTGATGGCAGATTTAACAGCAGCTGGACCACATGCCCACCTTTTCGGGGGGCTTAGATTACTGGTCTAAAAACTAACAAAATTTGAAAGAATTGTTCCATAATTGGGGATAAAGAGTTTATGTCTGACTGGGGATGGAGAGGTGCACTGGGACTATATTTGTTTTTTGGTTTTTGTTTTGTTTTGTTTTGTGAGACAGGATCTTCCTCTACGCCCAGGCTGGTCTTGAACTCCTGGCTTCAAGCAGTCCTCCCACCTTGGCCTCCCAAAGTGCTGGGTACAGGTGTGAGCCACCGAGCCCAGCCTGTATTTGTAGAGTTAGTAAGTAAAACAAGTTGTCAAGATCCAGAGATGGGCAGAAACTAAGGGCTTCAGACAATTCTTGTGGTAGAATACCTTCCTCAAGCACCAACTGCAAGGAAGACTTGTCTGTTTTGTTTTGTTTTGTTTTTTAGACAGTAGGATCTTGCTCTGTCACCCAGGCTGGAGTCCAGTGGCATGATCGTAGTTCACTACAGCCTCGAGCTCCTGGGTTCAAGCAATCCTCCCACCTCAGTCTCCTAAGCAGCTAGGACTACAGGCATGCACTACCACATCTGGCTACTTTAATTGTTTTTTGTAGAGACAGGATCTCACTACGTTGCCCCAGCTGGTCTCAAACTGCTGGCTTCCAACAGTGCTTCTACCTCAGCTTCCCAAAGTGCTGGGATTACAGAGGTGAACCAGTGAGTCCAGCCAAGGGAGACCTTTAAATGTAGTATAGTTGGAAAGTTCTGGAAGGTGGGGAACATAGATGTTGCTGGACGGCAGCAATTTCTGCCAAATGTTTTCCAGTTTACAGAGATATAATCCATACCATAAAATACATCCTTTAAAGTGCACAATTAAAATGAAGTGTACAATTCAATGGTTTCAAGTATATTGTTGTGCTGCCATCACCACTGTGTAATTCCTGAACATTTCATTACCCCATTGCCTCTCTCACTCCCTTCTCAGCCCCTGGGAGCCACTAGTCTATGGATTTGCCTATTCTAGACATTTTATGTAAGTACAGTTGTACAATAGGGGACCTTTTCTATGTGGTTTCTTAGCATAACGTTTCAAGATATATCTGTGTTATAGTATCTGTCAGTACTTCATTTCTTCTTACAGCAGAATCATATTCCTCATATATACATATATCACTTTGTTTATCCATTCAGGAAGTGATGGGCATTTGGGTTGTTTTCATTTTTGGCTATTATGAATAATGCTTTGCTGTGAATAGTCATATACAGGCTTTTGGGTGGATAGGTTTTTCGGTTATCTTGGGGATATACGAGTGAACTTGATAGGTCGTATGCTAACCATTTTAACTTTTTGATGAACTGCCAATCAAGTTGTTTTCCTAAATGGCTGTGACATTTTACATTCCCACCAGCAATGTATGTGGGTCCAGTTTCTCCACATCCTTGCCAACATGTGTTACTATCTGACTTTTGGTTATAGCCATCCTAGTGGTGTGAAGTGGTACCTCATTGTGGTTTTAATTTGCATTTCTCTAACAATCTTGAGCATCTTTTTATGTGTTTCTGCCATACTTAATATAAGAGAGTTTTAAAACATAGGGACATCTATATATTTTCACTCAAGTTAGCAGTGATCAATAAATATTAATACTTTCACTTTACCTGTGATACATAAATAAAACTGTTTCTGACCTCCTTTCTTCGTCTCTCAAAGTGATTGATAGAAACAGAATTTTGTTAGTTTCCGTATAAAAGGACACATAACTGTGATAATAATAGAAAAACAATGAGATACAAGATAATCCCTAATGAAGTGATGAAGCTATAGCACTGAGTGATAGGGCTCAGTGCTCTCTAAGATAGTCACACAGTGATCCATTGCAGTGCCAGCAGAAAACATTAGATTTCCTGATTTTTATTTAATCTAAGAAAGAAGTTAAGCTGGCCGGGTGCAGTGGCTCACGCCTCTAATCCCAGCACTTTGGGAGGCCAAGGTGGGTGGATCACCTGAGGTCAGGAGTTTGAGACCAGCCTGCCCAACATGGTGAAACCCCATCTCTACCAAAAACACAAAAATTAGCTGGGCGTGGTGGGGCATACCTGTAACCTCAGCTACTGGGCGGGCAGAACTGAGGCAAGAGAATCACTTGAACCCAGGAGGCAGAGGTTGCAGTGAGCTGACATTGTGCCACTGGTACTCCAACCTGGGCGACAGAGTGAGACTCCATTTAAAAAAAAAAAAAAAGATGAAATTAAGCTTTACTAACCTTTAATATATTGATTGGCAGTAGGACTTATACATAGTGTAAATAAATATATATATATATTCTGGGGCTGTTGTTTGAAAGCATTCTTTTTTTTTTTTTTCTTTGAGATGGAGTTTCACTCTTGTTACCCAGGCTGGAGTGCAATGGTGCGTTCTCAGCTCACCTCAACCTCCGTCTCCCGGGTTCAAGCGATTCTCCTGCCTCAGCCTCTTGAGTAGCTGGGATTACAGGCATGTGTCACCATGCCCGGCTAATTTGTAGTTTTAGTAGAGACGGGGTTTCTCTATGTTGGTCAGGCTGGTCTCGAACTCTTGACCTCAGGTGATCTGCCCGCCTCGGCCTCCCAAAGTGCTGGGATTACAGGCGTGAGCCACTGCGCCCAGCCAAAAACATTTTTACATATGGGGTATACAATCAAAAAAGCTGGGCCCTCTAACTAGGACAGTAAATGAAATGACTGATTATAGTTGAGAATTTTTTTTAATAACTCAATTATTAATTTTCACCCTTCATTTAGCAGGGAAAATAATACTTATTGTTCTAGGGTATACTGTTTCTATGAATCTGACTTTAGAGTTTGATTAAAGAAATATAAATATATCTTTTTAAAAAATAGTACCTGAAATTATATTTTACAGAATATTTTTAGTCTCTAGGATATATTGAGATTTATGTTACAGGTCACTAGCTTTTTAACACTTTGTATACTGTTAGAATTAATTGTACTAAATTATTATTCTGTGTTATGGAAGGCAACCATATCATAATTGAAAGAAAAGCTTTATTTTCCTGTTTTGCCTGTACTTATAAATGAGTATAGAATGCTAATCCATATAGGAAAATACCTATTTTTTTTTTCTTTATAGTGTCATGGAACAACATAATTTTTATTTTATAATGAACTTCTCAAAAATATGTTTTGCTATTGTCCGTTGACCCACTTAGAAATCAGCATCCTCCTATCCATTAGGTTATTACTTCTTGGGTGGAATTTAATGAATATTAATAGCCTAACTCAGAAGAGAAGCAGGTAATTTATTATAGCTTTGTGCATTTCCATTTTTATGTGTTATCTGTTTTCCTTTTGCTTTATGTGCCATACATCTTTTGTTTCAAATTGATTAATAATGCCTTTTTGTTTTTGATTTGTACTATGCATTTTTAGTAAAAGATGCCTTCATATTTTGATCCTTACTGATTAAGATATGCAATAAATGTAGATATGTAAATTGAGTGTAAATTTAAAGGAAGGAATGGTTTCTAATCAAATGTTTGTGATAACTATTTCTGTTGTGGTATAGTAACAGTATTGCATCTCTTAGATTCATCAGATGTTACCTCTAATGTTTTGTTCTCAGTCATTGCAGCCATAAAATTTCAGTAAACTCGTGAAAAGCACCTTTCAAATACTCAGTATGAGTTCTGACTGTCATACTGATGAACTGTTAACAAAGGTGATCTTATTTAACTTCCCAGACTCCCCTTCAGTCTGCAGAGTCATATGCTGTTGGCTCTCTTTGATTACTACATGCAAAATAGCAATAATAATAGCCAACACTTCTAGTGTGCTTATTATGTCACTAATTATTTATGTTAACTCAGTTCTCACAACTCTCTGAAGATAGGACTATAATTAACTCCATTTTACAGATGAAGAAACTAAGTCACAGAAAGAGTTATTGGAGGTCACACAGTAAGAAGGTGGGGAAGCTGGAATTTTGACCCAGGTGGTTTGATTCCCAGATTTATGCTCTTAACCAGTAAGCCCCCTTGCCATGGTGATGCTTCTCTTACATGTCTCAGCATCCTCCTTCTTGACTGTTCCAGGACATGGGCCAACTTTCCCTCAGTTTGCTTTATTCCTCCAAAAACTTCATTGTCAAAACTTCTCCTCCTGCTCTTCTTTTTCTTGTTCCAATCTCTAACTGCTTTGTTAGATGGAAATCAGAGTGGTTAACAGTTGAGAAAGACACGTACAGACATGCTTAAAACCGTGCCTACCATGTTTAGATGCTGAATATGTTTTTGTTGAATGTTGAAGCAAATATGCAAATAGTAAAGTTTCTAGAAATGAAAAAGGAGATCACTTTCATTTTCTCTGTTTTCTTTTGGCTTTATATTTTTCTTACATAGTTTTAGTGTTTATTTTCTGATAGTCAAGTTAATTCACTTACTTAACAAATATTAACTAATGAGTGCCTGCTATTCATTTCTTGAACCATGGATGAAACAGTGGGGAATAAAAGTTGCATTCTAGTCTGAGCTCCTCATAGAGCTTACTTAAGTTTTAGACATTAATCAAGTAGTCACAGATATAGATGATTATAAATTGTTAAACATGCTGTGGTAGGAAAAAGCAGAGAATTGGTTGGCATAAGGAGAGGATAATGGAAGATTTTTTTTTAAGGAAGTGACATTTGACCTGAGAATGAAGGATGAGAGGTTTGGAAGTGGAGGCCGGGAGCGTATTCCTGAGAGAGGGGCCGGCTCGTGCCAATGCTTTGAGAGAGAAGATGCCTTAAGATTCTGAAAGGAAAGCATATTTGACAACGTGCATTGAGGCCACTGTCATTGGCATGGAGGAAACCATGTGAGCTTGGTTTCAGATGGGGCTGGTGAGGTGACCAGAGCCTTGTGGATCGAGATACTGAAGATTGAACTTTCACTTAAGGACAATAGAATTTCAGGGAAGGAATTTAAGCAGGGGAGTGACGTGGACAAACTGGGAATCCAGAAAGCTCATAAACTCAGGCTGCTGTGTGAAGAACATTTTGAATGAGGGTAAGAGTGAGCATAGGGAATTCTCAGTAGCTAAGTAAGGAATTTCTGTGTCACCCATGGAAAATAAAACCAGTGCCCAACCCTTCTTCAAGTCTTAAAATCTATAATTTTATATGATCAAAAGGAATACATCAGAAATATCCAGGCATTACTGTGTTAATAGTAGTTTTTCTCTTGAACATGTCACAAAGCAATATATCCTGAGAAAAACAAAACAGGACACAAAAGAAAACTGAAGTGTATAATTAAGACAGAATGGACTAGACTCTTGGTAATTAAAGAGTACTATTTTTAGGCCAAGCATGGTGGCGCACACCTGTAATCCTAGCACTTTGACTTTGGGATGCCTGGGTGGGAGGATCGCTTGAGGCTAGGAGTTTGAGAGCAGCCCAGCCTGGATAACATAAGGAGACCCCATCTCTACAAAAAATTCAAGAATTCGTGGCATGCAGTAGCGTGTGCCTGTAGTTCCAGCTGTTGGTAAGACTGAGACAGGAAGATTGCTTGAGCCCAGGAGTTCAAGATTACAGTGATTGAGCCACTGCACTCTACTCTGGGTGACAGAGCAAGACTAGAGCAAAAAAAAAAGGGAAAGTAGTATTTTAAATTAAAGTTTTGCATTGGAAAGCTATGCATCACAGAACTTTCAGTGGCTATCTTTGGATGATAGATTTACCAACAGTTTTTACTTTCTTCATACTTTTTTTATTTTGTGGGGAAAAATTTTGTATTAACCATATAATGCTTTTATGATAAAACTAATGAATTTATTTTTATTAGGGGAAAATGCATCATGTAACATTTTCCTTATGTGTATAGTGACCCTTTATCTGTTTTTTAAACTAAAGTTTATTCCTAAATTAGAAGATGCTTATGTACAGCAGATTTAAGGGTTTGTAAACTCACTGAAGTGAAATGCAGTCATTGCTTCAGAACTGTGAAAGGACTCATTTTTAGCTTTGAAAATGATTTAATGTTCAATAAAAACTTTTTTCTGAAGAGTCAGTGTTGAAAACAATGGAACAACATGTATAGGTTGTTGAAATAATGCCTGTTTAGAATATTCTGTGCTATATACTAATGGAGTCATTAAAGAATGAGCTGAAAAGGAGCAAAGCTGTGGCTTCATGGCTGAAACAGTGGAAAATGTAAATGTCACATCTATAATGAATCCATGTATCTTCTACAACTGCCTTGACTCAAGGAAAGTGAGAGTTAAAAAACAAGGTTCTTTTTGGAAATTGTCTATGATGTCTTGTATATCAAAATCTGGTGGCAGCAGCTCACTATATATTTTATGTATTATACCAGCAGCAGATATTTCAGACACCTCAGAAGAAGATACTCCTGATTCAGTGTCTCTGGCATATAATAAAAAAGTGGGGGAGAAATTTCTGCAGTCTCTAATAAGCAATATATCAATGAGTACTGTCAGATTCTGTAGAAAAGTCCACAACATGATTTATTACATTAATTACAGTCATGTGGGTTTCATGCTGCTAAGCCTGCAAATGCAGCTGCATTCTAAAGTTGATTTAAGAATATGTTTTGGCTGAGACGAAAGTGCTTCTTATTGTGATTAATATAGTATAATATTTATTCTCTTGTTCTACTCTTCTTTCACCTTGGCTGTAGTACAGAATACTTAATTTCTTTTCTGTAACTTGGAACTGGAATTCACTGAGTTTTGAGGAGCTTCATCTAGTTTTTATCCACACCTGTCATCTGGTCTCCTTTTTGCCTTTTTGTGTCTTGGTGGGTTCACCTAATGTTGTATCTCCTCCACGTGTGAAGCCTGTTTGAATTCTCTGCCTTCTAGCACAGCAGGGCTGTCCTAAGGCCTATTAGGTCACACCTACAACGTTACGTCTCTTTTTGAGGGGAAGGAACCATTAAGGAAAAATTTCATTGTCGTAATTTAATTAAAAAAAAAAAAAGTAGCATTCTTAAAGGAGAGCATTCTGTGATTCCACCTTTGTTTAGAACTGGACTGAATTCATACAGTCACATAGGTTCTCTTACAGTGACACAATTAGCTTATCACATCACAGAATTTTCAGTTTTATGGAACGGAAGGTCTCCTAAAAGCTGTTTTAGATATAGATATTAACTCTGGTTGTTCACATATGTCCATGGCAGGATATTCTTTTATATTAAATACATGAATGCCTGGCTTCAGTAGCCTTTGTAGAATCTAGCTTGGAATAATTAGCAAATATTTGCCTGAAATTAAAGTAACAATAGAGGAGGAGCTCGGGCTAGATCTAGGTAGGAATACTTTGATTTCATGAATTGGAACACATTTTCTTTTTTTTTTTTTAATTATTATATTTTAAGTTCTAGGGTACATGTGCACAACGTGCAGATTTGTTACATATATATACATGTGCCATGTTGGTGTGCTGCACCCGTTAACTCGTTATTTACATTAGGTATATCTCCTAATGCTATCCCTCCCCCCACCCCACCCCACGACAGGCCCCAGTGTGTGATGTTCCCCACCCTGTGTCCAAGTATTCTCATTGTTCAATTCCCACCTATGAGTGAGAACATGCAGTGTTTGATTTTCTGTCCTTGCAATAGTTTGCTCAGAATGATGGTTTCCAGCTGCATCCATGTCCCTACAAAGGACATGAACTCATCCTTTTTTATGGCTGCATAGTATTCCATGGTGTATATGTGCCACATTTTCTTAATCCAGTCTATCATTGATGGACATTTGGGTTGTTCCAAGTCTTTGCTATTGTGAATAGTGCCGCAATAAACATACATGTGCATGTGTCTTTATAGCAGCATGATTTATAATCCTTTGGGTACATGCCCAGTAATGGGATTGCTGGGTCAAATGGTATTTGTAGTTCTAGATCCTTAAGGAATCGCTACACTGTCTTCCACAATGGTTGAACTAGTTTACAGTCCCACCAACAGTGTAAGAGTGTGGAACACCTTTTCTAAGCAGCAATATGTTTAAAGAGTTGAACTAGATGACTTATATGTCCAACACTGAGCTAAGTGGCTTACTTTCCTATTGTATTTGATCTTCATACAACTCTTAAGAGATAGGTACAGTTTTTACTCATTTTACAATTGAAGAAACCAAGGCTTAGCTTACAGAACTTTCACAGATTTCACATAGCTCGTTAAGTGGCAGAGCTGGAAGTTGAACCCAGGCATTCTTGTTGGCAGAGCTGGAGCCTTTAACCATTGGCTATGCTATCTGTGTCAGGTACCCTGAAAGGGGTCAGCTAAGATAAGAATTGGAAAATGGTCTTTGGCCATTAGGTAGACAGTTTTGAACTTAAGAATAACTTTAGGGAAGTTAAAAAAGAAAATATCTGAATCTAGTGGGTTTCAGAAAGAAAGAATTCTTTAACTCATTATTTTGTCTAATAATAGGACCAGTCAGTCCAGCATGATTGTTGATACTGTTTTTCACTGAACAAAAATCATTTAAATAAACATTATTTAGCAACTGTTCTGCCTGGGAAATAAAAACTTTCAGACCAGAAAATCTGCTATTCCAGCAGTGTGGCAGAGGTTGGATCTAAAGCTTATTTGAAAGGAGGAGTCATTTTCTAGGTCTTCTGGGGGACTGTGTCTCAAAGTGTGGCTTAGTAGACCACACTGATATTAGAACCATCTGGGGACTTGTGAAAAATGCAGACTCCTCTTTTGGCCATAAGTTGATTCCCTGTTCTGAGGATCTGCAAGGTCAGTGCCTGGTCTCCTGTACACATGTGATGTCTCACCCCCACCTTCCAACACACACAGCGCCTGATTTAATGAATATATGAAGACCACAGTTGATAAAGATGAGAAAGCAGCGGAAGCTTTTTCCCTCTTCTTTAGGACCATGTGTTGGTTTAATAAGTACTGGTAAATTTTGTGTTCTATTTCTGTTGTCTAAACTTTTATTAAGGAGAAAGTTCCTCAGAGGCTGTAGAATCACATAGCGTACATCCAAGAGAAAGGAGCAGATGACTAATGTTTATTTAAGTGATTCTGCTTCAGTGAAAATACTATCAAGAATCATACAGGACTAACATACTATCGTTCCAAATTTTAGAGCTCCTGAACATGTATGTAAAAAATGTGTTTTACTTCCACTATTGGAAAAGGTTAACCAAGCATAAAAATAATTTGCTGGTCAGACAGCTATAACAGCATACAAATCAGGCTTCAATTAGTGATGTTAACTATCCTAGAAAACAGCCTTTGTTTTAAAGTTCTAGGAGAAAGCATAATATGCAAGGAGTTGGGTGTTTAAAAAAAAAAGAAGATACTGACTTTTTATTACATTTTATGGAAGTTATAAGGTTGTTACAATTAATTTTCCACTTTTAAAGTAAATATAGCTTACTGTTTTTTTCCCCAAAAAAATTGCAGTTATTAGGAGCTGTTGCTATAATATTTTCAAAAATGAAACACGGATGTTGGCAAATACGATTTTTGTAACCACTAATAAATAAAATTGAAGTTGGCCTATTTCCTACGATCACCAACCAGGGATCATATTTTTAAAAATACCAAGATCGTTTCCCTGAACATGGAAGGAGTCATAAGAAAATTTGATTTCTTTCAGATAAATGCATCTATGAAAGAAGCTAGTACAATACCGGATAGACAACACCGTAACATCAATATAATCTCTTTTTAAAAGGAAGTTGGAGGGAGAGTGAGGGAGCTATTCGTTGATTTTATGGGTATGTTCATTCTGGTATGGACTTTTGTTGAAGTGTTATTTGTTTTTTTCCTTATCCTGTTAGTAAGGTAAAGATATTGTCTTGTAGTAATTTGTGTGATGGCTAACGGGTCCTTATTTCCTAAGAAACTATCCCTGGGAAAAGCTTCCAGTGGCCTTGTAAGTCATTTTAATAAAGATGTCCACACCACCTTCTCTGACTCTCTGAACGGTCCTAACAAAGAATAAGGTGATTATGGAATTCTCATTGTGAGTCCCATCATTTAATGTTATGCCACTCACTTTTGTTTTTAATGCTTTCTAAATACAATCAGTATGGTTGGTCTGAAGTGGGTAAGTGAAGTGAAGTTGTATAATTACACATGGAGTTATCTCAGTAACCTCCCTTTCTGCTTTGGTGTTAATTCAATCAACAAATACTTATTGAATCCTACTACTTTTTTCAAGTGCTTTCCTAGGCCCTGAGAATAAAGCAGTGAAGCCTCAGCTCTTTTGGAGCTCATGGTCCACTGGGGAGAGACAGACACAAAACAAGTAAACAAATAGATGTATGGAAGAACCTAACAGCAAAGGAAGAATGAGGAATGTTAGAGGCAGAGAAATGGGTGTTGATTTATTTTTTTAAAAAGCACCTTATTCAAGTGCTTGGCATTTGAAGGTTTTTGCATTTAACATATTCAGTCTCTTCTTCTTGCATATGTATTGATATTACTATAAAAACATTTCACGTGGCTATCCCATTGGTCTAGCTTTATTCCCCTACCCCAAAATCAGGATTGGTGTCTTACAGCCTATGAGCACAAGCCAGACTCATTCCCATCTCTTTCCCTTTGCTCGTGCAGCTTCTTCCTAAGATGCCCTATTCTACTGCCCTTCCTAAACAAATGATACCCACTCTTTAAAACCAACCCAAGTCCCACCCAGTTCCGCTATGGATTAGAGCCCCCATACAGCTTAAGATCTGTTGGACTTCTCTTTCTTCTCCCTCTTTCTGAATTCCTATAGGGCCTAGAGCCCACACCATAAACTCAATGCGTAATTGCACAGTGCCATGTATGGTCTTTTTAATTTGTTTTATGTATGTCAATCATCTACCTATGATGTAATCTTCATAAGCATCAGGGACTTGCCTTTGACTACATCCCACAGGTCTTCTTGAAATGCCAGGGGGCATAGTGGGTACTCACAAATGTGGATTAAATATTAATTTCAGCTACAACTTCATAAATATAAATCTGCTCACCAGCTTTCTTTTTGCTTTTCAAATTTAAAATAAATTCTTATTTAATAAGCTCATGGACTTACCAGTCACTGGTATATAAAGAGAATTCAGACATTTCTTTTCTCTATCAAGTGAAAAATGAGACAAAATAGTCTTCTCTTAAATGAAGATAATAAAGGAGAAGTTTAAACATCAGGAAATGTTTCTTATGGCTTCAGATGTATTGCTTTAGTAAAATCACGAAGGAATGTGATCGCCAAATTTGTTTTTATTTTAAATTGAGTACTGTAGCAATAGAAGCAAATGGATCTGAATTTAAATCTAACATAAATCTCCCCAAATTAAATGAGAATATAACATACTGCACTAATTATGTGTTTTTCCATGCCATCTTCTAACAAGAGAGGAAATAATTAGATTAATGGGGCATGGAGACTATGTAAATAAGTACAGAAAAGCTGTCTGCATAAAAACTTAACTCAGGCTGTCCTGAGCCAGTGCTGAGGCTCTTCCTGAGACCCCTCTCCAGGTCACAAATCTCTTAGAAGTCATTAACCTAAAACTTTTCGATCTGTTGGCTACATTTACTGAAGGCTCATTTCACTGTGCTGGACATTATGGGATGGCTTCTCCTTTAGAGAGGCTTTGAATAAATTTAAGTGGTTCTTGTGAATGGTACAGGCAAGAAATACAACCTTTCATTCAAAGAACTAAGGTCACCCATACCTTCTTCAAAGAGAATCTGTGCACCCTTCCTATTTATAAGCAAAACCAAACTAGTGATGCAGTGACAGCAAGGACTGCTAAAATAGTAGCCCAGCAGGCTATAGCAGGTAGGTAGAAGGGAGCTAATGCAAATGCAAGTTCTAGAGGAAAGACATTTTTAAAATGCATTTTCGAAAACCATGCATGTCCAGAAGTTCTCCCCTTCCTATCATACTCAAGTGAAAGCCTGGGATGTTCATCCTTTGAAATATATATGGTGGATCTGTGCATTTAAAAATCAGAACATACGCTGAGTACTCTGGATTCACAGATGACAAAGACATGAAAAATAATTGACTTAGCAGGGTGTGAACACTATATATATAAAAATATAAATATATATTATATATATAACATAATTTATATATCATATATTTTATGTTTATATAATACATTATATATTTTTATATATTTATATAAATTTATATAAATATATATATATAGAGAGAGAGAAGCTGTCTGCTCTTAAACTTTGCTAAAGCTGTCTCTAAGCATTTCTCTCTCCTGGAG
Organism: Macaca nemestrina; assembly: GCF_043159975.1. Classification (NCBI taxonomy): domain Eukaryota; kingdom Metazoa; phylum Chordata; class Mammalia; order Primates; family Cercopithecidae; genus Macaca; species Macaca nemestrina. The sequence continues at coordinate 83,303,670 of NC_092138.1, forward strand.
GAGGTCACAACCTAACTGAGAGGTGTGAGATGGAATGAAATAAATATGTAGGACAATGTGAGTCTGATCACCTGCTGTCTCCTGGTTCTTTAAGATTTGGATGAGATTAGCTTCAATCTTCTACAGTTTTTACAAAGTATGATTTTTTGCGGGATCTGAGGATGGGTTAGGGAAAAGTGAAGCGGTGGTTGACTTGGATGTTCTCCTGTTCCCTCTGCCTCTGACCTCCTGCTTCCACTGAGGTAACTGAGGTTATGGATCATTTCGTTTTCTGAGAATATATCATACTGGGTCATCCAGACATCAGCCAAGCCCCTGCCCTTCCTACTTATACGAGGCAGAGTTTATTGAAGATTTTCTTAATGTGGGAGAAAATGGGTAGGTTTATATCATAACAGAGCAGTGCAAATCTGACCATGTACTTTTCTGACCAACTAGTTTTCTTAGGATAAAACGCAAGGCCCTGCCTGACCTGGCCCCAGTGGGCTTTCGGAACCTCTCCTCACACCATTCTTGCCCTTAGTCACTTCACTCCAGGCACAGTGAGTGATACTCTTACAGTTCCTCAAATTTTGTTTCCATTGCAGGAACTTCTCTTATGCTGTTCCCTCTCCTGTTCCTCCTTCCGCTCTTTGCGTGACTGGCTTCTCATTTTTAGGTCTTAACTAAAAGATATTTTTAGAGAGAACATCCTAGAATATCCATCCTTAAATGTGTCACTTATCCTCTCTGATAACACTCATTATTTTTCTTCATAGCACTTCTGCCAATTTGTCCAAGATGTATTATTTGTATTATTGTCTGTTTTCTGCCATTAGATGGTAAATTCCACAAATGCAAGGACTGTTTCCCTTATATCCATCCCTGTAGACCCAGCCTACTTAATTCCTGGCATGTCTCAGTTACTCAGTGTGCTTGAATGAATGAATGAGGTAGCTCAGCAGGACCTGATTGATTAGGTGTAGCAGAAAGGGAGAGCAGGTATCAAGGATGGTGTGCAGGTTTCAGGCTTCAGCACCTGGGTAGGTGGTGGAAACATTGAGTAGGCAGATAGGCAGGTTTGGAGACAGATCCTAAGTTACATCTTAGGTCTGGGTACAGATGTTGATTAGGCTTTTGGGTGCATTAGTTCAGGGGAGCCATAAGAAACATTCTGCTGCTTGCTCATTAAAATTTCATTTCTAATTGTTAAATAAATACCTGATCTGCTTAGAAAAAAATAATTTGTACTTGCATATTTGTAGTTGCCATTCAGTTTTCTAGGCCTTTGGGATTTTATCCATATTCAGTTTTTTAAATTTGTTATTAATCACAGCTTCCTTAATGAGACCATTTTGCCCATCTCAATGCATATATTTTTCATTAGTAACAACGACTCATTCAGTTCACCTGCTAAACCATATACATACTTCAGAAAATTAAGTCATTTTTATAGTATATCTTCTTTTGTGTTGAGAAAATTTTTTATCATCAGCATTAGATAAACAACAGCTATTTTGAGTTCAAGTTGTATTTCTTACCATGTACATTCAAAGAAAATTTCAATGAAGTTTGACCACTGAGTTACTGATGAACACCCAGATCTTCAGGATTAAAACCCTTCTTTATAGATCAGAAAGCATTGTGATTAGAAAGCTTTCAACAGACATTTATGGGATCCCTGTAAAATCCAAAGCACCAAGTTAGGGACTAGAAGTTACAGCAATCTCATTCAAATGCTAAGAACTGGATCAGAATTCTGGCTTTGAGAACACAGAAGAAAGATGTTTCAGCCACTTCTCTTGGAAATCACTTCACAAACGTTTTCTTAAATAAAACTGGAAGTCTTCTGTAACCCAGAACCGTAGTATATAAAGAAGGGGTGCTGAATGCAGTGATGAGACTGGAATTTGAATATGGCATCAAGAGACGTGGGGGCCGGGGGCTGTGGCTCATGCCTGTAATCCAAACAATTTGGGAGGCCAAGACAGGCAGATCACTTGAGGTCAGGAGTTCGAGACCAGCCTGGCCAACATGGCAAAACCCTGTCTCTACTAAAAATACAAAAATTAGCCGGGCATGGTGGCGCACGTCTGTAGTCCCAGCTACTCAGGAGGCGGAGGCAAGAGAATCACTTGAACCCGGGATTGCGCCACTGCACTCCAACCTGAGTGACACAGCAAAAATTAAAAAATAAAAGAAAAAAAAAAGACGTCAGAATGTAGATTTCATATGGAAGTAAGAGAGAGACCTCAGTTTTCCACTGAGGTGGTCCATGCTCAGTGGTAAAATTAACATTCACTTTTGAAGAACTGGAATGGGGAACTTAGGTTGGTGATGAGGGCTTCCTTGAACCGTGTTTGACACCAGAGAGTAGCATAGGAGGCAGATCAGAGTAAAGAAACACCTATACACTTGCCATCTTTGAGGGAAGTGCTCTGCCGGTGAGACAAGGCAATGGAGAGATACTTGAATTTATGGCTTGAAAGGATATACTCTGTACCAGAAAAAAAGACTAATGTACAATGATCAGCACTGAGACATTTCCTAGTAAAGTTATTGCCCCCCATAGATAAAGAGATACTCATTTAGATATCCAAGACGGAAAAAAAAAAAAAAAATGCACAGGCAATCTAGAGACCTGTAAAGGTGGAAGATAATGCTGACCATTGACTTTTCTAAAACAGCATCGAATTCTAAAAGACATCTGAACAATGCCACTGATGTTTGGGGTTCTGGGAGAGTGAGTATGAGTGGGGAATTTTGAACCTAATCAAACTGTTGCTCAGTTATAAAAACAATAAAAGTGTAAAGATATTCTTAAGAATTCAGGACCTCAGGAAAACAGTTTTCATTAATACTTTTTGAATTAGCTATTAGAGGACAAAATTAGCCAACTGAGAGATGGAGACTGGCAAAACACTTGTGGTAAGCTTTGATTCTCTCCATTTAATTACAAGACTGAGACCAAAATGTGGGAATTATGGTTAAAAACAGTATTTTAAATTATTTCTAACTATGGTAATTATTTTAAACCATGACAATGAAGAAATGTATAATTGTTAAAAGTTGGGAGGGTAGTAAGTGGGAAATGGTATAAAACAAGTTGCAAAAGATATTACTTAAAAGTAATAAACTAATAGGGTTTATAAACCTTTGATGGTATATAGGTAACATTAGATAAACTAAATAATATAATTAAAAGCTAACAATTACATAGACCAAGAAAAATAACATAATAGAAAATGATTAGTTAGAGATAGAAAAGGAAGCATATGGTATATTAATTTTGACATTATTTGTAGTGGAGTATCAAAATATGCTATATAAAAATAGATAATTTGGCCAGGTGTGGTGGTGCACGCCTGTAATCCCAGCACTGTGGGAGACCAGTGCAGGTGGATCACTTGAGCTCAGGAGTTCAAGACCAGCCTGGGCAACATGGCAAAACCATTATCTCTACCAAAAATGCAAAAAGTTAACCAGGCGTGGTGGCGCACGCCTGTGGTCCCAGCTACTTGGGAGGCTAAGGTGGGAGGATCGCTTGAGCCCTGGAAGTGGAGGTTGCAGTGAGCCGAGATCAAGAGGATTTAAGCTGGGTGGGGTGGCATGCACCTGTAGTCCCACCTACTCAGGAGGCTGAGGCAGGAAGATTGCTTGAGCCCAGGGTTCAAGGTCAGCCTGGGCAATGTAGCAAGAGTTCCTTCCTCCTCAGAAAAAAAAGAGAAGAAAGAGGATTTATGATATGATGCAAAGTTACAACAACAGTGATAACACTAGAAAAATTTACAGTAGAATAAAAACTGGAAAAAGTTTCTTTACTCTTAAAAGGAGATACTGAAATAGATAGTCTCTTTTCAGCCTCTGGCTGTTGTTTTTCTGCCTGAGATGAAGCCAACAAAAGGCGGAGGATTCGGCCAACAGAAAGAGGAGCTGAGCAAGAGCCCTGATGCAGCAATGAAAACAGAGAGCTTGACATATATTCACACATATCTCATATATATTCATATAATCACAATATAACTATAAACTCGGTAGAGACTCTCAGATTGGATCACAAGCCAAAACCCAACTATATGCTGTGCAGGTAACTGCTATCAAATGATACATACATTTCTGAAAACAGTTGACACTCTAAAAAATAACGGAACTGGCCGGGCACGGTGGCTCCTGCCTATAATCCCAGCACTTTGGGAGGCCGAGGCAGGCAGATCACAAGGTTGAGAGATCGAGACCATCCTGGCTAACATGGTGAAACCCCATCTCTACTAAAAAAAAAAATACAAAAAATGAGCCGGGCCTGGTGGCAGGCGCCTGTAGTCCCAGCTACTCGGGAGGCTGAGGCAGGAGAATGGCGTGAACCCGGGAGGTGGAGCTTGCAGTGAGATGAAATCGTGCCACTGCATTCCAGCCTGGCGACAGAGCGAGACTCTGTCTCCAAAAAAAAAAAAAACGGAGCTGTGGGGCAGACTACTCAAAGTCTATGTAACTTTATAATCAGATAACTAACAAAGCTAATTCTAATAAAATACTAGTATAGTTTAAAGGACATGATAAATTTTTAATAAGCGTGTCAGTAAATATAGGAATTTTCTGTAAAAAATTTTAAGGTGAAGTTATGTGACTAGAAAAGGATGTAAGGAAAATTGAAACTTGACTTACAGAGGCAAGTGCAAAATGCACAGAGATTGGGAAACATATATATGTAATTTTTGTTTTTTGAGATAGGGTCTCACTTTGGTACTCAAGCTGGAGTGCAAGTGGCATGATCGTGACTCACTACAGTCTCAACCTCCTAGGCTCAAGGGATTCGCCTACCTTAATCTCTCAAGTATCTGGGACTACAGGCATGCACCACCACACCCAGCGAATCTTTAAATTTTTGGTAAAGACCAGGTCTCACTGTGTTGCCCAGCCTGATCTCCAACTCCTGGGGTCAAGCCATCCTCCCGCCTCAGCCTCCCAAAGTGCTGGGATTACAAGCATGAGCCTCCTTGCCTGGCCAGAAAACCCACACATTAAATGACCAAATTGAGCCAAGAAGAACAAAGGTGGAGAGAATGGACATCTTGTAAAATACACTATTCTTCCACAGTGTGTTACCTTCTGCTGTGTTGGAACATTGGTGAAAAATCTGAGTAAAATGTCCAAAGTAGAAAATAGTTGGAATAATGGTTCAGAACACAATGAAGCAAAATTAGACATTTTTAACAAAATTAGGAAATAAAATGAACCTACCTCCTGGAAATGTTATAACACTAAAATTTTTGTATTCAAAAGTTTTTATTATGAAATCAGTAATGCATAGTAACTAGATAAAAATGATGAGAATAATAGCATTATATAGCAAGATCTAGAGATGCAGATAAACCAGTACTCAGAGGAAATTTATATACTTAAAAACTTTTATTAATATAAATAAGTAGGGAAAGAAATTAAGCATCCAATTCAAGAAGTTAGAAAAAAAGACTTAAAGCAGAAGGAAAGACAATTAACAAAAACAGAGTATTAGAAAAAAGTAGAACCAATGAAAAAATATCCAAAATCTAAATCTTTAAAAACACTAATAAGGTAAACTGGTAGATAACCAAAAGGGGTATGGAGGAGAGATTAGGAAGAGGAAGCATAGATATAGAAGACAATAAATGAAAATAAGAAATAATCACAAGCCCCCCCCCAAAATTAAAATTATCATAAGACATTACTATGTACAACTCTATGCAAATCAGTTTAAAAGCTTGGAAGAAGTAGGTGATTTTCTAGAAACTGTAAATGAACAAAGAGCTAAGCCTCCTCTCCTCACAACCCCTCCAGCACACATACACAGAGCATCAGACCTAGATGGTTCCACATGTGAATTCTACCGGAATTTCAAGTATAGTTAATACTTTCAAATCATTTTCTTATGCCAGCAGAACCATGATAGTAATACATAACAGAAATAACATAAAATAGACAAAATTTGCTTATGAATACCAATGCAGAAATAATAAAATATTAACATGCAGAATTCAACAGCGTATTAAAGGAATATACCACAAGCAAGTGGGATTCATAAGACATTGAATAATGCTTCTATATTAGGAAATCTTTTAATAGAGCAAAAGAAAAATTGTATCATCTCCATAGATGCTAAAAACCCATTTGGTAAAATTTAACATGAATTTTTTATTTTAAGAAATACCTTATTAAAATATGAATAGGAAATTATTTAATAAGTCTTAAATAGATCCATATCAGTATATCTGTATCATTTAACCCCAAAGTTACCATTATTCTTTAAAGTAAAACGCTGGGAGATTTTCTCTTTAATATCAGTAATGAGCCACAACCTATCACTGTTGTTTAACATGTTCTAGAGGTACCTGTTTTGGAAGTGCTTAGAAAACAAAAGGCTATATGGAGCATAAAAATGGAAAAGAAGTGATAAAGTTACCAGTTTTGCAAATGATGTATACTTGGAATACTTGGATTGTATACTTGCAGAACCTGAGATTATCAACTAAAAATCTTGGGTAGTTAGTTGGGTACAATATAAATATACAACAGTTAATAACCTTATATACAATTAACAGAAAATAAACTGAAAAGTTTCGATTTGCAGTAAGAATAGCACTACAGAAAATACCTAGGAATAAATAAATCTAACAAAACTCTTTAAGATTAAAAAAAAAGGTGGGGTGGGGAGAAAATCAAAAAGCTACTTGGGAGATGCAAAAGATATGAAAAATAAATAATACAGCAATAATCTATTCTTATAGAGGAAGATTCCCAATCATAAATATGTCAGGTTTTCTTAAACTTAGTATATATTTAATTTTATCAATGCAAATACCAACAGGATTTTTTAAATATAGGAGCTGATTCTAAAGCTTATTTGTTATACAAAAGTTTTAAAATGTCCTGGAATGTTTTGAAATAATAGAGTAAGGAGGAGATTGAATAGGCTTGTCAATTACTAAGACAAATTCTTATGATACCTAATTTTAAATAGTAGTATACTTTGCCCTAATAAGGATACCAGTTAATGGAATAGAATTAAAGATTCAGAATAGACCCAAATACATTTAGGAATTTAGCATATGATAAGGATGCCATCAGAGTGATGAAAAAATAGAGTCACAACGACAAAGATAAATGAAAAAATATATATATATAATGTATATATTATAGACAAAAGGTTAAATATATATTTAAAATGCTTATAATAATATTATAAGGCTAAATTAATAATATGTAAATAACAGATATTAAGAATTAAGACTTTTTAGGCAGGGTGTCTCACACCTGTAATCCCAATGCTTTGGGAGGCTGAGGCCGAAGAATCGCTTGAGCCCAGGAGTTTGAGACCAGCCCGGACAACATCGTGAGACCCCCATCTCTAACAACAACAACAACAAAAACACGTGTTTTTTTAATTAGTCAGGTGTGGTGGTGTGTGTCTGTAGGCCCAGCTATGTCCGAGAGACAAGGCTGCAGTGAGCTGGGATTACATCACTGCGTGCCAGCCTGGGTTGCAGAGTGAGACCCTGTCTCAAACAAATTTTGCTTTAATGAATTAAGACTAAATATGAATACAAATATTCTTTTTTTTTTTTTTTTTTTTTGAGACGGAGTCTCACTCTGTAGCCCAGGCTGGAGTGCAGTGGCCGGATCTCAGCTCACTGCAAGCTCCGCCTCCCGGGTTCACGCCATTCTCCGGCCTCAGCCTCCCAAGTAGCTGGGACTACAGGCGCCCGCCACCTCGCCCGGCTAGTTTTTTGTATTTCTTAGTAGAGACGGGGTTTCACCGTGTTAGCCAGGATGGTCTCGATCTCCTGACCTCGTGATCCACCCGTCTCGGCCTCCCAAAGTGCTGGGATTACAGGCTTGAGCCACCGTGCCCGGCCGAATACAAATATTCTTAAATATGTCTAGAGCTCCTATAAATGGATATTTTAAAAAGAAAATGGACAGATGACAAAATTCACAGAAAATGAGAAAATACAGATAACTAGTATGTACTTGAAAAAGTGTTAAATCTTCTAAAAGAAATGCAAAATAAAATCATAATGTGTATTACAATTAAATAAGCAAAGATGAAGAGGTTTGATAATGTATCTGGGAAGGTGTGATTGAAGCAGCACTCTTATATCTTATCATGGGAGTATAAGTTAGTTCAACATATGTGCAGGGCAGTAGCAATATAGCAGTTCCACTCTTGGAAATTGATTCTATAAATATACTTGCCCATGCATGGGAAACATTCTGTCTACAAGGATACCCATTGCAGTGTTGTTTGTAATAGCAACAGAATGCAAATAATGCAAATGCCTAACTGTAGGGAGTTAGGAAACTGGAAAAATATATATACAAGATATACCAGAAATAGATATATATAACAAATATATATACCGAAAATAGGTATACCAGAATAGAATGCAGCTATTAGAAAGATTAAGGTGACTGTATACATAATGATATGGTGTTATCTCTAATATATAATGGTAAGAAGCAGAGTATAGAAATAGGGTTTATAGTATATTCCTCCCCCTACCCCCATTTTAAAAGGAAAATAATAAGAAATACAGAATCTTGAAAATCATATGTAATCATTTGGTAACATTGGTTGTTGTGAAGAGGGAAACTTGGTAACAAAGGGTTGAGATGAGCAGGTGCCTTACTTTTACTCTACCCATTTGTAGCTTTTAGAAACTGTCCTATATGCTTGTATTGCCTGTTCAAATTTTATTAATTAATTAAAATCAAATGGATCATGATCCATACTGAAAAAAATCTTAATTTCTATTTCAGAACATACAGGTGGATATTTTGGTAAATGGCAGATCAAAATGCACAAGTCAGTTCTAGGTGGATGGCACATCAAAATGTGAACAGTGAAACAGTAAACTTTTGGAAGAAATGGAAAATGTTTCATAACCTTGAAATAAGCAAAATGTCTTCAACAGGAGGCAAAAAGCATGAATCATAAGGGAAATAAATTGATAAATTGGACTATATAAGATTAGGAATTCTTGTTTGTTAAAAGATACCATAAAAAATGAAAAGGCAAGCCACAGATTGGAGAAGATATTTGCAATAAATATAACAAACATTCATTTCTAGAATATGTTAAAAACCTCCTACAAACAGAAAAAAAGCAGACAATCCAGTAGATAAATGGGCAAAATATTTGAACGGGCATTTCACGAAAGAGGATATCCAAATGAAAATTAAAACCACAGTGGAGCACCTCTACATGCCCAGAATGGTTAAAGTAAGAAAGATTAACAGTGTTTGGTGTTGCTGAAGATAATGCAGCACCTTTTCCTCATGGTGGGGAAAGTAAATTGATATGACCACTTTGGCAAATTGTCTTTGGTATTATGGCTGAACACATGATTTCCTGTGACCCAGCAATTCCACTCCTACGTATATACCCAAGAGAGATGCATGCACATGATCACCAAAAGGCATCCACTAGAATGTTATGGCAGTTTTATTGGAAATAGCCAAAAACTGAAAACTAATAGAATGCAATATCCAGTAGAATGGAAAAATAAATTATAATATATTCACACAATGGAATGTTGTGCAGCAGTGAGGATAAATTATCTACAAATACACAACAATATGGATGAAGTTCACAAACCATAATGGTGAGCAAAAGAAGCCAGACACAAAAGAGCTTACCTTCTAGGAGTCCATTCATATGTGTTACAGTAATAGGCCAAACAAAACTATGATGTTTCAAGTCAGGATAGCAGGTTTTCTTGGTGAGAGCGAGTGACTGGAAGAAGAGGACATGAAAAAGGCTTCTGGGGTGCTGGTGGTGTTCTTTTTCTTGATCTGGGCACTGGATTCACAGGTGTATTCAATTTGTGAAAATTAATCACCATGCACTTAATGACTAGTCTATTTCATTGTATGTGTGTTACACCTATTAAAAAGTTTTTAAAAGGAATGGGTCAGAAAAAATTCTAAAACTAGAGGTAAATGCAAGACAGTTGTAATAGTTTTGTATTTTATTGTCAGTCTTCTCTGGTCTTACTTGATTTTGTTATTAACTAAAAATCTTATTCCTATTACTTAACTTTAAAACTGTTTCCTTCCCTCTTACTCATGTAAAATCAGCGATGGTGTCTTTACCCTTTCAACCACCTCATGTGGCTCATTCTATGCTGTTAGGAAAGCATGGAACAAAGCAGAGTATCGAATAGGGTTTATAGTATATTCCTCCCCCACCCCCATTTTAAAAGGAAAAGAATAAGAAATATAGAACCTTGAAAATTATATATAATCAATTGGTAACATTGGTTGTTGTGAAGAGGGAAACTTGGTAACAAAGGGTTGAGATGAGCAGGTGCCTTACTTCAACAGGATGCAAAAAGCATGAATCATAAGGGCAATAAATTGATAAATTGGACTATATAAAATTAGGAATTATTGTTTATTAAAAGATGCCATAAAAAATGAAAAGCAAGCCACAGATTGGAGAAGATATTTGCAATAAATATAACAAACATTCATTTCTAGAATATATTAAAAACCTCCTACAAACAGAAAAAAAGCGGACAACATCACACTGTGTGATATTTGTCTTTAGTTTTATTTTCCTGCAGGTGAAATGGCTGTTTGTCAACTAAGATTGAGGCCCAATAGAAAGGAAGGGAAGGCTTGAAAACAAGGCTTGACTGAAGATGAATTGAACAGGTGTAAATGTGTCAGTCATCTTCATGTGTGTTAGCATGGTGCTGAAATGCAGAGGAGATACAGAAGTAGGAGAGCTTCACCCAGGGGACTGTGGCAGGTGATGACATCCACACCAGCATTCTGGACCCTTCTGTGGTTGTCTTCACCAGTTTCACTAATAGCAGACTGACTAATGCTGCTTAATTAAATCCAACAGACTTAAACTTTTTTGCTCACATATATCTTAAAAGAACTTAGAATATTCTTTACCACTCACTTTTAAATTGACATCCAAAGGTTTTTCAACATGTTTCAATTTTGTAAAAAAGGAGGTAGGAAATAGATGAATATTTTTTAAAATGAAGAGGAGGAGGCCGGGCATGGTGGCTCATGCCTGTAATCCCAGCACTTTCGGAGGCCAAGGTGAGCAGATCACCTGAGGTCAGGAGTTCAAGACCAGCCTGGCCAACATGGTGAAACCCCATCTCTACAAAAATACAAAACTTAGCCAGGCATGATGGCGGGTGCCTGTAATCCCAGCTACGTGAGAGACTGAGGCAGGAGAATCGTTTGAATCCAGGAGACGGAGGTTGCAGTAAGCCAAGATTATACCATTGCACTCCAGCCTGGGTGACAGAGCAAGGCCCTGTCTCAAAAATAAATAAATAAATAAAAAGAGGAGGAGCAACTGTAACTAGAATCAGTATTTCATGATATGATTTGATAATATTAAATACCTTGTGAATAAAAAGCACACTGAATCATCTGAAAGAAATTAATAAAATTTTAAGCTGCTACTTTATCTTGAGCTTTTTGGTAGTTCTGTAGAATATTCTAGTTCTAGTTAGAAGAATCAACCTCACTAACATATAACCGCTTCATATGTCCTAAATTCAGAACACCCCACTTCAGGCCCCAAACACTGTTTCTAATGGTACATTTCACCTTTGTCAAAATATCCATAAGACAGGAGATGCTATGGATTTAATTATTTAAAGACAGGAAATGCTAATGGGTAGAAGTCAAAAGTCTTTTGACTTTGAGGAGCCAAACAAAATTTATAAATCAATATACCCCAGAATATGTACCATAGTAGGTTTGGGATGGCACCATGTACAAACTCAGTCTGCATCTCAGACAAAGTTTTTAAAAGATCCCATGTGAAAGTTGAGAACCTGGAAATTTTTCTCCTAAAGTTGTCTGTGACTGTTTATTTCTTAGAAAATCTTTGTTTGAAGTTAGAAGACTGCTGTGATAGGTATTTGAACAAGTAGCCAAGAAAAACAGATGTGCTGGCCCTTTTGGCTTTCCATGTAAACAGTCAAGGAAGCCAGCATGGCAAATGGTTACATTCAACCTGTGGCTTCCATGTTTTTGATGGAAAGATAAACACCTTTATTGTTAATAGATAAACAATTTCAACTGGAAGAAAATAGCATGACTAAAAGTTAAGTGTGTTGAAGCATAAAAGTTACTTTTGTATATTTGAATTTGGAAATGTGATCCCTCAAAAATGTTCTTACAAAAATAGCTAACTTGTTTAGTGAATTTTTAGTTTATATCATTTTGTAAAGTTATGTGGATTTTGGCAATTATGACTTATGATTGTCATTTTAAAATAACATGGCTATTCATATATATGTATAGTAATACACAAAGTAGTGTGTAAATAAAATTCAGTTTATTAGGAATTTTATCATTGGATGTAATAATTACAAAGACTTCCACTAAGCAACCTTACAAGTTAATACAGTTTTTCTAGATAACATAATTAAGGTAAACAAAATACTTTTACCTTATACTTTAGGAATCAGAAATTATGTATTTTATGTTGTTTGAAATTAACCTCTGTGTTTGCCTCTCAGCAGTCAATAGAGTAGCTTGTTTTTTTTTAATTGTATGCTTTCTTTAGGGTTTCTTTTGAGTTTCACCAGACCATGTCTAACAAAATAGTGATAATTTTTGACAAAATGTTTTATTGTTAATGTTAAGATCCTAAATTAAATTACATTTTACTGAAATGAAACTGTGTAAATGATGTAATTGAACTTAACTATTATTTAAAAATTGGTGAAAATAGAGTAAGATTTCCTGCCTAGGACACAAGCACTAAAACTTTGTTTCTCAAAATGTATTCTTTCAAACCTCATCATGAACATAGAGATGCTGGTTAAGATACAGATTCCTACACCTCCTACGTGGTAATCTGCATTTTGATCAAGCATCCTGGATGATTTTGAAGCGCAGGAATCTGTGAAGACAGCTATTCTAGGGCAGCATTACTTAATCATGGATGATCCAAAACAGAAAGATGCACCTCAAGTCCTTTTTTAGCAGAGTCCAAATAATAAAGTAATAAAAAGAAACGATGGGTCCTGGAGACATACGCCTTCTTTACATCTTGACTATGGTAGCCTAATTCAAATGTAACTGTCCTGTCTTTGTAGCTACAACATTTTATCCTCATTACCCTCCAAAATACCAAATATTTCCACTCATCACTTATTACAAATGCCCTGAAATTACATGCAGAATGCTTATAAAGTATGTTTACCTGAATTGCTGTAGAAGAACAAGTATTTAATTAAGTGCCATAAAAAATTTGCTTTGTCATTTTTAAATACAGATTTTTAGTGATGCATTAAAATAACAAATACAGATATTTTAGTTCAGTAAAATGGAACCAGAACAACCTGTGTTTTCACAAATGAAGTGATTCAGAATGGGTTTGTCAGCACTAATGGGGCCTCTGCACGCAGAAGTAGGATAAATAACACATTTCTGTCCCACATTTTTCCTAAAACGAAGGCTGTCTCTAATCTCTGTCTTTCCACAAACCTTCATGCACTAAACTGTGTGCCAGTGACATAGGAAGCTCATTTTGCTTGTAATGGGCGATATGCTTGTCTAGTAGATCATTTGTGAAACCGAAGTTAGCTATTATAATGTGACAGGTATGTAAATAACATTTATCAGTGATCTCTGTAAAATCGATTCTTCCTTTCCCTTGTCATTATAAAAGGAAACTTTATTTCAGAGTAGAAAGTGCATTGTCTGAACTCATCAACACCCTCTCTATCCTTCCCCCCCCCAATTTGTTGCAGACCAGGATGAAAGAGCAGCTGAGCTCAGCAGGGAGCAGAACGAGAAAACCATCCGGAGCACGCAGACCGCGCTCCGCAATTTCCGTGAGTTCCTCATCTCCAAGTATCCTTCTGAAACAAGAGAGATTTATGTCATCCCTTGCAAGGAGTTGGATGCCTACCTTGCCTCTTTCTTTGTTGATGCCAGGCAGAAGGATGGGTCCGAATACGAACCCAACAGCTTGGCCAATTACCAGTGTGGGCTTGAAAGGTACCTAAAGGAACACAGGTATGGCTACAGCATCACCAGGGATAAGGAATTCAAGCGTTCCCAAGAGGCCCTGAAGCAGAAGCAAATTGAACTCCGCTGTAAAGGAAAAGGAAATAAGCCACACAAGTCCATGAAGCTCACCTTTGCTGACGAGCTCATCCTGCGGAAAAGGGGACTACTAAGCCGATATAATCCCGAGGGTTTGCTCAACCTAGTCTGGCTCAACAACACAAAAGCTTTTGGGCATTGCACAGGCTTCCATGGATCTACCTTAAAATGGGGTGATATCCGGCTCCGGGTAACAGAGACGGGTCTGGAGTACTTGGAGTGGATGGGTCAGGACACAGGAGACCTGAATGCCAAAACCAAGAGAGGGGGGACAGACTCCCGTGTGTATGCCACCCAGCACGCCCCACAGACCTGCCCTGTCCAGGACTATAAGGAGTATGCCCAGCGGCGGCCTCCCGCCATGCGCTACGAGGATGCCCCTTTCTACTTATCCATCAAGCCAGTCGTTAACTTGGCCGCTCTGCATTGGTACAACTGCCAGGCCCTTGGCAAGAACAAGCTGGCCAAGATGGTGAAGACCATGTGTGAGAAGGGCAACATCCCTGGCAGGAAAACCAACTTCAGTGTGTATCAGAGCTGCAGCACCTTGTCTGAAGCCCAGAGCAACCAGCTGGTGCTGATCTGTAACAATCTGAGCCAGCAGGCTGCCCAGTCAGTGGCCGGCCACTCCAACAATGGCAATTTCATCGTCTCCGCCTCCTATGACTCTTCCTCAGACACCGCTTGACCAGGTGGCTTGAGCAAGACTCCAGTTTGGTTACCATGTCCAGAGAAACTGTGATTATACACCGCTTCTCATTCCCCTTCCTGTGCCCTCAGTGTTAATTCACTTTATAAAAATATAAATATATAATATATTTTTCTTTTTACAAATAAGCCAATGGAGATAATTTAGTATTACTAACATAGTATTTATAGGCTTAAGACAAATGTACTTGTGAGTGATCAAATGTAATTACTGTTACAGACTTTACAAAACCATATGTGGTTCTCAGGCAACACATAGGGAGGGAATTCTGTTTTTTAAAAACTGTCGTAAAGGAAATTGAGAGTCATCCTAGACTTACATGCTTGCGTCCTCAACTCCTGCTTTTCCTTCCCACCCCAACTCCCATTTTTTGTCTCCTTAATAAATGGCTTTATTTTTTTAATTTTTAAAATTCTATATTAAGAGGAGACATTAACTTTACTGCTGACACAAAACTGTATTCAGCTAGATCCAGAATATAAAAGTGTTGTATAAGCTCCACATCAAAATAATTTACACCTTCTCTTTTTTAACTTGAGTTTTAACTCCTGTGCCTCATTTTTTACAATGTATGAAGATCTAGATGTTTAGCTAACATCTTTTATTTTGTGGGGGGAAAGGGTAGAAGGAGGGAATAAAGGTGCCATTCTTTTTGGGAGCTACATGATTTGAAAATAATATGCAAAGTCTGATATTGTGGCTAAAAAGACTGTTACATAGCTCATTTTAACTATTGTGCTTGAACCTGGAAAGAGTGTTTCTTTTTTTGTCCCTAAGAAATGGGCATAAATGAACTTTGACAAGAAATTTAAACCTACCAAAGCTTTGAAAATGTTGCCAAGCATTAAATTATGTATAAAGAGAAGGTAAAGGGTGGAAAGTCTTATTAAAAATCTAGAAGCAGTAGTCGAGACAACAAAAAAACTCATCCTCTTCAAAGTTCATATTCCCCGAATTACTTACTTAGAAACATTAAACAGTCTCTTTTCTCCTGGGGCAAGGCTGGGTATTTGATTCTGTAATTGAGATCCAAGGAATATAATATTGGCACTCATTTTAGGTAACAATATTTTGTTACCAGATTTTGCTGAATTCAAGGCATTCTTGAAAATGTGTGAGATTCTTCTATAGTAAATATAAATGCATTTATCTGTGATATCCTGCAATTATTATAATAATTTTGGTTAAACATTTGTGGCAGTTTTTCCAAGGTCTTTGTTTTCAAGTCTTGAAGCCTGTGGTGAATTATTAGTTAAGATATTTCAAAAATAAAATAAATTTAGACATTAGAGCCACAATAAAGCTGAGCTAGGTTCCTATTCTGTATAATAGCAACACACATAAACCCCAAATCTTGATTGTTTTGTTGGACCTGGGAATTCTATTGGGAAATATTTGTTCTTCAAGGCAACCTCATAATTCACATTAGCTAGAAAGGTAGGTGGTATTTTGTACATTAATTTAGTGTATAACCAGGACAAATTTCATTCTGAATTGCTTTGCTAAATCATCACAGAGCTGAGCTCTCCCATGGTCAGGGAACTCCTTCCAACACCAAGTCATAAGCACATAAAGACCCGTTCCTCTAAGCTGTGACCTTTCATCTGGCTCGGGAGTGGGAAGTCAGCTGTGGACTTTGTGTGGTGGAATTAACCTCATGTTCATGACTTTTCCTCCATAGAGAAGCATTCATTTATACATCTAGAAACAAGAAGAGAGGGCAATGTCTTGCTTTATGTTTTTGTATTGATAATGATGAAAGCTGCCATTTTTGAGCCAGCATGCATGCCAGCACTGTGCTAAGTGACTTACATGCATCACATATGTAAGTCATAGTTACTAATCGTGAAAAAAAAAAAAAAAAGGAAAACACAGATAAGGATAAAGAAAACAAAATATATACTCATAAGTCTTCTAGCCAAAGATTACCATTAACATTTTGGCAAATATTTCTTCAGACATATTGTAATACTTACATATTTATTTCTGTATACATTATCTTAATCTTTTCAGCAACTTTGAAAAGGTGAGTTATCTTCATTTTATGGTCAGGTCAAGATAAGTCAATTAGGTCATAGCTAAAGAAACGGTAGTCTGTCATTTCACTCCAGAGTTTTTTTTCTATTTACCTTTCTCAGTACCAACTCATAATTAATTTCCAGTGGTTTGAGCCAGAGCTGGGGACACAGTGTCTTAACATCTCTGAAGGATGTCTGATCAAAAGGAATGCTGAGTGATCTTTCATGGTGGCAGCATGTCCTCTAGTCCTCTCCCACACCTATACATTTGGAGCCACAGAGCCTCTTTCTCCCAGTTCTCTTTACAGAACCTTCCTGTTCTTATTCTATAGCTAGTCCTTACAGCATCAGACAGCTTACTTTAAGGGAACTCTTTAAAAATATATAGTTATTTTTATGTGGTTACCTCTCATATTTAAAAAAAGTTCTCTGTAAAACACTTAAAATGTTATGGTGCATCTAATTTTTAATTGACAGTTTCTAAATTTTTGGTATGTTTCTGACAGCACAGTAAGTTTGTCTTAAGGAAGAAGAACACTCAGTCTGCACTGAGAAAGCAGAACTAGAAAATGTCAGTTCCCTATCTGTGTTTATTGAGGTACTAAAATGAAAATCTTTGTCCTGCTTAATCATATTGCATCTTCATTTAGAAGAACACAATTAAATTGAGAATGTGAATTATTTTTATTTATTTATATTTTTCTGTGATAACTCAAACCAAATAGGAACATCATGACTTTTAGTTTCAGAAAACTGTTTTCTGAGTAATGACTTGGTAGAAGCATAGCCAAATTACAGTATCTGTCTTTTTTTGTTTGTTTGTTTGTTTGTTTGTTTCAATAGAGACAGGGTCTTGCTCTGTTGCCCAGGCTTCAGTGCAGAGGTGCAGTCATAGCTCACTGTCAACCTCAAACTCTGGGGCTCAAGAAATCCTCCCGCCTCAGCCTCCCAAATAGCTAGAACTACAAGTGCACACCATCACGCTCGGCTAATTTTTTGTAGAGATGGGGTCTCGCTGTGTTGCCCGGGCTGGTCTCAAACTCCTAGCCTCAAGAGATCCTCCTGCCTTGGCCTTCCAAAGTGCTGGTGTTATCTCTTGGAGTTAATTATATTATGAAAAATCTACAACTACCTCTCAATTTTGTGTTTTCATCTAAATGATACTGAGGAGATAGTACTGCCAGATGCCATTTTTATTATTTGTAATATTAAGAAAAAATCATGTTCATGCTGTGGCAGAGGCAGGTGTCAAAATTGCATATATACTTTAGCAAAAAGTCAACAGTCCAGCAGGTGTTCACTACAACTGAATGTGCTGCCTTTTCAGGCAATCCTGTGGCTCAAATAAAGCCATATTTGCAGTGCTTAACTTTATGATCAATGTAATGTCATGTAAGAAACCCTCCAGTGTTCCTCACATAACTGAAAGTTTTGCACTACCTACAACAAAAACACTGAACACTGTCAACATTTGGATGACATAGCTGCCTAATTTGGTCTTTGTTTTCATATTCATGTGAGTGACTGTTGAAAACCATAGGTGCTAGCTATTAAAAAAAAAACTAATGTTTGAAAAAATTAGAGATAAGATATTTATTCAAGACAGCTTATTCTAGATTCCATTTGATACAGTTATTAGGGCTGGTCTGAATATGACTTATAAATATATATCAGCAATTTAGGATATTTATAATTATTTTTCCCTATGGCTAAATTTTCCCTATGTTAAATCACTGCCTGTTCTACAAAAGAGTAGTCTGAAAATCTTCTAGCATACATTTGATCTCTTTGGTTTTTCAGTTAGATTACCGTTAGCTGAAACTTTCATAGCATTTACTTGTCTAAATCATATGGCTTAGCTTCCAGATGCCATGAAATCAGTGACTTTATTGAGATGAAAATTTGTAGTCAGATCAACAAATATTTATTGAACAGCTAGGGGCCAAACTGGGAGGGGTATAAAGATACATAAAATAGTCCCCGCTGTCAAGGAATTTATAAAAGACATTGTAATAAAAGGTAGTTCATTTTTGAGAGCCCAGCAAAAAACTCTATGCTAATACTATTTTGCATAGTTTTCCAAACTTTGTACTCATGCAATTTATCCATTATTTATTCATTGAATATGTAGGTTTGCTGCAGAATACATAATGCTGCTTTGAGTATTTTCTGGAGAATCTTTCTTAGAGCCTGTTTTAAAATCAATAAAGTGAAGGCATTTCTGTACCATCCATTGTGTTCATGTAGATGCACATATGCATCGGAATGTGCAGATCTGTCATCAATGACTATTATCTCTTGAGCACTGATAGTGTGCCATTGTACTGAGTGCTTTATAAGTTGTTTCACTTAATTCTCACAATAGTCCCATTAGGTAAGTATTATTATTTCCCTTTTATAATTGAGGAGATCCAGAGAAGTCAAATGGCTTGCCCATGTCACAGTTAATATGTAAGAGCATCCGTATCTGAAATTAGATCCAGATCCCATTAAGCACTCTCTTTTTCTGCTATAGCTGCATGTTCAAGAAATGATTTGCTGTGCTTCCGTAGACCCTCTGAAGTTATAAATGAAATCCCAGGTGTAATAAAATCATCAATATTAATTCAGCTCCTCATTGATTGAGATCAGTGCCATCAGCAGCACGTTTGTTAGCACAACATTATTGAGGCCCCATTACTGTAGTATTTTGAGATGAGATATTAACCAGTTTGTTTACCCCTGGTTACCAGCAGACAGCAGAAGTTTGTGTCACTCTTTAAAAAACACCTAACTTTGTCATGGAGGCAAGTGTGTATATACACAAGGAAGTATATATTTAAGTGATTGTAATTTATTTTTACCCCAGTTAAAGCCAAAACCCCAATTTCAAGAGAGTGCTTTATAATTTAGGCAGGGAAGCAGGAGGGTCTAGGCAGAGGGAATGCCTACAAGCCAATATCGATTGCCATTGACCAGATACTAAATATGAATCAGAGGTAGACTGTGAACCTATTCAGAGTTTTCCTGGTTCGACTATCTGTAGTTTAATGTGAGACAGACGATGATCTTAATCATCCCTCTTCTGACTGATTTTATCTGTAGGAAAGGTATATTTTGATCCTTACTTCTCTAGCCAAAATAAAGCTGTAATACTAAGCACCTGTAAATAAAAACTCTCCCATATGATAGAAGAAATATATACCTAAGCCGAGGGAGGAAAGTCAAGGGGAATGTGTAATTTCTTGCAGCAAGATATCTTTTAAAGCATTCATTCATTTAAAAATAGTTACAAGTACTGAAAGAATTAGCAAGTTCTCTGTCAGTTTAATGTTTCCCAAATAGAATTCTATTATACAAGTTATGTCTCTGTACATCTACCATATGATATGGTACAGATAGACAGTGATCAGTTAAGAAATGCACACTGGCAAAGGCATCCTCAGTTGTTGTTTAATGCATGGTATTCAGACATTGCTTTCCCTTCCCACTTGCATCTGGTTGAGATGATACTGAGTGCATAGCCTTTCATAAAGCAAAATGATGAAGCTAGGATAATTTTAGAGATCCTTGCTATCAGAACTGGAATAAAGAAATACATCACAGATATCATCCTGTTGGGAGCTGGTGTATTTCTAGTGATATAACAACAGAAAAGAAGAGATGATACTGATGAAATACCAAGAACTCTACTTTTACTTTTCTAAACAGAAAAGGAAGACATTTAAAATTTTCATGGTCCAGCCTGTTTTGTAAATTGACCAGTTGGGCCTGCCAAAGCTGAGCAAAAACTTGAAAATTATTTTTTTTAATGGCGTTTTAATACACTTGAGTTCTTATGTAAACAATGACTTTTGTGAGTTAGAACCAGAGTATTAATTAGGTCAGAATCCCAGTTTGATTGGAATATTAATTAGGTCTGAGTATTAATGTAAACCATTGTCTTTGTTGAATTATTAGTCATAGAGGCTAGATCTGGAAAGGACCCAAGAGATCATCTAGCCCAGTGATTTTCATGCTGTGGAGAGGAGGAGTCACCACGTCCTCATGTAGGTGGGGAGTGGAGAAGGCAAGGAGATAGAAATAGCCAATACAACACAACCGCAAACAAATTCCCCAGAGGTCTCATGTTTCCTATCCCCTCCCCTCCTTTGAGACTCACTAGACTGACTGAGCTGCTATTACCTCTGGAATGCATCCTTCAGGTGTGCTAGCTGGAAAGTAAAATTGGAAACATCTAATCCACCTTTTTATTTATTATTTTTCGAGACAGGGTCTTGCTGTGTTGTCCAGGCTGGAGTGCAGTGGCACTGCAGCCTTGAATTCTTGGGCTCAAGCAGTCCTCCCAACCCAACTTCCCGAGTAGCTGGGGCTACAGGTTCACACCACCATGCCTGACTAATTTTTAAAAATTTTTTATAGACATGAGATCTCACTGTGTTGCCCAGGCTGGTCTCAAACTCTTGGACTCAAGTGATCCCCCCACCTCAGCCTCCCAAAGTGCTAGGATTACAGGCGTTGACACTGCTCTGGCCTAATCTACCCTTCATTTACAGAAGAGGCAACAGCCCCAGAGAAAGGAGGTGAATGCTGAGGTGCGCACACCTTGTTAGGGTGTGAGCTTTCCCTTGTTGGGGTTAAAGCCAGTACTAGAACCAGGCACCCTGACTTCCTGTCCATAGGTAGAGTTTAGAGAGGAAAAACAACCCTGTATTTCTACTTCTTGTTTTCCAAATTTTAATTGTTTTTAAAACCCACAGATTTCTCTTAGGAGTAGATTCAAGCTGCCAGGTTCCAATAGGCTGTTTTTGAATGTGACATTTCACTTTTCATTGTGTTGTGTTACATCTTAGTTTCAGCAACTTTTCTTTTTGGAGTTTGATAGGAAAATCTGTAAATGTAATTGTTCTTTGATTCTAACGAACATCTCTCAGCCTACCCCATTTATATTTTGTTTTCAGTTATGGAGGTGAGACTGCAGTCTTCAAGAATATCAATTCTAGTTATAGATTATGAACAAAAAAGTACATTTTTGTTTAATTTGATATTCACTTGGATATTGAGCTACATAGCATATATACTACTGGTTCTGAATGCAACCCACAGTATTTTTTAGTCTATGGCAAGTTTTAAAAATCATATTTAAAGTTTTGGGACATATCCTCAGTCAAAAGGATCAAATTTCTATCAACATAATTAAGAAGTTTCTGAAGTAAATTAATTTAGAGATAGTAAAGGGGGAAAATAGTAACTAAGGAAAGAGGCCTACAGAAAGTAGATGTAGAAATACAAACTTACTTAAATGCAAATTATTTGTATTTCTCATCTTGCTTACTCTTCTGAAAAGGAACTCAAGCATAAATATTTAAACATTTCACAAATTTTTATTTTACAAATCATATTTACCAGATCATAGTTGAAAAAAGTTCAAATTTTAGATGTTTTTTAAAAAGGTACAGTGTGATTTGTCTTTTTATATAATGTTGAATTATGTTAGACTTCTAATGTTTGTCTTGGTATTACACTGGGATTAGACAGCATTTTTACCATTATACATTCATTTCAATAAGAGCTTTGAAAATGCTTTGGCATTGTTTGTTTGTGATGAGTAGAATTAGGAAGATATCAGCAATATAGATTCCTAACAGTAATTGTGTATACTGTATTTTAGTGATTTTTATGTCCATTTATTTTCTGTAATTCTTTTATAAATCTGTTAGTATTCTTCTGCTAGAAATTAATTTATAATTGATTATTTATATTGGATGAAGTAGGAGGTCCATGTTTAGTATTAACCCACTCAGATTAACTTTATCTAACTGAACTTTTATATCTATAATTCATTAGATTGTTACAACTTTTTAAATAGCATTTATAACAAAATAACTTTTGTTTTATAAAACACTTGTTACAAAAAAAAACACCTTGCCAAAAATCATTACGATTTCTATGCATTGTGTAATATTCAGTGATGTTGAGATTTTGCATGTTGTTATAGGTGCTCTTTCATATGTACGTTTGTGGTGTTGATGTGGAGTTGTTAACCACTGCTGCTATCACTTGTAGTTAAACTGAAAAACTGTTAAAAGGCTGTGCCAGTCAATATTTCTATGTGTGACTTAAGTAACTATGTACTTCATTGTTTAATATTTTGAGCCAGCACTTAGTGGCCTCTACAGAAGGAAATATTGTAGTTGTCAAAGTGGTGCCAAACTTGAAAATCTTGTATCATATTTATAATTCCAGGCTAGGTCAACTTTTCTTGGACACTTTCCAAGCTCTTTGAAAGCAGAAAATATTTGCAAAAAGTGAAAGAAAGCAAGAACTCTGAGTTTTTCTAGTACTCTCTCCTCTAGAATTTTAAACATTTTTTTATTTTGGTACTTGAGTATCTTACAGAAAAATCCAATCAAATGACAATAGAGCAGTAGAATTTCCCTTGATCTGGATATTTTTAGGCTGAATAGTGTAATAGCAGAGGACTATGAGGTGCATACATTATTTTTGTTGGCTATCATGGCTTATTGTTTGAATTTCATTTAATAATATTCAGGCTGGACATGGTGGTTCACACCTGCAATCCCAGCACTTTGGGAGGCTGAGGCGGGCGGATCACCTGAGATCAGGAGTTCGAGGCCAGCCTGGCCAACGTGACGAAACCCAGTCTCTTCTAAAAATACAAAAATTAGCTGGGTATGGTGGCTCACACCCGTAATCCCAGCTACTTGGGAGGCTGAGGCAGGAGCATTGCTTGAGCCCGGGAGGTGGAGGTTGTAGTGATCTGAGATCACACCACTGCACTCCAGCCTGGGTGAGGGAGCGAGGCTCCAACCCCCCCCAAAAAAAGAATATTCAGTAGTTTTATTTCCTTTATAAAGAACCATTGAAACCTCACAGTTCCCACTTGTTAACTTTTACATTCAGCATTTACACAGATTTACTTAACATACTTGGTTGCCATATTATGGCCATCAGGATTTCTTCATGCCCACCTGTCTGGTACCTGGTGTTTCTATCTTGCCTCAGCAATTCCAAACAAACTGAAAGTAAAGACAAAATTGTTTCGACAGATTCACTCTACTACACGTTGTTAAAAAATAATGTGAGGGAAATACCACTATACTTTTATTTATACTCCTAAAATGAGTGGGGGGAAACTGTCATAAAGTGTTAAGAAAAGAAGGCTGCTTCCTGAAGAGCCTTTTTACACCAACATGCCAGAACTCCACACTTGGTGCAGCGTTTCCTTCTGTCAGTTCAATGGGCTTATGATTACAAGATTCCTTTAATAAAGGGGTAGTCTCCTGAATTGTATAGAAACTGTGTGTGTGACTGTCAGATACGCAGCAACAGCCAATGCTGTATTTGGACACATTGCTGCTGAAATTACTGAGTTAATTCCAAGACTATTGAAACTAATTCGTCAAGGTCCCCACCACCTCTTTGCTTAAAGGAAAACAAAGGCAGATTTTAACTGTGAGCCTTTTCTCTAGAATATGCTGTAGACATTTGCCCCTCCGTGAGGTGATAAAGCAATAAAAATAAATTTAATTATGTGTGGTCTAAAGAAGTTCTGCCTTTGTCCATTGGCCTCCAGAGTCACACAAAAGTATTTCTACGTCAGAGATTTTCAGGCAGAGCCTTTGTACCAAGAATTCCTTTCATATTTTGGACACCAAAGATGATGGCATGATACATCCTGATGATTAACAGTTTAGCAATGGGCACATTTATTTGAGTCCTGCTCTTGGATTTATTTCCCACCTTGGGGTCTTATGTACATTTTGTATTTCTGTCCTGAGGCCTTTTTACCTCGGGCGGTTTTTAAATCAAATACATATATATTTATTAGTTTTCTAATTTATAGAGTTTCCAATTTTTCCCACAATTTTAAATGTTTTCACTGCCAAAGTTAGATGTACATTTGCTAGATTAGCTCCACGACCGGTAATAGTTTGTACTTTTTATGTTGTAGTCTGAAAATGTGACTCTAACCCTGTAGGCCTGAAACCTGGTGGGAAAATGATCGAAAGTGTTTTAGATTCAACAGACTTACTACATATGACTTATCTATTAAAATGAAGAACTTTCATGGTTTACTAGAATGAATGCTGTATTCAACTTCAACAAGGTCTTCCATCCTTCTTATAAATCTTAAGAATGCATTTAAGGTTTCTTTCACTTTTACTTTATCCCTTGGAAGTTAATTGGGAATAAAAAGATTTATCAGTTTAGTCACTGTAATTTAAGACCAGGCATCTGCTTAGAAATACAATAACCACAATTAATACTTGGAGGAAATTGTTTCAACAGATCAACTCTGCTATTTGACAAAATATAGTACTGGTCTTTGAGGATGCATTTACTTTTCCCCAAATTTGATAGATTGTTATTTTTATATATTTTTTCTGGGCACTTGGTTTTTAACTGATTTACATGAAAAAAGCACATGTGCCTGTTTCACTCAAATCATATTTTGAAACTTTTTAAAAGCTGCTAGTTATAGTTTGTGAAAGAGGAGAAAGGTGAATTGAAATAGAGGGAAATTTCTGTTACTGTGTCAAATATGTGACTGATGATTTTGGTCAGATAATCTACTGCCTGTCAATATTTGTAATAGAATTTTTTGTTAAGAGTACTCTCAGTTTCATCTTTATTTTGCTGCTCACTGATTTTTTACACTAAGATGTTCTCATCTTTGTCAGCTCACTGTTTTTGCTTCATATTTGTCTGTATACTTGTGCTCTAAATAAAAATCTAGTTTTATGTCTAGTTTATTCCATTGTGTGTATGTTTGCCTTTAATGTAGTGTAATTTTCTATTGTTTTTGATATTTGTTGGTACAGCCTAAAACTTATGGAAATAAGAAAAGCAATCCAATAAAGTCAGCTAATGAGTGTCAACAGTGTCTCTATAATGAGAGCATGCTTGAGTCACAGTGTTTTGTCTGTATTTGGGCATGATGACCAGTCTTCATCCATTTAATTAATTGTTTTCTGCAAAGCTGGCTGATTTTTGTAGCTACAACAAACAAACCACATTTTGAAAAACATGTTGTCGACCTGGACATTGTGCACTGGCCTCAGGATATACAGTCAGTGCAGATTGAGCGGAGCAGCCCATGTGCAGCGTTTCTAACCACTGACATGGAGGGGAGGCCCTGGAAGGGGAAGCATTGCGCATGTGACTATGCCAACACAGATCATAGGGTAGCAACAGTCCTTTAGTATAGGATCTGCAGTTGAATTGATCCTAGGCTGCCTGGAGCCCCAAGCCTGAAAATCCTGTTAACAGAAAAGAAAGCCCCGCTGCAAACAATGAACGCGCTTGTTTTTGTGTGGAGCTCTGTTGGCCATTTTTCTTTACCTCCAGTAATCCCCTTGTCAGACACTTGTTAAAATAGGTGCAAAATTATACTAAGCTGAGGCTCTTCACAGTGGCTCATGCCTGTAATTCCAGCACTTTGGGAGGCCAAGGCAAGAGGATCGCTTGAAGCCAGGAGTTTGAGACCAGTCTGGGCAACAAAGGGAGATTCTTTCTGTTTTAAAAAATAATTTTAAAAATTTTTTTAATTATACGAAGCTAAGGAGGTGCCATGTTCTAAAATTACTTATTTTTAGAATCATTTTAGTCAGATATAATTGTCCATGTACCATTTATTACCTTTGGCACATATGATGGTGTTCTTTGAGCCAAATAGGAATGGTTCTCCAGAATTATTAAGTTGGTTAACTTCAGACACATTTTTTGTGTCACTAAAATCATTTAATAATGAAAAAACATGTTAAAACATCTGAAAATACAACATCTCTCATACAAAATTACTTTGCAGAAATGCAAATGTTTTTCTTTCATGGCTGAATAGTCCACCAGTCTTTACTCACAGTTGAATATCCCAAATAGAAACAATGACTGTATTTTTGTATGATGATAGATTATATAAATTACAGGTAGTTATACCTTTATATTTTCGTAGTACTTAAACAAGGAACTCATCTTTAAGTGTGCTTGCAAGTTTTACATTTAAAATGTGACAAATTTTATTTCCTTGCTAGGGAAAGAATATTAGAATTCAAGTTGGGTAATAACTACAAATCAAATAATGTTTTCCTTTTTAAAAGTCTTATTTATTTTCAATTTATTCATACTTATCTTTTTGAAGAGGATTTGATGTGACTACAATGGCTAATATGTATGGAAAGTTTAATGTTGGTGATATATCGTCTCAAAAGATAATTCTGAACGCAAACACTGAATTTGACGGCAAACATTTTTAGAGTGAACGTATAAAAAAATGGAAGGCCAGGCGTGGTGGCTCATACCTGCAGCCCAGCACTTTGGGAGGCCAAGGCAGTAGGATCACTTGACCTCAGGAGATCAAGACCAGCCTAGGCAACATAGTGAGACCCCATCTCTACAAAAAAGTTTAAAATTAGTCTAGTATGGTGGTGCGCACTTGTCCCAGCTGCTAGAGAGGCTGAGGCAAGAGGATCGTTTGAGCCCAGGAAAGGAGATAGGGGACGCAGCAAGCCGTGATCACGCCACTGTACTCCAGCCTAGGGAATAGAGCAAGAGCCTGTCTCAAAAAAAATAAAAATTAAAAATGGAAGTAAAACCACAATTTGCTTTGTTAAGATTTATAATGCTTTGAAAATGCTAAGGCAATAAGTAGACATTTATTACTAATAATTGGTCAATACTAGTATCAAATCAGAAGTAAAAATCACAGGACTCATTACCTATAGATAAGAATGTTTAACATTTTCATGTTTTATTTCGGACTTCTTCCTTACAAAAATATACTTCAAAAACTAATCCAGTTGTATTTACCATTTTGTACGTTTGTAAAAGATCTTTAGTTTTTGAAAGTAGATTGTTATGTAGCTACATATTTTTCCATTGCGCAGGTGTGCCAAAATCTATTTTATAATGCTGTTGTTAGACTGGATTTGTTTCCAGTTTTTTGCTTTTATAAATTTGCCTTAAAGAACATCCTTGAGGATACATTTTTGTATACTTCTCTGATTAAATCCTTAGGATACTTTTAAAAGAGGAATTCCTGGGCTAAATAAAAAGCACATTTTATTTATTTTTCCTATATATACATTTCCAAAGTCCTATTGATTTTTTTAACTTGCAAATATAGTATGTTCATATTGCAAAACTTAAAGTTCCATGGAACTAATCACTAACCAATGTGATGTGTCTCCTTCCAGAATTTTTCTACATAATTATAAATCATTTAAATTTTATTTTTCTTACGAAAATTGGAATATTGCTATGCATATTGTCCTAGAGTGAATTTTTCTTTTTAAATTAATATATTGTGGAACTGTTTTCATGTTAGCATATAGAAGGGTAACAATTTTTAATGACCGCATGTAAATATATATATATATGCACGATTATTTTATCATCTGCTAGTGGGTTCTGGTGATCATCTATGTTCATTTATCTTTGCACACTTGTATATTTCTGCATTTAGTCGAAATTGCCCACCGAAAAGTTGTACTGATATAGACATCATTCAGTATTGACTGAGAGTGCAAGCTCCCAGCAGCCTGGCCAACATTTAGATATGGACCTTTTTGTGTTTTTGATAATCTGGCAAATGAAATATATCTCATTTCAATTATAATGGCTATTACTAATGCATTTTGTTGTTTGTATCTGTTCTGTGAATAATTGCCTGTCATATCCTGGGCCCTTTTGCTAGCAAGTTATTTTTCTTGTTGGTTTGTAGGAGCTTTTCATATGTCCTTGGTTTATGTTTTATAAGTATTTTCTCCAGTTATGTTTATTATCTTTTAAAATCTGTTCAGTGCAGGATTTTCCAAATTTTTTGACATCTAATCATCTGTATTTTATACTTTTTGGGTTGTGTTGTGCTGAGAAAGACTTTCTTTCCTCAATTCCAAAATCATGAAAATCTGTCTTCTTTAAGGAAACAGCTTTAAAAAAAAAAAAAAAAAAAGCTATTTAGATATGTGGGTTTTGTGTGTGATATGAAACAGGTATCTAAATTTGCTTTTGTTTTTGCTTTTCCAACTCAACCAATTATACCATTTATTGAAGAGTCCATCTTTCCCCAACAATTTGAATTAGAGTCTTTATTATACCCTCATTTTGCTATTTGCAGACCTTTTCTGGATTCTCTTCTG
Source organism: Macaca nemestrina (assembly GCF_043159975.1). NCBI lineage: Eukaryota > Metazoa > Chordata > Mammalia > Primates > Cercopithecidae > Macaca > Macaca nemestrina. The sequence continues at coordinate 83,332,649 of NC_092138.1, forward strand.
TAGCAATGATCTATTTGTCTCTTTCTTACAAATACTAACTTACAAATAGTAATTTACAATTTATAGTGGTGTTACGGTACATTTTTTTTTTTCAGGCAAGGCCTCCCAATTATTTTTGAAATTTACCTTCCTTTTCTTATACATTTACTTTCTTAAACTTTAGAAACACCCTAACAAGTAACAACAATCAAAAATGGGGGGATTTTAATTAGAATTACATTTAATTAAAGATTACATGAAGAAATTAAATATCTTTATAATATTGAGTCTCCCCATCTAGGTTCATGGTAGAACTCTTCATTTATTAGGTTTGCATATGCATTTTTAAAGGAATTTTTAAGGATTTTTTAATGTTTTCTTATTGAATGATGCAATAATTATTGAAGTACTTATACTTACTGAAGTATAGCTCGATTAATTTTTATGAAGCTAATATATTGCTGTAACCACCACCTGGAGAGAGACATAGAATTATTACCTGAACCCCAGAAGCTTCCCTCATGTGCGCTCCCTTACCTCCTTAAGGTAACCACTGACTTCACCATAGAGTCATTTGATCTGTTTTTGAATTACATAAATGGACCCTTTCAATATACTCTTCTGTGTCTGGTTTCTTTTGCTTAACATTATGTTTGTGGGATTCTTCCATGTTTTTGCATACAGTTCACTCCAGTAGTCCACTCCTTGTCGCTATTGTATGATAATTCATTGTATAGATATTTTATAATTTTATATGCATACTATTGTTTATGGGGTCATAGGGTTATTTCCAGTTTGGGGCCATTTATTATTTGTCGTACTACTATGCTTTTATGAACACTCATACGTTCATGCCTTTTGGTACACATATGTACACATTTCTGTTGGGTATATATTTAGGTGTAGGATTACTGAGTCATAGAATTGGTGTGTGTTCAGCTTTAGTAGATACTATTAGTGTCCAAAGTGGTTGCACAAATCGACACTTGTACCAGCTTAGTAAGAGTGTTCCCGTTGCTCCATATCTTCACTTTCACTTGACATTTGCAGATTTCATTTTTTATTTTAGACATTTTGGTGAATGTATTTAAATTTATGTGTCCTGGAATATTAACATTTCTCTGCCCTGGAATATTAATGTTTCTATGCAGGGCCCATTCAAATTTTGTCTTTTTTTTTTTTTTTTTTTGGTTTGTTTTTGAGATGGAGTTTTGCTCTTGTTGCCCAAGCTGGAGTGCAATGGCACGATCTCAGTTCACTGCAGCCTCTGCCTCCTGGGTTCAAGCAATTCTCCTGCCTCAGCCTCCCAAGCAGCTAGGATTACAGGTGCACACCACCACGCCCAGCTAATTTTTTGTATTTTTAGTAGAGATGGGGTTTCACCATGTTAGCCAGGCTGGTCTTGAACTCCTGACCTCAGGTGATCCTCCAGCCTTGGCCTCCCAAACTGCTGGGATTACAGGTGTGAGCCACCATGCACGGCCATCTTGTCCATTTTTAATTGGACTGTCTCCCTTCTAAATGATTTTTTTCCTTTTCAAAAAAACTTCTAAGTTCGGGGGTACATGGGCGGGTTTGTTACATAGGTAAACTTATGTCATGGGGGTTTGTCCTTCTAAATGATTTTTCAGATAAGTGTACTACAACATCTTCTGCCACTGTGTGGCTTGCCTTTTCACCTCTTAATGCTGCATTGTGACGAATGTCTAATTTTCATTTTAGTGGAATTCACTTTATCAACCTTTTACTTTTGGGGTAGTGATTGTGATCAATCTTTTACTTTAGGGGTAGTGATTTTGATGTCCTGTTTAAAAATGTGTGATTATCCCATGGTCATAAAGCTGGTCTCCTGTTTCCTTTCTTCCTTTATTGTTTTACTGGTCACATTGAAGCCATGATCCATTTGGAATTGTTTATGATGTGAGGTAGGGATTCCATTTTCTCATAGTGTGTTGAAGATGTTTGTGTTTGTCTTTTTGAGCTCATTTGGCCTATAATTTTCTTTATTGTATTGTTCTTTGCTTATTTTTATAGAAAAGTTATGCAATCCTATAAAAGAAGTGAGTGTTCCCTCTTTTTTTGTTCACTAGCAGAGTTTGGCAGTTCAAAGTATTTACTAGTGAAACCCATATGAACCTGAAGTTTTATTTTGGTTCTTTAGTGTGTGTGTGTGTGTGTGTGTGTGTGTGTTTGAGACAGTGTCTGGCTTTGTCACCAAGGCTGAAGTGCAGTGGTGCAGTCTCAGTTCACTACAACCTCTGCCTCCCAGGCTCAAGCCATCCTGTCACCTAAGCCTCCCAAATAGCTGAGACCAGAGGCGCATGCCACCACATCTGCCTAATTTTTTTTTAATGTTTTGTAGAGATGGAGTTTTGCCATGTCACCCACACTGGTCTCAAACTCCTGAGCTCAAGTGATCCGCCCGCCTCGGCCTCCCAAACTGTTGGGATTACAGGCATGAGCCACCGCATCTGGCCTCCATTTCTTTAATGGGTAGTATAAGACTATTCAAACTTTGTTTCTTACTCGGTTTTGGTGAATTGTGGCTTTTCTAGACATTTGTCCATTTTATCCCAATTTTCAAATTGATTGACATCAAGTTATTCATAGTATCTTTTTACTGTCTTTTTACTATTTGTAGGATCTATAGTGATAATTAACATGTGCTTCATTTCTGGTGCAATAATTTGTGCCTTCTCTCTTTTTCTTGCTAGTTTAATAGTCTTTTCAAATCCATCTCTTAGTTTTTATTATACATTTATTTCTCATTTTATTGATTTACATTCTTAATTGTAGTGTTTCCTTCTACTTTTTTGGATAGATTTATTGTTCTTATAAATTTCTTGGTACAGTTGATACTCAACTTTTCTTCTTTTGTAGTCTGTGCACTAAATGCTATTATTTTCTCTTTAGGCAATAACTGCATCCCACAACTTTGACATGTATTGTCATTATCATTCAGTTGGAAATATTTTCTAATTCTCATTGATTTTTTTTCTTTTACCAGAAAGAATTGTTATATATATACTATACATATATTTTTATATTATATTAAATAATATACTTATTATTTAGAAGTATAGAATTGCTTGTCAAATTATCTTCTTGTAATTGATTTCCATTTTATTCTACTTATATTAGAAATCATATTCTGAATTATTTAATCCTTTGAAATGTTGAGACTTGCTTTATGTCCCAGCATTTCTATGTTGGTAAAGGTGACATACACGCTTGAAGAAATGTGTATTCTGCAGTTGTGTTCTTTATGTATCAGTTAAGTTCAGTTTGATATTTGCATTGTTCACATCTATATCTATACTATTTTTTTGTTTCCTGTTTTGTCAGTTGTGGGAAAAGATATGTTAAAATCTCTTAATCATAGATTTGCCTATTTATCTTTAATTCTTTCAGTTTTTGCTTTCTGTATTTTGAGGCATTGTTACCAGATCCATACAAAAATCTAGGATTGTTATATATACCTTCCTGTTGAATTTTAAAACCTCCCTCTTTATTTCTAGTAATACTTCTTGTCTTAGTCTGTTTTGTCTGTTAGTATATAGGTATACCAGCTTTCATTTGCTTATTGTTCCTATGGTATAACTTTTTTCATCCTTTTGCTTTGAATCTTTATGTTCTATTTGTTCTTATGTGTAAGGTTCTTATATTTTTCCCCCAGGAGAAGATAGCTGAATATTGTTCCTTTGCCCAGCCTGAAAACATTTATCTTTTAATTGGAATATCTATAATAATGGATATGTTTATGTTTAGATCTATCATCTTACATTTTTTGGTTCCATCTATTCTTTATGCCTTGTTTTTGATTAAGCAAGTCTTTTTTTATCCCATTTTCCTCCTCTGTCAACCTATAAGTTGTACATTCTTTTATTATTCTTACAGTGTTACCATACAGATGTAAATATGTGCTCTTGCATTATTAAGGTCTGCTTTAATTTTGCATTTTCATCATTTTTTGGACAATGCAAGAACTTTTCAAAACTAGCTTCAGTTACCCTCATTTGTGTTATTATAATATTAATTCTGTATATATTGAAAACCACACAAGACATCAGTAGTATTGTTTTAAACAGCTTATTCATTGAGAGTCACCTACGTGTTCACACTTTCCAGTATTCTTCAATTCTTTTGTCCATTAACTTGCTGCCATCTTTTTTCCTTTTGCCTGAACATCTGCCTTTATTTTTTAGCACTTGACTGCTAACAGTGAATTTGCTCATTATTTTGTGTGACTGCAGCTGCATTTTACTTTATTTTTATTTTTTATTTTTATTTTATTTTATTTTTTGAGACGGAATCTCACTCTTTTGCCCAGGCTGGAGTGCAGTGGTGTGATCTCAGCTCACTGCAACCTCCTCCGGTTTCAAGTGATTCTCCTGCCTCAGCCTCCTGAGTAACTGGGATTACAGGTGCCTGTGATCACGCCTGGCTAATTTTTGTATTTTTAATAGAGATGGGGTTTCATCATGTTGGCCAGGCTGGTCTCGAACTCCAAACCTCAGGATCTGCCCACCTCAGCCTCCCAAAGTGCTGGGATTACAGGCATGAGCCACTGCACTTGGCCTTACCTTTATTTTTGAAGGATACTTTGCTTAGTATAAATTTTAGACTTGTAGTAATTTTATTTTAGCATACTAAAGAGATCATCTGTTTTCTGACTTTCATCATTTCAGTTGAAAAATCAGTCAGTCTGATGTTGTGCTGTATAAGGTAATTTGTCCTTTCTTTCCAGTTTCTTGTTAAACTTTCTCTTATGCTGGGCTAGGTGCAGTGGCGCACGCCTGTAATCCCAGCACTTTGGGAGGCCAAGGTGGGTGAATCACCTGAGGTCAGGAGCTCAATACCAGCCTGGTCAACATGGCGAAACTTCGTCTCTGATAAAAATACAAAAATTAGCCAGGCATGGTGCTGCGTGCCTGTAATCCCTGCTACTTGGGAGGCTGAGGCAGGAGAATCACTTGAACCTGGGAAGCAGAGGTTGCAGTAAGCAGAGATCATGCCACTGCACTCCAACCTGGACAACAGCGAGAGACTTCATCTCAAAAAAATAAACAATAAAATTTTCTCTTAATGTGGTGTTATGTGGGAAGTTGAAAAAGAAAAATAAAAAAGGCTGGGCACAGTACATCACACCTATAATATCAGCATTTTGGTAGGCTGAGGCAGGCAGATCGGTTGAAGCAGAAATTGAGACCTCCCTGGGCAACATAGTGAAACCCCTGTCACTACAAAAAATTCAAAAATTAGCCAGGTATTGTGGTGCATGCTGGTAGTCCTGGCTACTCAGGAAGCTGAGGCGGGAAGATCTCTTGAACCCAGGAGCACGAGGCTGCAATGAGTTGTGATAGCACCACTGCACTCCAGCCTGGGTGACAGAGTGAGACCCTGTCTCTAAAAAAGAAAGAAAAGAAAAAGAAAATTTTCTCTTTGACTTAGGTTGTCAGCATTGTTATTCTATGTGCCTACATTTAATTTTCCTTGTATTTATTTTGCTTGGTTAGGAAAGCTTCTGGAATCTGTAGACTGAGGTATTTTATTTTGGAAGATTCTCACCCAATATTTTTAAAATGCTACTTCTTCCCCATTCTCTCTTCTTTCTGGGACTCTTAATTACAAATATATTAGACATTTCACTATGTCCCATATGTCTATTTTGCTATTTTCTCTATATTCTTTTTTATGTTTTCTATATTCTTTTCTCTCTTTGCTTCAATTTGTTTTCTATTGACCTTTCAGTTCACAAATCATCTGTTATATGTGTTACACCTGCTTGTTACCCATCTATTGAATTATCAATTCATTATTGCCTTTTTAATAATTTTTAAAGTTTGAAACAATCTTAAACTCCAAAAAGTTGCAAGTGTATTACAGAGAACATTTTTTTCTCAACCAATTTTGAAGTTAAGTTGCCAGCCTGATGTAGCATCACCTGCAAGTGATTTCCTGTGATTTTTCTACAAATAAGGACATTTTCCTGCATAACCATAATATAATCATCAAAATTAGGAAATTAACCCTGATGCATTCTTTCCCTCTAAACATCTATTCCTATTGAAGTTTTGCCAGTTGCCCTAACAGTGTCTTTTATTGGAAAAGGATCTAATCAGAATCATGTATTGCATTTAGTTATATCCTGTTCCTCAGTCTTCGACTTTCCTTGCCTACTCAGAGTCCAGCACCCAACTGTGCTCTGCCACCCACATACACACAGATGCCATCCTTATCTGCTAAACCTATAACACCCTGCACTGGGCCATCCTCCCAACCAGAGACACCTGCCTCATTCCATTCAAGCTTTAACATTTCATCCTAGGACACCCTCCTACATGGAAACCTTCTTCATGCTGCTTAGGCTATGACACCTCATACCAGGTCACCCCCATGCATGGAAGGCCTACTCACCCCAGTCAGGCCCTGACTTCACACAGGACCTCTCCTCACACCTCCCCCTGCTGCATGGATGCCCTTCTTAACCTGCTCAGATTATGGCACCACATACCAGGCTGCTCCTCTGTGGATACTTTTTTCTCTTGACTCAAGCCCTGTAACTGCTTGCCAGATTGCCACATTGCCCCCATAACGTAAGATATTTCTCACCCTAGTGAAGTTCCAACATACCTCACTAGGCAATTCTCCTATGCAGATGCCCTCCGTGCCCTTACTAGAGGCCATTGCATCTCCTTCAATATATACATACTGTGGTATAAATGTCTACCTCATCCTGCCCCACCAGCAACTTTCAAAGTGCATAGTTCAGGAAGAAAAGGGAAGAAGAGGAACAAGAATAGAAAAATGAAAGAATTCTGGAATTTCTATTTTGTTAATAGATTCCAGTGCCCTAGTAAAATTCTCTGTCTTTTCATTATTTTCTTTAACATATTCAAATTATTTGTAAGTTTGTGTCAGAGAACTTAAATAATCCATGTTATCTGTAGGCCTATTTGTATTGCCTGATCTTTCTCTTAGTTTTCATTCATTTGGTCTTGTTTTATGGTGTGCCTGTTAACTTGTTATTGAATGCTGACCACTGTGTATGAAAACTTTTGAAGATGTTATCTTCCTCAAGAAAAGATTTAAATTTCTGTTAGGCAGCATGTAAGGTGGGTAGATCACTTTAATGCAGTCAAGACTGATCTATTTCCAGTTTCTGTAACTCTTACAGTCAAGCCCTTCCTGGATTTCAAATGAAAGTGGGATTGTCCAAGGCGTCTTTCCTCTGGAAGGCCCCCACCTGAATTACTATTTTTGACTCCTCAGTGCCATACAATTGCCTCTTGGTGATTTCTTTCTGCTTGGCTTCTCTGTATCATTTCCCCATATGTGGCTTAGGATCAGCAATTTCTGGAAGGAAAATTATATGCAGAGTATTGACTCATTTTTCTGTGGTTTCCTTCCTCCAGGATCTCAGTCTCTCAAGTGTTGGCTGGCTGCTTGGTAGCCCCGTACTTGAATATTCATGTACCTGTTCCACTGAGATTGCTGTAGACTTCAGGCTGCTGCTTTCTGTTTGGATTCTGTGTCCTGCACTGCAGCTCCACAAATGCCTTAAGAGAAAAACATGGTGACCAGAGCAGGAATCACCTCTATGCATTTCCCTAATTTCTGGGATTTTTGCTTCTTGAGTTCTGGTTCCTTTGGTTGTGTTCCAGTGGATTTTATCAAGGTTGATTCTCAGCAGGAGGAAGAGTATAATACCAGCGACTTCATCATAGTCCTAAAGTGGAAGCCCTCCACGTGCATGATTTTAAGTTTCCTATACATCATGCTTTCTTTCGTGGTTCTTTATTTCTTTTGTTAACCTGTTCTAACTTTTGCTAGATAGATTGCAGGTGTTGGATTTTTGGTTCAAGATTGTATTCCATTATGCTTCATGTATTTCACAATTCTTTAAAAAGCAAAAAACTTCAGTGAGATATATTTTACATACAGTATACAGTCCTTTCTTAACAATTGTATTCAGCTTTATTGCCACATTACTGAATGTTAAAAATAAATGTTTGCTCCTCGTTATGTCTTATGCCCTATTGTTTTCCCCTTTGTTCTTTCCATTTTTCATTTTGCTGGCAGTTATCTGTAACTAATTTTTTTAAAGATAAGGTGTGTGCTTGGATGCTGCTTCTTTTATGATTGAAAATATCTTTATTTTGCCCTAGCATTTGAATGCTGCTTTAGGTGGGTAATACATTTCTTCATTTACAGTCTTTTTCCCTCACAACTCTGAGGAGACTATGTCTTTTTTTGTTTTGTTTTTTAACCCTTTGGTGTTATAGATGAGAAATCTGATTCTTCTCACTATGTTGACAGCTGTAGTGCCTCTTGGTGGCTTTTTTCTTTTTTTCTGCCTACCAGAAAAGATTGTAGAATTTTTTCCTTGTTCTTAGACTTTGGAAGTTTCACCAAGATATGTTTACATGTATGTCTTCTTTCAGTATTTCTATTTGACAGTTCATGAACCTTAATATCCTAAAGTTTCAGATCTTTCTTTGATTAATGGAACTTTCCTTATATTATTTCTTTCATCCTTGTAAGTTTTTCCTTTGAATTCTTAAGATAGATATTCAGTCTCCAGGATCTGTCTTTTATATCTCTTAACTTCACCCTTGTATCTTTTAATGTTTTTGCCTGCCCTGTAGGGAAGAGTCCTTCTAGATCACGAATTTGCCTCTAGCCGTGTTCATTCTAGTACTCAGCTCATCCGTTGTTTTTAAAATATATTTTTTCAATCATCTTAAATTTCCAGGATCTTTCTTGTTTTCCTATTTTTCCTTTTCCAGTAAAGACTCTTCTTATTTTAAGGATGTTATCCTCTCAAATTGCTAATGATATATTTGTAATGTCTAATTTTTTGTCTTTGGGTTTTCCGGATTAACTCCTTTCAAGGGGATGAGTAGGGAATACGGAATTAGCTTCTCTGCTTGCATAGCTTGGTGACTGTCACACTACTGGTTTTCCCCATTGCCAAGTGATGCTTATGTACTCACATTTTAGAATTCAGGTCTAGATTGATCATTAATGGTAATTGATAGGGATTTCCTTAGCTATTGCTAAAGGCTCCTGTCTGATAACACCTGGATGGAGCTCATTTCTGCAGGCTGTGGTTGAGCACAGGGTTCTGCAAGTGGACTTCAAGCAGCTATGAGAGTGACTGAAGAAATGGTCATGGATAGGCTTCCCTTCGGGGTGCCTGAGCTGGCAACAGGCTGGGAAACTGGAACTGTCCCAGTGATAGACACGAGGAAGGTGTTACCTGAGAGATGGCGGCGTTCAGGGAATTCTTTGCTTTTCTTAGCTGCTTTGCTTTTTCCCTTGTCCGTGTCCAATGGGACTGCCCAGAGTTACCTGAGGCAGTGCCCCGTTTCCTCTCTCTGGCCCTCAGGGTGACTTCCACAGCAAACATCCCTCACTTCACCCAGCCGTACTTGCCAGCACTTGTGCTGATGGCAGATGATGTAAGGGCATCCGCAGCCTACACTACCACGATCTCACAGTCCCTTCTCTCTCTCACACCCAGCTCCTCCTCATCTTGCACTTGGGGTTTGTCCTGTCCTCTGGTGGAAAAAATCATTCATGTCTTCCTTCAGTAGTCCCCTCTTTTTCCTGTATGAGGTTATAAGTTATTACCTTTGTTTGTTTCTTCACCAATATAGTCTTTTAAAAATATCCTCAGCAGCATAACACAACTCCTACCTCCAAAATTTTGAAAGCAATTTATTAAGTAAATGAAATTTAATCCATAAATATAATCATGAACAAACCATATATGTCGTCGTTTAATCATTTTCACATAATTTCTGTCCCATTATATAAGCAGACAAGTATTCTTTATTTGTTTCACTGTGTTCTGGGATTTAGGTTTCCATTTTCGGTGTATAGTCTCTGTCCTGTGATTTTAAGAAAATTTTTAAAAAGAAATTATTTAGCTATTTAATGTAATAATTAACTTAATCGTGTTTGAAACAATAGTGGTCATCTAAACAAAGCAGACTTAGTTATTCTTATTGAAGGTTCATCTGAGTACATTTGGGGAACCAAGGTATTTTTTCATAAGCACAAGCTAATATCTAAATTGCATTCTTTACTGAGAATTTTATTCTTATAGTAACTGATTCCTTCACCGTAGTAACTCAAACATGGAGTCAGAGACCCAGGTTCAAATCCTGGCTCTTCCACTTACTAACTTCATAACTTAAACAGCCCAGTGCCTGGCACAGAGAGGGTACCTTGGTAAATATTGGATGAGTGAATGTATGAAGTTACAGGTATGAGGCTGAGTTTCCTTACCTCGAAAACAGGAATAACAAAGGACTTGCTTATGGATTATAGACAATTTATGTAAAACCTCTTGGCATATAGTAGGCATTCAATTAGTGCTAAGTATAACAATAATAAACTTTATACAAGAGTCCTTTTATTAATATCAAGCAAGTCCCACAAGTAATAGGAGTTATCCAGGTTGATGGGGTGGTGAGAGGAGTCTACTTCATGACACAGTTGCTTCAGATAGTTTCCAGCATTTTTTCTTCCTCTCTTGCTGTAAACATTTATTAAAGCAGAGTGCATTCAACAGTTCTTGGCAGGATCGAGATTGAAAGAGCAAAGACATAGTCTTAAGGGGCATGCAAACCAATTGAAGAGACCTTCTGGACACAGTGAGAACACACTCCTAAAAAATAGTAAAGCAAATGTGAGGCATAAACTGAAGAAGAGGATAAGGGAGTTGGGTGAGTGTGAGGAAAGGTTGTGTAAAAGTGGATTTCGAACTGAAAAAAAAGACAGTATTTTGATTGGCACAAAGACCATGTGAAGGCCAGGCGCGGTGGCTCACGCCTGTAATCCCAGCACTTTGGGAGGCGGAGGTGGGTGGATCATCTGAGGTCAGGAGTTCGAGACCAGCCTGGCCAACATGACAAAAACCCGTCTCTACTAAAAATACAAAAATTAGCCAGGTGTAGTGGTGGGTACCTGGAGTTGCAGCTACTTGGGAGGCTGAGGCAGGAGAATCGCATGAACCTGGGAGGCGGAGGTTGCAGTGAGCCAAGATCATGCCACTGCACTCCAGTCTAGGCAACAGAGCAAGACTCCATCTCAAAAACAAAACAAAACAAAAACCATGTGAAGATTGATTGCTCAGGCAGTGCATGGGGAAGGTGTAGTGTGGGTTTCCTGGTGCAGATGGATGGATCCTGGGGACAGCAGGCCTGGTAGTTTGATATAGAGGAGATGCTCAGAGGGAGCAGTGAAAGGTGAAGTGAGGGAGGTAAAATGAACCCAATTTGCAGTTCACCTTGGTCATTGCATTAACTTTTCATTTTGCTGTTTCCCACAGCCCTAGCCGGTTAGCGCCTTGTTTGAATACATTCATCAATAGTCCAGAGAGGGTGAGAACTATTAGATGAAGTATTTTTACTTTGAGATGCTCTACCTTGACTTACAATTTGAACAGATTAAGCCTGGTTTTAGCAGATCACAGGGTCTTAAGAAAAGCCAGCTAAGGGTTATGAGCTAGTTATCCCTTTGGCAACCAACACTTAAAGTAGACATGTTGAGACCTGTCTTTATCTGAAGTAATTATGGCAAGTTAAACTATGTTCCCTCTCCTCTGAGGAGATGTGAGCCCCTCTGAAATATTCCTCCCTTCTTTCTATCATTTTTCTCTCACTTGACCTTCCCTTCTGATTCAAAGCTAGTTGATGGGTTGTGGAATCAGGATTTAAACCCCTCTATCAATTTTGTGAACAAAACTTAAAAAAAAAAAAAAAAAAGCTAACACAGAGCCAGGCGCGGTGGCTCATGCCTGTTATCCTAGCACTTTGGGAGGCCGAGGCAGGTGGATCACCTGAGGGCAGGAGCTTGAGACCAGCCTGGCCAACATGGTGAAACTAAAAATATAAAAAATTAGCCAGACGTGATGGCAGGTGCCTATAATCCCAGCTACTCGGGAGGCTGAGGCAGGAGAATCACATGAACCCAGGAGGCAGAGGTTGCAGTGAGCTGAGATCCTGCCATTGCACTCCAGCCTGGGCGATAAGAACGAAACTTCGTTTCCAAAAACAGAGCTAACACCATTTACTTCAAGGCGGCCCAGGATGGCACACAAGACATCTGAAAATGTAAATTACAAATAAATGATAGGTCTTCATGTGCGAGGGTATCTACTTTTTTATTTGCTTTCTCTTTCTTCCTTTTCTTTTGATTGTTGTTGTGAATAGAAATGCTATTTTTTTTTTCAGTGAAAATTTTAGATAGAACAGTGTTTGATTTTCAGCATTTATTTTTATACTTCTATTATTGGAATGCCTGCATTAGTACATAAGCTAGTATATATGGTAAAATAGTTGGGATTAAATGCAAGCTTACTGCATTGATTCCATGCTATAAGTATTTTTCCTACTTATTCTAATACATAGATATAGATATAGATATACATATACTTTCATAGACATTTCATGTTTTAAGGTGTTGTCTTTTAGAGTTTTCTGTTTTTTAGCATCCCAAGATATAATTCTCTAAAGAAGGGAATGGCAAATTATTTTAATGCTTTTATTGTTTTTATTTCTAGCTTATTCCACTAAGCTCAACAAATTTCCTGTATTTAATATTAATGATGACTTGAATGATCTGTGTACCAGTGCAGTAAGCCCAAATACTACCAAAGCCACGCGGTACGCCTTGAATGTGTGGCGATATTGGTGCATGACCAACGGGCTCAAAGACCACACAGACATCACCAAGGTAAGGGACTCTTGAGTTTACTTCTTTCAGCCAACTTCACTGAGCTTCCAAATGCCCGGCACTGTGCTAAGCATTGTAGGGAACACAGAACGGTGGCTTTCTGCCTTGGGAAACTTTGGAAGAACATAAAATAGAAAAAATCCACACACAAAGCAGAATGTAACAAGCATTTTATGAATTTATAGATTGGAAATGCCTGAAAAGTTCAGGTGGGTAAATTAATTTCAGTTTGGTAAAACTGGAGAGATAATTGATATTTAAGTTTTTTTTTTTTTTTTGAGGAAAGGTAGGATTTCAGTAGAATTAGATGAGGACAGGAGCCTTCTAGGCTGAGGGATGTGAGGAAGAATCAAATTTGGGGAGACAGACTCACTTGCCTACAGCAGAAGCCTCATATCTTGGTATCATGGACAATAAAACCAGATTCTGATAACCCTTAAGTGCCAGGCTAAAATCTTGTGAACACTGGAAAATCACTGAAATATCTTGTTTTGGTTTTGCTAAGGAGAGACTTCATTTGAAAGGATTATTACAGGGGCAGAGACAGGGACTATTGTAGTAGGGAAAACACTCTGACCAGAAAATCTGCAAGCATCCTAAGGATTAGACAAAAGGGAAACCACTGAAGTTGTTTGAGAGAGAAGAAGCATAATGAAAGTAGTATTTTAGGGAAATAATTGGAAGTGATGAGCAAAAAGTTAGTTAATGTCCTTGGTCCTCCATTTCCCCCTTTGTAAAATGAGCTCTTAAATCTCTTCCAACTTGAAAGCCAGGGGTACTGGCACACACCTGTAACAGTTCCAGTTACTTAGGAGGCTAAGGCAGGAGGATCGCATGAGCCCAAGAGTTCAGGGCTACAGTGTGCTATGACCGTGACTGTAAATAGCTACTGTACTCCAGCCTGGACAACATAGCAAGACCCTGCCTCTAAAAAACAAACAAGAAAACTGAAAAACTCATCCAACTTGAAATGCCTGAGGTTTGTAAATTGAAGGAGAAAATCTTGGACATGTGGAGATAGAACATAAAGGTACTGTATTTTGATTTGACTGCATTGAATCTAAATCAGATGTGCAGATGGAAATGGTCAACAAAGAGTTAGGAATGTGGAACTTAAAACGTGGTGGAACTGTTAAAGCTGGAAGTATACATTGAAAAGTCTTGCAAATGGATGTCATAGTTGAAGCCCAAGAGCAAGTGAGATCTCCAGGTTTGAGTGATGTGCTTAGGGAATGAACAACAGATGAAATAGGGCAGGAAACCCTGCTTTCTACTTCTGGCACCATGGTACACTACATAGTGTGAGGGGCCTTTCTACTGTACATGCAGACAGGGCAGCATCCATGGGACCAAAAAAAAAAAAGTGCAACAGAAGCAGTGACCAGTAAGCACATATGAAAGGCAGGGTCCTCTCTGAGAGCATATGTTGATAACATTATTAAAAAAGGGAAGATGAGCTGATGAATCCTTGATGAAAAAGAGTACCTGAAAGGGTCCTAAAGCGGTTCTAGGTAGGTAGCATACCCTGGCTCCTGGCAGAGTCATATGATAATACTCTTATAAGGGAAACATCCAAAATGTAGGTGCTCAGGTTTTTTGAAGAGTCAGAGCAATTATATTTGTGCTGGGATTACAGGTGTGAGCCACTGCGCCTGTCCAAATTAAATTATAAATTAATTACAGATCTAACTAGACTGTTCCCAGTACTTGGAAGTTAGCATATTACTAATAACCAAAGGACCAACAAGAAATCCCAAAGGAAGTTATAAAATGTCTTGAACTGAATGAAAATTAAATCACCACTTATCAGAATTTGTGAGTTGTAGCTAAAATATCTATAGAGAAAAAATTTTAGCTTTAAATGCTTATCAAGGAAAGTCTAAAATCAATGAATGTGAAACAAAAAGAACTTGAAGAAATAAAAAAATATGCTCGTGATTCTCCCACCTCAGCCTCCTGAGTAGCTGAGACAACAGGCATGCAACACCGTGCCTAGCTAATTTTTAAATTTTTTTAGAGACAAGGTCTCACTGTGTTGCCCAGGCTGATTTCAAACTCCTGGGCTCAAGCGATCCACCTGCCTTGGCCTCCTAAAGTGCTGGGATTACAGCCATGAGCCTCCATCCCCAGCCCAGGTTTTTTTTATTTTATTCTTTCCCACTTGGTGTCATCAGCCCCGTGACCAGTCTCTGACTTCTCTTTAGTCATTTTTACATCAAGGAAGCCAGTTTTATCATCCATAGTGAGTCTTGACGTGGTGAATCAATTCAGAATGGTTACTAAAGGAAAATGGTTTCTTGCAATGTCTTTATAATCGATTGAAGACCTTAGTAACCTGGGAGAATAATCACCCACTAAAACTGAGTCAGAGAAAACTAAGGATGCAAACACCACGGGCCAGAATGAACTGTTTTTTGTGTGCAAACAATATAAGTGTTGTGACTTGACATTTCTTGAGGAATTGCTTTGGCTCTGATTTTACTTTGAAACTTGTGGTATTCTGTGGAAATTAAGAAAAATGTTCTGTATCTTAAGTCAGCTTGGTTCTCCTGACACTAGGTTAATTCATTGGTTTAATGCATTTGTGTTGTTTTGAGACGGTCTCACTCTGTCACCCAGGCAGGAGTGTGGTGGTGTGATCTTGGCTCACTACAACCTCTACCTCCGGGGTTCAAGTAATCCACCTTCCTCAGCCTTATGAGAGTAGCTGGGACTACAGATATGCACCACCATGCCTGGCTAATTTTTGTATTTTTTGTAGAGACGAGGTTTCACCATGTTGCCCAGGCTGGTCTCAAACTCAGCTCAAGCAATCCGCCTACCTGAGTCTCCCAAAGTGCTGGGATTATAGGCATGAGCCACTGTCCCCGCCTAACCCGTGGTTATACAGTGCCAATCACATATTTTGGGACTTCTGGTATGTGTTAAAGACCCAGTCATAAATGAAACATAGTTCTTGTCTTCAAGGAGCTTTCAGTCCACTTCAAGAGATAGACATAAACTAGATAAGAGAATGTACAACATGGAAAGGACCATAACAAAAATTTAAATTAAGTGCCATGGGATCCCATATGAGAGAATAACTTTGCTTAAGTTATGTAGAAAGTCATATTTGAGCTAATTCTGGAAGAATGAATAGAGATTTTCCAAATAGAGACAGTTAGTAGAAAAAAGCATTCTCGGCAGAGGAAGTAGCATGAAAAGGCCTTATGGTTTCTAGTTATGGCAAAAAGCTCGATGAAGCTGGAAAATAGAGTACAAAGGGTACAGAAGATCAGGTTACAGAAATAGGGTGTGTACTGGTCATCTACCGCTCCATAACAAACCACCCAAAAATATAGGGACCTAAAGCAACAGCCATTTTATTTGTTCATGATTTGATGAGTGAGTTAGCATTTTGTGCTGAGCTCAGCTGAGTACCTCCCCTACTGGTCTCACTTGGGGTACTCATATGGGTGCAGTCTTTTGGATGTTAGATGGGAACAACTTGTCCCCATATTCCCACAGTCTAACTGGGCCTCCTCACAGGGCAACACCATGCACTAAACCAGTAAGAACCTATAGACAGAAGCAGGCCAGGCGCGGTCACACCTGTAATCCCAGCACTTTGGGAGGCCAAGGTGGGCCGATCACTTGAGGGCAGGAGTTAAGACCAGGCTAGCCAATGTGGTGAAACCCCGTCTCTACTAAAAATATAAAAATTAGCCGGGCATGGTGTTGTGCACCTGTAATCCCAGCTACTCAGGAGGTTGAGGCAGGAGAATCGCTTGAACCCAGGAGGTGGATGCTGCAGTGAGCCGTGATCACACCACTGCACTCCAGTCTGGGTGACAGAGTGAGACTCTGTCTTAAAAAAAAAAAAAAAAAAAAAAGACAAAAGCAGCAAAAGCAGAACCCCTTGAAGCCTGGGAATTCACACATTCCTTGAAGGCTTGGAATTCACACATTGTCACTTCTGCCATATTCTGCGGAATAAGTCACGTGGTGAAAATAAGTCACGTGGCTAGCCCAGATTCAAGGGGTGGGAAAATGGATTCTACTTGATTGGAGAAGCAGCAAAGTCTGGTTGCCAAAGGGTGTGTGTACACGGAGGGGAATTGTAGGTGTCTTCTCATACTGTCAGAAGCAGATTGTGAAGACTTGCATGCAAAGTAAACAGTTTGGAATTTATCCCAAGGGCACAGGAAACTATCAAAGATTTGCTTTTTGTTTTTTGTTGAAAGCGCTAACATAAAAAATAAGATTTTCTACTCAGCATCCCTTATTCAGGAACCATTCCTCTCCTATAATCCACATGGTTATTGCAGAAGCCATCACATTAGGAGAATGAATTGAATGAACTACCTTTTGGCAAGTTGTTTGGATTAGGTCCAATCAGAATCCTTCTTTTTGGTGTTTTGCTCCTGAAAATGAGAGTTGGTCTCTTGCTAAACCTGAAACTTTAAGATGGAAATTTGGGGGAGTGCTAGGTGGCTGTGCTTGCAGCTATGTGAAAAAAGCCACTCCGCACAAAGCAGCAGAGATGAAAGATGAGAATCCTGGAGGCCTTGGAGTCCACTCGTTCTGATATCCCTCTCTGCCTCAGCTTCCAGTTTGGTTTGTCTCTTGCAACCAAAGGAGTCTCAACTACTATAAAGAGAGCTGACCACCTGCAAGTAGGGAGTTGCAAGTGACAACATAAAAATCCAAAGCCAGCTTTGTTTTAGTACAGTGGTTTCTGGCAAGTTATTTTAACTGGTTATCGCTGGTATATAAGAAAGCTGTTTTTCTTATAGTTGCATACCACTAACCTACTCTGATAGCTTTTCAGCTGAATCTCTTGGGGTTTCCTTGACCAACAACCAGATTATCAGAAAGCAATTATATTTTGTCTTTTTCCTTTCCCATATACATACATATGTATGTGTGTGTGTATGTAACTTCTTTCTCTTGTGTTATCTGGTTGGTTAGAACCTCCGGAACAGTATTATATAATAACAGTGATATTGAGTAAGCTCTTCCTGTTCCTGACTTTGTAAGAAAGATTCGAATGTTTTCCTTGTGGATACAGTTTTTCTGGCTCTTGCCTGTAAATTACGCTTCATCATAGTAAGAAGATCTTTTTCTTCCTATCTAAATTTGAATTTGAATTTTTAAAAATTTGTAATGGAGGTCACATTTTTTTCAAATACTTTTCAAGTATGTGTAAGTTCATATTACTTTTTGTTTTAATGTGTGAATGTCAATTATATTAAAATATTTATTAGGATGGGATCATTTTGTGTTCACTTCAGGAGTCAAACACTTCCCATGATGCCCACAGGATAGGTTCGATGCCTCATTCTGTCTTCCCATAATGCGTTGAATGTATTGTCATTAGTCCATTCAGTCCTAAGTTTAACTTATAATAAAGGTGTAACCGAACACAGGTACAGCTGCTCACCACTTGCAAAGCCAGCAACAAAGATGAGATGCAGTAAAAGAAAAGTGACTTTATTCCAGAGCTAGCAGTGGGGAAATGGCCAAGGCTAGTGCCTTAAAGAAACCATTTTCAACTTTGGCTGGAGAGAGGGGCATAAAAAAGGAACTTGGAACGGGAGGCATGCGGGAGTGCTGCTGGGCACAAGGTCTCCGTGTCTTGTTCCAGTGGCTATCTTGAGTCGTGGTCCACCTGGAGCATGGTGGCCTCATCTCAACAATAGCTGGGTTGTTGACCAGTGGCCTTGAGGTAATCTCTGGAATTTTGCAACTGGGTCTCCAGGCCTGGTTTGTCTCCAGATTAGCCCTGGAACTTCTAAGTAAGCACATAGTTAGATAAGTGTAAGTTGAATAAGTATATAATTAGATAAATGTGCATGGTGTAAGGGAGTGTCTGGTGGGAAAGGAGAGAAACAAAGGGTTTTAAGGTACATGTCAAGGCTACATTCTGAGGCTAAGGAAAGGAAAACAAAACTTTACAATTCATTTTAGCCAGGCCCTGTGGCTCAAGCTTATAATCTCAGCACTTTGGGAGGCCGAGGCAGGCAGATCGCTTGAGGTCAAGAGTTAGAGACCAGCCTGGCCAACATGGTGAAATCCCATCTCTACTAAAAACTACAAAAATTAGCCGGGTGTGGTGGCACACACTTGTAGTCCCAACTACTCAGGAGGCTGAGGCATGAGAATCACTTGAACCCAGGAGGTGAGGCTGCAGTGAGCTGAGATTATGCCACTCCACTCCAACCTGGGCAACAGAGTGAGAATCTGTCTCAAAAAAAAAAAAAAAAAATGCTTTTCAAAGCTGGAATACCTGGTTACACAGGCAGTCCTTGTTTTGAGAGGTACTATATGAACTGGAACCTGTGTGTATCAGAGCCATGCCCTCGATGTGGGTGATACTAATGTTCACACATTCTATTTAATCTAATAACATGCAAAATGAAAATTGCTTGAATTTTACTTGGGGGTAGTTTATATTTAAATACTTTGGGTTTTAATGTAATATTGGTCAGATTTGGGTTAGAAAAAAATGAAGAGCCTTTCTGTCTTTTTCTATGCTCTGAAACTATTTAAATGAAAAAGAAAAGCTGAACTGATTCCATAAAGGCATACTTTTAGGAACAATATACATCTTTGACAATCATTTCACACTCTTTGGGGCTCTTCAGATCCTTTACCTTTTATTGAACCCATTATATTTTGCTAGACAATTGTTCAGGTTATCTAGATTTTCATATTAATATGTATAAAGTATGTGATGTTCTTTCATATTCTTTACTCTTTTATCTTCTGTATAGTCTTTCTTATTCCTAATAAGGTTTAGGTGTATACATACTTCCTTTCCTCCTTTCTCACTCCCTTTATAAAGTCAGACCTGCTAGAAGTTTTTCAACTTTATGGGTCTTTTCAATGATTACATTTTTATCTATCCCAATTTATTTCTTTTCTAGTCCATTAATTAATTAATTCATTTTTATTGATTCACTCTACTTTTTTTTTTTTTTTTGGAGACAGAGTCTTGCTCTGTTGCCCAGGCTGGAGTGCAGTGGCATGATCTCAGCTCACTCCAACCTCTGCCTTGCGGATTCAAGCAATTCTCCTGCCTCAGCCTCCCAAGTAGCTGGGACTGGACTACAGGTGCACACCACCATGCCCGGCTAATTTTTATATTTTTTTTAGTAGAGATGGGGTTTCGCCATGTTGGCCCGGCTGGTCTTAAACTGACCTCAAGTGATCCTCCTGCCTCAGCCTCCCAAAGTGCTGAGATTACAGGCATGAGCCACCATGCCCAACCCCACTCTACGATTTTTGAGTTTAGTTTACTTTTTCTAGCTTTTTGAGTTGAATAATCAGTTTGCTTATTCTCAATAAAGTTTTCTAACAATGTCATCCAAAACTATGATGTATATTTATTATGTATACTTAGCAATATCTCATACATTTTGATATATAATATCTTCAGTTTGGTTAATTTTTAATCTATAGTTCAGCTTTTATTTTCTCCTTGATTAAGGGCTGTTAGAAGAATGAATGTTACCTGTCCAGTGTCTACTCGATAAAAAAAAAATATTTTATTGGGACTTTCTAATTGTCCTAGAATATGTATTCAGCTTGAATAGACCATGAGCAAGGGCTGCTTTGCCCTTTGTAGTTCCATCTTGAAAATAAAGCTTTCTTAATAGCCAAGCTCTCCCTTCTCTTCTGACTCTCTCTAAATAAGGAGCTCATTCTGTCAGGATAGTCATTCACTTTTTTTTTTCGAGATGGAGTCTCACTCTCGTCGCCCAGGCTACAGTGCAGTGGCACAATCTTGGCTCACTGCAACCTCCACCTTCCCAGTTTAAGCAATTCTCCTGCCTCAGCCTCCCAAGTAGCTGGGACTACAGGCACACACAACCGTGCCCAGCTAATTTTGTATTTTTAGTAGAGATGGGGTTTCACCATGTTGGCCAGGCTGGTCTTGAACTCCTGACTTAAGGTGATCCGCCCACCTTGGCCTTTCTAAGTGTTGGGATTACAGGCGTGAGCCGTCGTGTCCAGCTTTTTCATATATTTTAAACAAACAACTGATATTGAAAGCCTGTGGCTCATTAAACCACAGATATTTCAGGACCTATTCAGATAAATTCAACTGAAAAATCAAGGAGCATTAGCTTGCTGTGCAAAATGGACAATGTAGGGAAATGGTCTTACCCTACAGCACTGTGTCTAGTAACCAAATGTTCTGTGCAGATGTCAAGGAAATCAATGATGAAGTTATTCAGAGTTTGTTTAATTCAGGAATTTTTCAGAGAGTTTGGGTTGAATTTTATTAAAGGAGAGGGAAGCAACTATTTTCAAACAAAACCACAGGCCTTCCAAGAGAAATAGTGAAAGTTACAAACAGCCAGTAATAATAAGTGTGTATATATATGTGTTTGCAGACACACATGTAAATATGTGTATGGGGGGGTGTTAATTACTATTTACACACCCTTTCAGTGTCCTCTGCTTTAAGCATTACAGCCTTGGAGAGGGTATTGATTATGATGTTCTGTTTTGCAGATTGAAATACTGAGGTTTAGGCCGGGCACGGTGGCTCACGCCTGTAATCACAGCACTTTGGGAGGCCGAGGCGGGCGGGTCACGAGGTCAGGAGATCGAGACCATCCTGGCTAACACAGTGAAACCCCGTCTCTACTAAAAATACAAAAAAATTAGCCAGGCATGGTGGCGGGCGCCTGTAGTCCCAGCTAGTCGGGAGGCTGAGGCAGGAGAATGGCGTGAACCTGGGAGGCGGAGCTTGCAGTGAGCCGAGATTGTGCCACTGCACTCCAGCCTGGGCAACAGAGCAAGACTCCCTCTCAAAAAAAAAAAAAAAAAAAAAAAAACTGAGGTTTAAAGAGATCAGGTGGAGCCAAGTATGGAACCTAGATCTTCTAGCTTGAAATTCACTGTTCTTTCCATTAAGTCCTGCTAAGGGGTCACAAAATGTCCTCAACACAGCCCCTGGTGAGGATTAGAAGGAAGGAGGGGTCTGGCTGTGTGAGTGTCAAGTGTGTAACCTCCATGTTTGTCTCATTTGAGATCCCTGCAGTGAAGTTGAACGAGCTGCTTGAGAACTTTTATGTCACCGTTAAGAAGAGCGACGGCTCAGACTTCCTGGCCACCTCACTCCATGCTATTCGCCGAGGCCTGGACCGCATCCTGAAGAATGCAGGTGTCGGCTTTTCCATCACCAGCAGCACCTTCAGCTCCTCCACCAAGAAACTCAAGGAGAAGCTGTGGGTGCTGAGTAAGGCAGGCATGTCGGGCGCGCGTTCTCGCAACATCGTCTACTTCTCCCTCTCTGACGAGGAGGAGATGTGGCAGGCAGGGTGTCTGGGGGATGACAGCCCTATCACTCTCCTGTCCACTGTGGTCAAGTACAACAGCCAGTACCTGAACATGCGGACGCTGCAGGAGCATGCAGATCTGATGTACGGTGACATCGAGCTGCTCAAAGACCCCCAAAACCAGCCGTACTTTGCCCGGACAGACAGCGTCAAGCGGGAGAGTCGGAGCGGCTCCACCAGAGTGTGTCACGGGAAAATCTACCATGAGCATTCCCGGGGACACAAACAGTGCCCTTACTGCCTCCTCTACAAGTACATGTACATCCACCGGCCGCCCACCCAAATGGAGGCCAAATCCCCCTTCTACCTGACTGCCAGGAAGGAGGCCACAGACATGGGCAGCGTGTGGTACGAGGAGCAGAGAATGGGGCTGCGCTCTCTTCGGGGAGTTGTCCCAAACTTAGCCAAGAAGGTCAAGCTGGAAAACTGTGAGAACTTCACCTTTGTCTCGTTCACTCAGGTCTCCCGGAGGCTTGGCTCCCACAGCTGCTGCCAGTGAGCCCTCCCTGGGGCCCAGCCACTGCCCTGTCACCTGCTCAGTGGGCGCTCCCTGGGGCGGCCAGGGCTGGAGCAGCTGGAGCTCCGCGGAGGCAGGGGCTGACTGGGTGTGACCTCCGGTCTGGCAGCTCTCCCCCTGGTGTGGCCCGCTCTCCCTTTGTCTTGGGGTTTGCTTTTTAAAATGAAACTAGATGAGTCTAAATCATTCGAATGGTTTATCCAAATGTGTGTCAACTTTGTTAGCTTTTAGAATCTAACACAATGTATAATTGCTACATGCAAGAGTGAGGAAATTCATTTTCTCTAGTGCCTTTCTAGCACAGGTTTTCTAAAAAAAAAAAAAAAAAAAAAAAAAAAGGAAACTGTTAAGTAGTCATTTAAAAACTCCCAGTAGCGCAGTAGCTTTAGAATGTTAGGAAGACTGTACACTTTGTTGAATTACACTCACAAGGAGGAACTGGAGAGAGGCAGACACGTTCCCTGTTTCCAGCAGACAGATTGCGCTTGACACGCCTTTGTTTTTTTTGTTGGTGGATAACGTGGTTCTGGAGGGCAGGAAGCCTTGTGTCAGGGAAGATCCTCAAGCGACATTCGGTCATCTGACAGGGACTCGGGCTGCTCCCACGGCTCCCAGCAGCGGGAGGAACCCCATCTCAGCTGCCAATGAGAAAATTTTATGACAAAAGATTCACGCACCAGAAGGGTGTCTGTGAGAACAAGGCTTCTAGTGAACTAGACAGTTTGTACCGTGAGGGAATTTCTAGTAGTGAAGGAAAATGGCTTGGAGAAGCCAATCTGTGATCAAAATGTGAAAACCTCCTGACGCAGAAGTGCCTATGTTTTATTTCTCAGCACCATGTGAGAGCTCGTTTGGAACATTTTTTGAGGTTTCTGTCTGTTCTTTGTGTCATCCCATTATTCTGTCAGCATATAGCACTGGATCTATAAAACAAGTAAAGGTAATTTTTAGTCTTAGCCAAGAAAAGCTAACCAAACAAGCTGCAAAAAACACAGATCCCCAAAATTTCTTTATTAAAGAGCTTTGGAATATTTTTGTCAATGTATAACTTTTCAGCCACAATTAGATGTCATCATTTTAGGCTGGCACCAATGCTTGGGACACGATGATTTAGGCACCCCAGCAGGTAAGCAAACCCAGCATTAAGGATGTAGTTATAAAATGAGCGCAGCATGGTAGCTAATGCAGTTTGAAACCATTTCACTCAGGTCAAATGCAACCTGACCACATTATTTAAAAATCAGCAGAATTTTCTAATAACTACTCTGAGTGCAACCACAACTGAAAAAGGAGCCCAAAGAGTGCACAGTAATAGTAACAATAATTTCTAGGGACCTTGACTTTGTATTTGAGAAAAGTCTCCTGTAACTTTATTCCATTATGCTCCTAATATGCTTTCTAATCCCAAATTAAAATTCTAATACAAATTCATTTTGTAGAAGTCTTAAAATCAGTCCTCTTTCTTTTTAAAAACATTATTTTAGTATTTATTTTAATTAATTGGTTTCTTAAAAAATCATATGCTAGTCATTGAGATATGTAATACTTCCTTTACCAGAGAAGACTCAACCAATGCTGCCTTAAGATTTAATGTTATTCCCTTTTTAGTCACTGTGCATTTATAAGTTTGTTTACTAGTTGACATTTCCTGAAAAGAGATTAATTTTGGTATTTCTCCATCTGTATATAAATAACAGGTAATATTTAATCATCAGTGTATGACTTGATATCACATAATGTTCTGGTGTGGTTTCCTGTAGTGATCTTAGGGTTTTGATTTAAAAGAAATACACAAAACATTAGGTACAATTTCTTTTAGTTTGCTAAACACCCAAAGGATATTTTGTTTTGTTGGTTCTGCACTTAAACTGAAATACAAGCTATGTGAACTATTGGGAAAAGCCTGTAGCCTAATTAAATAAAACCTCCATTTTTATTTGAATAGAGTCAAAAAGAAATTGCCATTAGGAATCACTGGGATCTTTTCAGATTTTGACCTTTTCAAAGGTAGCAATAACGACTGCAGAGGTTGTAATCTTTCTGTTGGTAGTGGCTTTTCATCAGCTCAATAATCATCTCTCCCTCAAATGTGTTGCCTATCACCTAGTTGATGTTCCATAAAATCCCTGGGTTCTGAAGTGAATTTTTATAATAAAAAATCAGGAGGGCAAATCTTCAGTGGCATCTGATGGAATAAAAGCAGTGTCTGAGCAGCCTAAAAGCTGTTTATGACATTCCACCTTGGGGAACAAGAGTGAGGAACTAAACAGTCATCAAGTGCTAGCATGTGCTACCCGTTGTACTAGGTACTTTATTATGCATTTATGTATATGTGTGTGTGTGAATCTGTGTATACACATGTATACATAAATGTATACACAGACACACACACACACAAACACACACAATATGTGGTTAAGCCTGGTAAGCCTGCTAAAATGGCAAAGCGGCCTGGTGCAGTGGCTCACGCCTGTAATCCCAGCACTTTGGGAGGCCAAGGTGGGCGGATCACTTGAGGTCAGGAGTTAAAGATCAGCCTGACCAACCTGGTGAAACCCCGTCTCTACTAAAAATACAAAAATTAGCCTGGTGTGGTGGCAGGTACCTGTAATGCCAGCTACTTGAGAGGCTGAGGCAGGAGAAACGCTTGAACCTGGGAGGTAGAGGTTGCAGCAAGCCGAGACCACGCCACTGCTCTCCAGCCTAGGCAACAAAGCTAGACTCCATCTCAAAAAAATAAAAAATAAAATGGTGAAGCGCCTGTCCATGTGTTTGGCCAAATCCATCCTCCGAGGTCTTAAGGGGGCCGGAGTAGGAGTCCTCGTTGGTGTTCTAAGGCAGTTGTTCTGGCTTCCAGTCAGCTCTAAACCTTACCTTCTGGGGACTCCAGGATTTTCTGCTCTTGACCTGATGCAAGAGAAAGGAGAATCCCCAGAGAAAGAAGTGGGGCGGTAAAGAGCATTTTCTCCACTTACCTTTGGGTTTTTTGTGCTCCCAAGTAGAAATACGTATCAAGAATTCACAAGTTTACTTAAGCACAGGTTGCCCCTGGGCTGTGTGTCAGGGCTGGTGGTACTGCAGGTGTTATGAGAGGATCCGTAGAGTGTCCTTCAGGTGAACTGTTGTCCACAGCACCTTTCATATCTGCTCTAAAGTGAGCCCTACTTTCTGGCTACCGCCCCCTGCCCGCCGAATCTAAGCAGACTCCATGTTGGAAGCTTACTCTGGCACAGAAGCTAGGATGTCGCCTTAAAGGTTATGATTCAATTGAATATAAAGAGTTTAGGGCAGTACCAGGCACATCATAAGCACGCAATAAATGTTGGCCAGCTTAGTTATAGCTTTTGGTAATAACTAATATTATGTAACTAATTTGCATTATACCACTTATTTCTTCCATTATGGAGATTCTGTCTCCCTTAAACTGTTAAACTTGAAAAAGAAACCAAACCTGATAATCTGGTCAAGTTAACACATTTCACCCATGAATTCTACCTCCAACACAACCAAGCTCTGATACCTCAGATATAAGCAAAAACAAGTGAAGGAAGAACAGAAAAGCCTTATGGGGCTTTATGAGAAGGTTTTTCCATTGTTTAGTGTGTTTGCAAACAGGAATTTTATGGAAGTACCTAACCAAAGCTGTGAAAGATGGGTCTTCGTGGTCATGTGGCATTTTCCAGCTTTCCTTGGATTTTATGCTACATTAATTTGCCCTGGCTGATAAGTGGTGTTTGAAGAAATGTGAAATTTCGTTACTTTGATTTTTATTTTAATTCAAGCTTATTAAAAGCATCAAGCATTATATGCCACACTCAGCATTTTCATAGACATAGTCATTAGGAGAATCTGGACAAAGTAATACTCTTGTAGAAAAGGAAGCATCTTGCTGTACTTGAAAGATAACTAGACTCGGAGCTGCTTCACTCCTCACTTGGGCAAATGCCGATATCAATTTCCTTAGCTATAAAGTGCCATCAGTGGGATGGATCTCCACGGTGAACCGTGTTGCACTTCTACAATTCCTCGAGGTCATATAATTAGGAAGTGGCAGAGCTAGGACGCAAAATTCCTAATTCCTGAAGGAATTCCCAATTCCTGAAGATAGTTAATCTCCTAATTTAGTGCTTCTCACCATATTGGGATGCCTTCTTTAGGAATAAGACTTTTCTTTAACTTTCAAGTTCCACAACTTCTAAAATTATTTTGCTATCTCGAAGCAGCAGAATATTGATCATTTTTCTCAGTTTAAGCTAACACAGTCCACACCGTTACTACTAAAATAAAGTAACAGAATGCTTAAATATTGTCCTTATCAAACATCCATCACTTTGTTGCTTTTATGAGATGTAGATTGCTAAAAACTTTTGAGGTAGTAACTGGTTACCGTTAGGCATCAATGAACACAAACAGTGAAGACCTCAGAGAAGAGTGACCTCATTTTCTCTACACGATCTCCAGTGTAGTCTAAGATAAGGCCCATACATAGTTAAAAGCTGATAACAGCTCTGAACAGAAGTATGCATTAAAAGTTTCAAACTTGTATATATTTTTGAATGCTTTTGTTTTTGGAGTGAATTTTTAATGCTCTGTGTTAAAAGAAAAACGTTCCATCGTGTAGGCAGTGTTCCTAAGTAAAAATCTTTGTTGCATTTTCCCATATAAATGAATCACCCTTATTAAAACAGGAGGAGGGAGGGATTCGTGGTGACCTACCACTGCCCTCCCCTTCTAAGAGAAGAGGAGGCCATGGGATATGATAACTAAATGAACATCTCTGGAAGTTCCTCCATCTGACATGTGTATTCTGACATAACAGAATTTCCCAAGACTTCTTTGAGGAAGGCTGCCCATGCTTCAGACAAAGCTTACCCATTATTATTATGATTTTGAATATTTCTAGTTCATTACAGTCCAAAAAATCTACAGAAGTTCCCCATGTTCAGTGGTTGACCAGAATCTGATTGTTGTGCTCAATGAAAGCCCTTTATTATTTAGCTAATACAACTCATATGGAAGTTAATTATTTCAGGAAATATGTAATAAGACCCAAAACATCACTGGATAATATGTAGATATATTTTAGTTCCATTACTATTCATAGCAATTAGATAACTCTCCCTCCCCACATTGAGGTGAGAATGGGCTCCTAGATACTTGGTGGTCAATATAACTGATTTGATTAATTTGCATTTAACTGTGGTTAT
Organism: Macaca nemestrina; assembly: GCF_043159975.1. Classification (NCBI taxonomy): domain Eukaryota; kingdom Metazoa; phylum Chordata; class Mammalia; order Primates; family Cercopithecidae; genus Macaca; species Macaca nemestrina. The sequence goes on from NC_092138.1 coordinate 83,360,431, forward strand.
TGTTACATCTACTGATTTGTTCAAATAAAAATTTCTAGAAGGCTCAGATTTGACTAACACTGTGTTACATGCTTTTTCGCAGCTGCCATATATTCTCATGTAATTTTTACAACCGCTCTACAAGGTATGTCTAATTATTTCCGTATTACTTACTGAGAATCTAGGCTCAGAGGAGTTAAACTTCCCAAAATCTCACCGATAAGTTGGAGAATTTAAGTTTGTAAGTTGGAGAATGCAGGTTTTCTGCCTCCAAATCTAGTGCTCAGTCCATGAGACAAAACTGCCTCCTGAAGGCCATAGAAGTCCATTAACTTAAAAGAAAATTAAACACAGTTTTGGTTTGTTTGGCAACTATTTCATCTCAAGCCATACTGTGTCACCCCTCCATGTACTCTCTTACTAAATGATTGGTCACTTGGGAATTGAACCGTTCCTGGAAAGCCTGGCGGTTCCCCAGCGTTTTCTGCCTACTGAGAACCTTCGGTCTTTATCCAATAAGTAATTTGTATTACCTGTCATCTACCTTAAAGGGAAGATGGTCATGTGTATTTATTCTAATAAAACTTAGTTTACAAGCTGCGCCTGTTTCAACATCGGCGTCCCTGCTTAAAAAGTAAAGGAGTTGCCAACTTACGCCACAATTACATGCTCAGGTTTTTTACTTTTGCTATTTAATTTTGGTCAGAGGATTTTTATAATCTGTAGGCTACAGCACTGTCATAGAAAAATGTGTATATATATATATATTTTTTTTTTTTTTCTTTTTTGAGACAGAGTCTCACTCTGTTGCCCAGGCTGGAGTGCAGTGATGCAATCTCGGCTCACTGCAATCTCTGCCTCCTGGGTTCAAGCCATCCTCTCCCCTCAGCCTCCCAAGTAGCTGGGATTACAAGCGTGCGCCACCACACTCGGCTAATTTTTGTGTTTTTGGTGGAGATGGGGTTTCACCATGTTGGCCAGGCTGGTCTCAAACTCCTGACCTCAGTGATCCACCCGCCTTGACCTCCCAAAGTGGAAAAATATACTTATTTACTCACTTGTTTTGTGTTCTTTTTTCCTTTATCAGGGCATATTTATTTTCTCTTTTGAGACTTATAAAGCAATAGGTTATATGAAACTCTGAGATCATCTAGTCAAATTTCCCCATTTTTATCAATAAGGAAATTTAAGTCCAGAGATATTAAAGGGGCCATCCAAGATCAGCCAAACAATAAGTAATCGATTCAGGACTAGAGAACTAGTCCAGAACTCTCTCCTTCATATCATAGCTGGGAAGATTTCCATTTTCAAAAATAAACAGAACTGCATCTGGCAGAATGACATCCGGCTCGCAGAAGACCCTAGTGAGCTTCTCGTACCTTCCCGGAAAAACCCAGAGGAAGGCCAAATCTCAATTCTAGAATCTAGAAGGAATTGACGTAATTTATGAGGCATGTGGAGGTGGCTTGGGGCAAAAGTTTCCAAGTAGCTCAATTCCTGGCTTACTTCATGAAACAGGCCCTGTGAAATTAAAAACATGAAAACTATTTAGTAGTTGTCCTCTTCCCCAGTCATGTCTGTCACCTTACTCGAAGTCAGAGCTCCTGAGCCGGAGAAATACTCGCCGATGCTCTTAACCACTGTTACACTGGGAAGAGAAGTTCATATCCACTCTCTCTTCTTTCTCCCCAATCCATTTCCTCTTCATTCTGTCCCACATAAATCTTAGAGCTAAATCATGAGCAGAAAGCAGAGAAGGACTGACTATTAGACCCATGCTGGCATCCCGAGAATAAAGCCCTTTAGGTGAAGGTAGAAACAATAAATACCGAGTAGCAGAACATGTGAATATTATGGTTTTTTATGTATGATGTTGGTTCAGAGATCCACAAAACCAGGCAATAGGAAGGAAAAGGATGCTGCTTCAATAGAAAAGTGGCAAACTAGAAATTGGACTTGGAAATATGTTCATCACCTTAGCATTGACCTGGGATTTAACTGAAAAAGGGATTCAACAAACATTACATGAACAGGGTCTGGGAAGAAAGGACCACATTTAAGGATGAGTGTAGAGAAAAAAGTAAAATGAGGCATATAAAAAAGTCAGCGGGCCAGGCACAGTGACTCATGCCTATAATCCAAGTGCTTTGGGAGGCCGAGGCAGGCAGATCATCTGAGGTCAGGAGTTTGAGACCAGCCTGGCCAACATGGTAAACCCTGTCTCTACTAAACGTGGCCAACCCCGTCTCTACTAAAAATACAAAAATTAGTTGGGTGTGGTGGCACACGCCTGTAATTCCAGCTACTTGGGAGGCTGAGGCAGGAGAATCGCTTGAACCCAGGAGGCAGAGGTTGCAGTGAGCCAAGATCGTGCCATTGCACTCCAGCCTGGGCAACAAAGCAAGACTCTGTCTCAAAAAAAAAACAAAAGTAACACATTGCCTATAAGAAAACCAAAGAGCATCTGGCTTCAGACTTCTGCTCTATAGCACCAAATGCCAGGAAACAATAGAGAATTGTGAGGGGAAAAGTTGTGACTTTGGAATTTTATACATATTTTATATGTTAAGATACAGAATTTTTTAGTTATGATAACCATCCAGGAAATATACGAGCTATGTAATAGTCTTACGAAGATAATAAATTGTACAGCAACCTATAAGGCTTGATTTAAATAAAACAGTGTTTGCTTAGTATCATAATTTCAGTGGGCTCTGGGCTGTTAAATACCAGGACATTATCCACTAGAGGAAGGGTATGTATGCTTTTAAATAGAAAATATGGCTAGAAGCTACATATCTAAAAGCACCCAAAGTCCTCATATGAATGGCTAAATTAATACAAGAAGATGTAATAAATGCCATACCACAGCATCATGTTTCTTCATTTTTATTACTGAAATAATGCATGATAATTCTGGTATAAATAGAAAATTCAAGTATGTCTTTTACAAATAAAATATAAATTGCTCTCAATTTTCCCCCACCACCATTTAAAACACTGTATCCTGAAAGAGTCCATTGCTTTCAAGTGAGAAAAGCCAAGAGTCCCCACCGTTGGGGGTTGAGTAGCCTAGACTAGAGCTTGTAGACTGAAGCCCACGTGCTTTTCCATGCTCAAACGCAGAACTAAAAACAGGTAGAAAATCAGAAAATTGCACAATAGACGTCTGTGTTTCAAAAAGCAATCAAGAAAAAAAAACCAAAAACTTGTTTTAGAATACAAATGCAAGAAAAGTTCAATTTCAACAGCAGAAAGATGGCCTGGGGCAGTGAGGTGCTTTCCTTAGCTGTACTTGAAGTTCTATGGAACGCTGTTTAAATTCAGATATTAAGGGAATGAATGCAGTTTTAAAAATCCGAATTACTTCTGGAGTCTACAATGTCAGTGTTAGAACTAAAGCTGGATTGTTTTGTTTTGTTTTGTTTTCATTTGCTTGCACTAGAAGGCCTTGGAAACACACAGGAGTGTAGAGTATCGTCAGCTCCGATGCTCAGTTTCTCCCTGGCAATAGAACAGTTTTATCTGTGCCCCAAGTTTTTGCCAATTTAAACTCTAAACTAAATTTTCAACGACACCAGCATGTTTGCTTTAAATTTAGCAATAGAATAGGCATTGATTGATTTTCATTTCCTTAGTTTTTCATTCTGAAACAGAGCAAAACGTCTTCCCAAAGAGATGGAGAGAATCTCTTCTGGGTAGATTCCAAGTATAACCTGTCCCAGGGCCCGCTTGCTTAGCTGTAACTGACAAAAGTCTGTTCAATTGAACTATTTAGATAAGCGCAATGTTTTTATTTAAAAATCTAATATTTTCTATGGGGCTGTATTTTCCAAATAATAGCAACAAAACTGTCCTAATGTTTTCACTGTTCTGTAATTTTGTTTTAATGTAGAGGATATCCATAATTTCTTAACACTGGAAACATCATTCTGAACGATGTAGGAAGTGGTCAGTAATGTGAATGATGTTATTGTACCGTCTCCAGCTTTTTCTTTCTTCCCACAGATGGGCGCACCTGTGCATACATCACTGTGCATGCGGGGGCACGTGAGTGGGAAAGCGGGTGTCACTCCTGTTTTCTGTCTTAGAGCGTCAGCGTTGGAAGGAATTTTTTTTTTGTTCATCCAGTCCAGCCCTCTAGTTGATAGTCCAGTAGTCTGTTAACAATTTGTAAGGGTCTGGGTTATATTTTAAAAGTTGTTGTTGTTGTTGTTGTTGTTTTGGGTTCACTTATGTATATGCAGCTTGACTGTTCAACCCAGATTTTTGAACAATAAAAAAATTTCATGTATACTTTCTGTTTTCTAAACTTAGTTATTTTAACTTAATCAGCAGCATGTCTGGTTTCTGAATAGTGTTTTAGTGTCACGTTCCTGGAGGTAATGTTTGTCTTTGTAGTTTGCGATGGTAGGACATTACGAGAATTCCACAGCCATATTCTGTGCCTCTGAGTCAATCCTCTGGGTGGAATAGTTGTTCCAGCAGAGTTGCCTCTGGTTTTCTGACTTAGATTTGCCTCACTGGGCAGGCCTGAGTTCCCGTGTGGGACAGTATCACGGTGAATGTATATTGACCATTGTGTACATGCTGCTAATTAATATTTTTCTGCTCTTTAAATGATTATGGCTTTTGGAGACTACATTTAATTCTCAAAACTTTTAATGTAGAAATGTACTGTTCTGTATAGAGAGAGCAGTTAAAAAATAATTTCTAAGAAACAAGTTTCTGAAAAATATATATGTATATATTTTTTGATGGAGTCTCTGTCTGTCGCCCAGGCTGGAGTGCAGTGGCGCTATCTCGGCTCCCTGCAACCTCCGCCTCCCAAATTCAAGCAGTTCTCCTGCCTCAGCCTCTCGAGTCGCTGCGACTACAGGCACCTGCTACCAAGTCTGGCTAATTTTTGTATTTTGAGTAGAGACAGGATTTCACCATGTTGGCCAGGCTGGTCTCGAACTCCTGACCTCAAGTGATCTGCCCACCTTGGTTTCTGAAAGTAAGAAATCCACTTTTAAAAATTATTGTACTCAATGTTTTTAAAGAGAGTTTATTTTTTGAGGTATATTCTAAATTATTTAAGCATTTCCTTCAAAATAATTTAGAGGCGTAGAGTACATGGAGGCATAGATGAAGTGCAAATTGGCCTTGAGCAGATAATTGTTAAATTATCTGTGATGAGTATGTGAGGGTTCATTACCCTCTTCCCTGTTCTTTCCTGTATGTTTAAAATTTTCCGTTGAGGAACATATAAGAGGAAACACTAGAGATTCCACAAGCCTCCTCATCGATCTCATAGAACCACAGAATCTTCTAGCTAAAAGGAGAGGCCTGAGAAGATGATGCTGGCAAGAGCAGATTGCAGGTCGATTTTCCAGGTGAACACGCTGGGTGGTGCCAGTGATGATAAGAGCTGGTGGAGTTGAGGCCCTTGCTTTGAACTTGGCCTCATTTGTACCTACCACAAGGTGGAGCCTGGAACACCTTTTGTTCTCTCCCTTGAATGCAGACAGTAAGCAGATCAGGCCTGAGAGAACTGTAGTTATGACGCCCGGACTGAAATGGGATCCAGTCATGCTGTGAAGATGGCAAACTGAGCCAGGAGGTCCAAGGGGCTGGAATGGCACGTGGCCTTCGCCTCCGCCTCTGGGACAGACATTCCTGGGCAGCGCTAGTGAGGCATGGGGTAGATGCCTCAGGGCCCTTGGGTGCCTGGCGTCCACCACCCTCATTGATGTGTCACGACCTTGCCTCCCCGGGCCTGAAGAGGCCTTGTGACCAATATGTCCTGGCGTATTTTAGAAGATGTGTGTCCCCATCTTCCCATCCCTCCTCAATACATTTCCTTTTCCTTCTCTTCCTTTCAGTTTCCCTGTTTTATTCCTTCCTCCGCCTAGGAGAGTTTTTCATCACCATCTTTTCTGGTTAGACACCAGGGACAGACATGAAAGACATTAAACAAGATGTATTTCAGCAATAAACAACATTCCTGTATTTCTCAGGGGATCCCAAAGAAATAAGGATGAGAAATAAAAATTCCTGCCGGGGCATTTACAGTGTACTCAGCTGCTGAAATGTTCAAAATGCAATCAAGGAAGTAATTTAGCACGTTTCTAATATACTTAACTATGGCAATCACGTTGAAGAGTTTGGCCAGATTCAAAGAATGCAGTGAATCTTTTTGGACGTTATTAAAGAATCTAAAGGCCACCAATAACAAATACATTTTTGACAGTTACTAGTTAATATATATTTGTGCTTTGTTGTATGTCCTTGGATAATGGCCCAGAATTGAGAGGATGTGATTTGACCTCCCCACTAGGCAGGGAAAACTACGTTTCAGATGTTTCCTTTTGTTCTGTATTCTCAGTACATGTGCAGACTACTAGGTATTGGTCAGTACCATGGATTCCTCTTTCTTTTTTCTTTTCTTTTTTTTTTAAGATGGAGTTTCGTTCTTGTTGCCCAGGCGGGAGTGCAATGGTGCAATCTCAGCTCACTGCAGCTTCCGCCTTCCAGGTTCAAGCGATTCTCCTGCCTCAGCCTCCCAGGTAGCTGCGATTACAGGTACCCGCCACCACGCCCAGCTAATGTTTTGTATTTTTAGTAGAGACAGGGTTTCACCTTGTTGGCCAGGCTGGTCTCGAATTCGTGACCTCAGGTGATCCACCTGCCTCGGCCTCCCAAAGTGCTGGGATTACAGGCGTGAGCCACTGCGCCTGGCCGGATGCCTCTTGCTCTCTCATTACTTCTCAGTGTAAACTATCCAGCCGGGGCACTGTTGCCCAGGGGTCAGTCATTTATGTAGTACCTTCACAATGTTTGTAATAACTGAGTCCACTTGTCCTATTATTTATTTGATATTTTCTTTAAATTGATTCATTTTTACTTGAATTTATATTAAAGTAAAGAATGAGAATATTAATACATGCAAAGCACTCAAAACAATACCTGGTACAGAGTAACTGTCTAGAAAAAATAGTAACTAGGCTGGATGAGGTGACTCATGCTTGTAATCCCAACACTTTGGGAGGCTGAGGTAGGAGGATCACTTGAGCCCAGGAATTTGAGACCAGCCTCAGCAACATTGTGAGACCCCATCTCCACAGAAAATTAAAAATTAGCCAGGTCTGGTGGCATACATGTGTAGTCCTAGCTACTTGAGAGGCTGAGGTGGGAGGATCGCTTGAGCTGGGGAAGTTGAGGCTGCAGTGAACTGAGATTATACCAATTCACTCCAGCCTGGGGAACAGCATGAGACCCTGCCAAAAAAAGAAGAGAGAGAGAAGAAAAGGAAAGAAAGAACAAAAAGTAACTATTAGCTATGGTTATTATTATTTATATTACTATATAAATGCTATATTACTTGCAATAACTATACATAGCTATTAAAAGTGTTTGCCCATATGTACCCCTAAGAGTGACTTCTTAGCATCACCAGTGGCACTTTGGGAAATAGCTCCCCCTCCCCCTGAAATGATCTTCTTGGTTTCCATGCGATCTTAAGTATCACTGTCTCCAGGTTTTTCTGCAGCGTCTCCGGATTCTTTCTCTGGCTCCTCATCCTTTGACACTCTCATTTATATGGATTCAATTTTATACACTTTCTCAGGATGGTTTCGTCTACTTCCATGGTCGTAGCATAAGCAGACCTAGATTTTTTTTTTTCCTTCAACTTTTAAGTTCAGGGGTATGTGTGCAGGATGTGCAGGTGTGTTACATAGGTAAATGTGTGCCATGGTGGTTTGCTGCACAGATCATCCCATCATCTATGTATTAAGCCCAGCATCCATTAGCTGTTCTTCCTGATGCTCTCCCTCCCTCCACCCCACCCCTGACAGGCCCCAGAGCGTGTTGTGCCCACCATGTGTCCATGTGTTGTCATCATTCAGCTCCTACTTATAAGTGAGTGCATACCGTATTTGGTTTTCTGGTCCTGCGTTAGTTTGCTGAGGATAACGGCTTCCAGCTCCATCCATGTCCCTGCAAAGAACATGATCTTGTTCCTTTTTATGACTGCATAGTATTCCATGGGTATAGATACCACATTTTCTTTATCTGGTCTATCATTGATGGGCGTTTAGGATGATTCCATATCCTTGCTATTGTGAATAGCGCTGCAGTGGACATACGCATGCGTGTATCTTTATAATAGAATAATTTGTATTCCTTTGGGTATATACCCCGTAATGGGATTGCTGGGCCAAATGGTTTCTGCCTCTAGGTCTTTGAGGAATCGCCACACTGTCTTCCACAATGGTTGAACTAGTTTACACTCCCACCAACAGTATAAAAGCATTCCTTTTTCTCCACAACCTCGCCAGCATCTGTTATTTGACTTTTTAATAATAGCCATCCTGACTGGTGTGAGATGGTATCTCATTGTGGCTTTGATTTGCATTTCTCTAATGATCAGTGAGGCTGAGCTTTTTTTCATATGGTTATTGGCTGCTTGTATGTCTTCTTTTAAGAAGTGTCTGTTCATGTCCTTTGCCTACTTTTTAATGGGGTTGGTTTTTTCTTGTAAATTTGTTTAAGTTCCTTGTAGATTCTGGATATTAGACCTTTGTCAGATGGATAGATGGCAAAAATTTTCTCCCATTCCATAGGTTGTCTGTTCATTCCGATGACAGTGTCTTTTGCTGTGCAGAAACTCTTTAGTCTAATTAGATACCATTTGTCAATATGTGCTTTTGTTGCAATTGCTTTTGGCATTTTTGTCAAGAAATCTTTGTCCATGTCTATGTCTTGAATGATATTGCCTAGATTTTCTTCTAGGATTTTTATAGTTTTGGGTTTTACATTTAAGTCTTTATTCCATCTTGAGTTAATTTTTGTATATGGTGTAAGGAAGGGGTCCAGTTTCAATTTTCTGCATATGGCTAGCCAGTTCTCCCAGCACCATTTATTAAGTAGAGAGTCCTTTCTCCATTGCTTGTTTTTATCAAGTTTGTCAAAGATCAGATGGTTGTAGGTGTGTGGCCTTATTTTGGGGTTCTCTAGTCTGTTGCATTGTAGACCTAGATTTTCTAAACCTTTATCAACTGGGCTTCTTCAGCTGAACCACAGAACACAGAAAACGACTCGAGGCCCTATTTTCTCAGTTCTTCAAGAACTGAGGTGCATAACTAGTACCATTCCAGGTGCAGGGAGAGACGTTCATTCATTCCAGACTGAAGCCTTGGGGCTTTCCGGCTGGCTTCTGCAGTGGAATCCCAGTTGAAACAGGCTCCTCAACCCCATGCCCCACCCTGTCTTTCCTTCCTAAGGAAATGGCACCTGTACCTACCTTGTTGCCCAAGCCAGAAACCTGACAGGTCATACTAGGACCTCCCTCTTTCCTCTTCTCCTTCCTCCAAAATCAGTTTCCATTATCTAGTCATTCTACTTGCCTTTGAATATCTTCCCTTCTCATTCTCCTCACTGCCACCAACTTGGTCAGCACACACAACTTTGCCCAATTATTATTCAGAAGTTGCCTGAGTGGCCTCCTTGCCTCTTGCCTCCACCAGTCCCTCCCCAACTGCTTCCTAGAAGCCTCACTACACACAAGTCTTATTCTATCATTTCTTCCTTCCTGGCTTGCCAAAACTTTTCTGATAAAGTTCCACATTGGCCACGTGGACTGTCGGATCTTGCATTTACGCCATGCCCTCCCTCTCTCCCGCCCTTCCCTCCCACCTGCTCCTCTGCCAACACACCCTGCTCTCGTAAAATTCATGCTGCTTCTTCAGTTCTCATCTGGCACACGATATATGAGAGCTCCTCCTGAGAGGCAAGCTAGGCCTCTTGCATTCTGCTGCCTCAGAGGACAGCAATGTTGAACAAAGCTACAAACCAACCACGGTCACCTGCAAGGCATCTGCCATTCCCAAGGAGCCACATGTATTCAAATGGAGTAGCTTTCCGTCTGTGAGCATTTGACTCATGGAGTGGCTAAATTAGGAAAAGAAGTCATTTATCTAATAAAGGTCAGCACCTCCTAGCATAGAGGTCTGTGTCTCAGCCAGTGGCTGCTCAGCGCCTGTATTTTCTTTTTCTTTCTTTCTTTCTTTTTTTTTTTTTTGAGACGGAGTCTCGCTCTGTCACCCAGGCTGGAGTGCAGTGGTGCGATCTTGGCTCACTGCAAGCTCCACCTCCCGGGTTCACGCCATTGTCCTACCTCAGCGTTCCGAGCAGCTGGGACTACAGGCGCCCGCCACCTCGGCCGGCTAGTTTTTTGTATTTTTAGTAGAGACGGGGTTTCACCGTGTTAGCCAGGATGGTCTCGATCTCCTGACCTCGTAATCCGCCCGCTTCAGCCTCCCAAAGTGCTGGGATTACAGGCGTGAGCCACTGCGCCCGGCCTCAGAGCCTGTATTTTCAATGGTGGATGTTTCCCTCAGAGAACTTGAATGAATAGGCTCAGCAATGAAGACCAAGGGGCTGGCACAACCCATGTTTTCTTAACAGAACTATGCTGACAGCTTCACTGTATTTGCTACAATATTGCAAGGTTCCAGATCCTCCAAGAGCCTTGGTAATGTCTGTGGCATTGAGATTTCCAAAACACTGTATTGGAGAAGCATCTACTAAGGTAGCAGCTAACCTCCTTTTGATCAAAAGATTTTAACCTGGGACTCATGGCTGGGCTTCAGGTAGTCCAAGGACCCCTACAATTACAGGCATAGTTTTTTGTCTATGTGCATGTGGGGAGAAAGTCCACTTGGAAGGAGGGTCCACTCTCCAGAGAGTCCATTGCTTAGGACCAAGATGCCAGTTTTCCCTTTGGACGCCTGACCGATTTCATTTATTCATTAGAATATTTGAACACTTGCTATGATGTGCCAGGCACTATTCTAAGCAATAGAGAAATGCATCAGAAAACACAAAAACATCGGCACGCATGGCACTTTTATTCTAGATGGAGAAGGAAGACAATATAAATTACATTCTATGTTTTGTTGTTGTCGGTTTTGTTTGTTTGTTTGTTTGTTTTTGAGATGGAGTCTTGCTCTGTCGCCAGGCTGGAGTGCAGTGGCACAATCAGCTCACTGCAATCTCTGCCTCCCGGGTTCAAGCAATTCCCCTGCCTCAGCCTCCCGAGTAGCTGGGACTACAGGCGTGCACCACCACACCTGGCTAATTTTTTGTATTTTAGTAGAGACGGGATTTCACCATGTTGGCCAGGATGGTCTCGATCTCCTGACCTCGTGATCCGCCCACCTCGGCCTCCCGAAGTGCTGGGATTACAGGCATGAGCCACCACACCTGGCCCATTACATTCTATGTTAAAGGGTCTAAGTGCCACAGAGAAAAATTAAGCAAGAGTGTACTGGGAAAGGGAGATGAAATTTTAAATAGAGTGGTCAAAGAAGGCATCATTGAAAAGATGCCATTTAAGTTGAGACTTGAGGCTGTTGAGGGAGCAAGCGACATGGATACCAGAAAGAGGACCATCCCAGGCAGAAGGAACCACAAGGGCAAGGCCCTGAGGTCCCAGAGGTATCCAGAAGACTCTCTTCAAAGTTCCTTTCGCCTGACACTAAAGCTGAAGCAGGGGCTAAGAAAACATTATCACCTTCTGGCAGAGTGGAGGGGCTGAGCTGCTCAGGTCAAACCATTTTCTGTTGATGGACCAGGCTGGTTTATCTAAAGCTGCATAAAATAAGGATATGGCTCTGGGCCGGAGACTGACATTCATCATCTTTCAGACATGCTAGTTCCCCAGCTGGATGGAGGCATATAGAGTTTTGCCTCAAATCCCAATTGTCATATGGCCATTCTTTTTTTTTTTCTTTTTCGAGATGGAGTCTCACTCTGTCACCCAGGCTGGAGTGCAGTGGCGCGATCTCAGCTCACTGCAAGCTCCGCCTCCCGGGTTCACGCCATTCTCCTGCCTCAGCCTCCTGAGTAGCCGGGACTACAGGTGCCCGCCACTACGCCCAGCTAATTTTTTTTTTTTTTGTATTTTTAGTAGAGACGGGGTTTCACCATGTTAGCCAGGATGGTCTCGATCTCCTGACCTCGTGATCCGCCCACCTTACCTTCCCAAAGTGCTGGGATTACAGGCGTGAGCCACCGCGCCCGGCCGGCCATTGGCCATTCTCAATAGACCAGCAACCTCTCCACAGAAGAGCTAAATAACACTAACAGAAAAAGGGAACCTGTGTGTTAAAATTCAAGGAGGAGGCCAGGCACAGTGGCTTACACCTGTAATCCCAGTAGTTTGGGAGGCTGAGGCAGGCAGATCACTTGAGGCCAGGAGTTCAAAACCAGCCTGCTCAACATGGCAAAACCCCATATCTACTAAAAATACAAAAATTAGCCTGACCTGGTGGTGCACGCCTGTAATCCCACCTGTAATCCCAGCTATTTGGGAGGCTGAGGCAGGAGAATCACTTAAACCTGGGAGGTGGAGGTTGCAGTGAGCTGAGGTTGTGCCACTGCACTCCAGCGTGAGTGACAGAGTGAGATTCTGTCTTAAAAAAGAAAAAAAAAAATTCAGGCATAGCACAATGGCTCACACTTGTAATCCCAGCACTTTGGGAAGCCCAGACGGGTGGATCACAAGGTCAGGAGTTCATCACCATCTTGGCCAACATGGTGAAACCCCGTCTCCACTAAAAATGCAAAAGAAAAAAAAGATTAGCCAGTCATGGTGGCGCATGCCTGTAGTCCCAGCTACTCAGGAGGCTGAGGCAAGAGAATCGCTTGAACCCAGGAGGCAGAGGTTGCAATGAGCTGAGATTGCGCCACTGCACTCCAGCCTGGGCAACAGAGTGAGACTCCATCTCAAAAAATTCAAGGGGGAGGCCAGGCACAGTGGCTAATGCCTATAATCCCAGCACTTTGGGAGGCCAAGACAGGAGGATCACTTGAGCCCGGGAGGATCACTTGAGCCCAGGAATCCCAGACCAGCCTGGGCAACATAGTGAGACCTCGTCTCTACTAAAAATTAAAAAAAGAAAGAAAAACCCACAAAAAATTATCCAGGTGTGGCAGCCTGTAGTCTCAACTACTCAGGAGGATGAGGCGGGAGGATCACTTGAACCCAGGAGGTTGAAGCTGCAGTGAGCTGAGATTGCACCACTGCATTCCAGCCTGGTGACAGAGTGAGACCATGTCTCAAAAACTAAAATAAAATAAAAAGATCAGAGAAAGTATACATTAAAATTCAAGGTGAAAAAACCTTCACTTTTCCTGTTTTGTTTGTTCCAACAAATAGACTCATCTCATAATATTCTGTATATTTGTAATCCATTGTAAAGATGTTGGTTTTTACTCTTAGTGAGATGGACACTCATTAGAGTTTTTATTAATTTTTATTGTGGTAAAATACACATAAATTTACCATCTTAACCATTTTTAAATGTACAGTTCAGTGGCATTCAGTGCATTCACATTGCTATGTGACTGATACTACTTTCTATCCATCTCCAGAACTTTTTCATCTTGTACTGAAAACCTGCACTCATTAAACAGTAACTCCTCATTCTCCCCTTCCCCCAGTGCCTGGCCACTGTTTACTTTCTATGAATTTGACTACTCTAGGTACTTCATGTATATAGAATCATACAATATTTGTCCCATATGTCTTACAGGTTCATCCATCTTGTTGCATGTATCTGAATGTCATTCCTTTTCAAGGGTGAATAATATTCCATCGCATGGATATACCACGTTTTGTTTAATCATTCATCTGTTGATGAACATTTGGGTTGCTTCTACCTTTTGGCTATTGTGAATAATGCTGTTATGAACAAGGGTGTACAAATATCTGTGCAAGTCCCTGCTTTCAGTTCTTCTGGATATATGCCCAGAAGTGGAATTGCTGGATCAAATGATGATAATTCTAAGTTTAATTTTTTGAGGAGCCACCATACTATTTCCACAGAGGGTGTACCATTTTACATCCCTACCAACAGTGCTCAAGGGTTCCAGTTTTTCCACATCCTCACCAACAATTATTATTTTCTTTCTTTCTTTTTTTTTTTTTTAAATAGTAGCCATCCTGGTAAGTGGGGAGTAGAACCTCACTGTGGTTTTGATTTGCTTTTCCCTAATGATTAGCAATGTTGACCATCTTTCATGTGCCTTACTTATTTTTAAAAGATCACTCTGGAGGCTGTGTTGAATGTTGTTAACTGTAGGATGATGGGATGGAGGGCAGGGGAAAAAACATGGAAGGTAGAAGACTATTTACAAGGCTGTTGCAGTATTCTAGCCAAATAATTATGGTGGCTTGGAACAAGATGACAGTGGTGGAGGTGGTAAGAGTTCATGGGACTCTGGATATATGTTGAGGCCAGAGCTGATAAAATTGAAAGAGGAATGTGAAAGAAAGGAAAGTCTAGAATGACTCCTATCTTTATGCCCATGCAAATGGCCATCTACTGAGATGGAGAATGCTGGCAGAATAGTACACTGGGAGGGTAATATCTCACCCACCCTCATGAGAGGGTGAGATATCAAGAACCCAATTTTAGGCTGGGTACGGTGGTTCACACCTATAATCCCAACTTTGGGAGGCCAAGGTGGGAGGATTACCTGAGCTCAGGAGGTTGAAGATTCAGTGAGCCACAATCATTGCACCATTGCATTCTAGCATGAGTGACAGTGTGAGACCCTGTCTCAAAAAGCAAAAGAAAACAAAACAAAAACACCAATTGTCTTGATTCCCAGCCAATGCACCAAAAAGATAAGATAAAATCCAGTGAACATGTAGACATGTAAGTTTGGATCCCTATTGGATTTTCACGTGGAGATACTGACAATACATGCTGACATTAGGTACGAGAGTCCGGAGATCAAGGGTGTTTCTGTTATCTTTTGCTGCACAATAAACTTCCCTAAAACTCAGAAGTTTAAAACAGCAACAATTTCTTATTCCTTACAACTCTGTGGGTTGACTGCATACAGCTGGCCAGTTCTGCTCTATGTGGCATCAGTTGGGGTTACTCATCTGTCTGCATTCAGCTGGTGGCTGGGCTGAGCAGAAAGGTCCAAGAAGGCTTCACTCACATTTCTGGCACCTCAGCGCTCCATGTGACCTCTCCACATAGTTAGCTTGGGCTTCCTCACAACATGGCGATCACAGGGAGTCAGATGTTTTACATAGTGGTTGGCTGTCCACAGAGGACAAGAGCAGAAGCTGTCAGGCCTCTTAAAGCTAGGTCTAAACTGACATAGCATCTCTTCTGCCATATCCTATTCGTCAAAACAGGTCACAAGGCCAGCACATATGTGAGGGAAGGAAAACAGACTCCACCTTTTGATGAGAACAGTGGCATATGTTGACAGGGATGGGAGGAATTGATGGCAGCCATCTTTGGAGACTACCCACCACCGAGTGGGGTATCAGGGTTGGTGGTATAAGTTTGAAAGTAATCAAAGGATAGTTGGTACCTAAAGCCGTGCCACTGGATAAGATTACTCAGGGAATGACTGTGGATAGAGAAAAGATGAAAAGGCTAATCTCTAGGCTATTCCAGCCTTTTGCACTTGGAAGGGGAAACCAGCAAATGACCCTGAGAAGGAACAACCAATAAGGTAGGAGGAAAACCAGGAGAGAGTGGTGTTGACGAAGTCAAGTGAGACAGCGTTCCAAGAACGCTGAGTAATGTTAGGAAATGGAAAAGTCATGCTGAATAGAGTTCTAAGAATATCCATCTTGCTACCTCACTGAGCTCTTGGGAAAAAATTAATATCGTGTGAGGACGCCTTGCTTTTTCCATTTTTTTTTTTTTTTGAGACAGAGTCTCCCTCTGTTGCCCAGGCTAGAGTGCAGTGGCGTGATCTCGGCTCACTGCAATCTCCGCCTCCCAGGTTCAAGCGATTCTCCTGCCTCGGCCTCTCGAGTAGCTGGGACTACAGGTGCGTGCCACCACACCTGGCTAAATTTTTGTATTTTTAGTAGAGATGGGGTTTCACTGTGTTAGCCAGAATGGTCTCAATCTCCTGACCTCGTGATCCGCCCACCTCAGCCTCCCAAAGTGCTGGGATTACAGGTGTGAGCCACCACACCCGGTCACTTTTTCCTTCTTAAAAGGCTTTTGAAGGTAGAGATACAAAAGAAAACTGGAGGAAAGAAAGGTAGATGGAGAGGGAGGTGAGCAAAGAGAAATTTGGGGAAGGACCCAACAACTAAATGCAAGAGATTGCGAAGACAGATGGGGCTGGAGTTGAAAGGCAGATGTAAACAGAACACACCTATCTCTGAATTTGCAGACACGAAGAGTAATATTCTTTCAGTGCCTCACATGTTCCTCTTTCCGAAGAGCTGATGAGGGCCGGATGGGTTTATCTCTGTACCTGCCTTTGCCCACAGATGTTCAGTGTCTCCCAGCTGTGTACTGAGCTAAGGAGGTCTCTGGCGCAACCTGGAATTCCAGATGCTGTGGAATGAACCTAGCCTCCGGTTAGCCTCGTTTCCAGTTATCTGCCTAGACAGGTCTCTCTGTGCTCCAGGCAAATCGGGCTTTTGGTCTCCTCACAATGCCCCCAAACCTGCTTTCCTCCTGCCTCTGTGCAGGTGTTTCCTTTGCTTTCAATGTTGCTCTCTTTCCTGGAAACCTTCTCATCTTGAAAACCAAGTTCCAATGCTTGTTCTGATTTAGCTTTTATTGGTCCTTTCAGGCTCCCGTCCCCATTCTCTCCTCTCCAGGCTGCTCCCAGGATTAGCTTTTAGTGTGCTTGTCTCACCCACTCTAGACTGTCAGACTCTTGAGGACAGTGACTGTCCTCCTCCTCTTCCTCACTGACCATGTTCATTATTTGCACTTCTTTAAAAAGCCTGTGGGCAGCCAGGTGCGGTGGCTCAGACCTGTAATCCCAGCACTTTGGGAGGCCGAAGCAGGTGGATCACTTAAGGCCAGGAGTTCAAGAACCAGCCTGGCCAACGTGGCAAACCCCATCTCTACTAAAACCATAAAAAATTAGCTGGGCGTGGTGGCGCACACCTTTAATTCCAGCTACTCAGGAGGCTGAGGCATGGGAATCACTTGACACTGGGAGGCAGAGGTTGCAGTGAGCTGAGATGCTGCCATTGCACTCCAGTCTGGGCAACAGAGTGAGACCCTGTGTAAAAAAAAAAAAAAAAAAAAAAAGCCTGTGGCTGAGGATGGTGGCACACAGCTATAGTCACAGCTACTTGGGAGGCTGAGGTGGGAGGATCACTTGAGCCCAGTGTCCAGGCTGGGCAACACAGTGAGACCCCATCTCTTTAAAAAAGAACAGTGGGTATCAACTGTGTAGAAGTCACCATGGATATAGAGGTGAATAAGAAAAGCGCTCAGCAAATACTTGTTGCATTTAATGCTGTTTAAATGGGACTTGTGCTCGCTGATGGGATTCTAGAGAGGGATTCGACTGCACTAATGAATTGATACTCTCTCGTTATCTTCTATTCTCCATGTAACCATATTTGCCAAATCCCTTGCCTCAAGAGGCTTTAACCACATATAAAGGCTGAGCTTCTATTGCCGAAACCAAGCAAATAACTGAGACAACTTAATGAGACAGCTTATAGATTGTTCAGGAAAACAAATATGCCTTTGAAATCACTAAGACATTTCAGTTTTTATTCCAGGGTCATACAAAGCACTGACATCTGCATTATTTAGAAGCGGCTTTCAAAACTTTTTTTGCCATAACTCACAGTAAAAAAAATATACATTTTATATTGCAACTCAAGTCATATAACTTCTTTCATTCCTTCAACATATTGAACACCTACTATATGCCAAATACATTTTATGTGGAATACAGTAGTGAATGAAGTAGAAGAGGAAGAAAGGAATGGAGGAAGAGAAGGAAATAAACAAAAATTCTTGCCCTCTAAGACTTTAAATACTAGTGGAACAGACAGCAGACGAAATAAGTAAGCCAGGTGCAGTGGCTCACACCTGTAATCTCAGCACTTTAGGAGGCCAAGGTGGGAGGATCGAGAGGACTGCTTGAGGCCAAGAGTTCAAGACCAGCCTGGGCAACATAGCAAGACACTGTCTCTACAAAAATTAAAAAAAAAAAAAATTAGCTGGGCATGGTGGCATGTGCCTGTAGTCCCAGCTACTTGGGAGGCTAAGGATGGAGGATTGCTTGAGCCCAGGGATTCAAGGAGTCTTGCAGTGAGCTATGATTATACCACTACACTCCAGCCTGGACAACCAGAGCAAGACCGTCTCCTAAAAAACGAACAAAATACAAAGTAAAATATACACATATATGAACACGCAGAAACAGAATATTCATGAGGCAAAACCACCTATTTCTACATGCAGTACACTCAGATGTTTCTGATTTTTTCAGAAAAAATGCTGGACACAGCCTGTTAAACCATTAAGTTGGCTTCTCAACTCAGTAATGGGGTGAGGCTTGCACTTTGAAAACTACTGGTCTAGGCAATTTCTGACGCAGGCAGAACACGTGCTGGTCTTATCCTACAGAGGGAGGAGCATGCAAAGATATTAACTGAGTTCCTCAAATTCACCCAGAATCTGAGGGAAGCAATGCTGAACTCAACCAGAGGGCTTCCCAGGCCACTGCTGCCCTTTCCCTCACCCTCTGCGGTGCCTGCTCTTCTCTTCTCATTCTGAAACCTTGCTCTGCACATGGAGTAGCTCTTCCTTCCCTTGTCAGGTAAAATCACATGAATACTTTTAAGCCTAGCGAGACCGCACTACGTTCCAGGATGCCTCTCTCAGGCCACTACTGCATTCTGGCTCGCTTGATGGATTGATTTAGAGACAGGGCCTCACTCTGTTGCCAAGGCTGGAGTGCAGTTGTGTGATCATGGCCCACTGCAGCCTCAACCTCCCAGGCTCAAGCGATCCTCCCACCTCAGCCTCCCGAGTGGCTGGGACTCTACGCATGCACCTAGCCAATCTTTTTTTTTTTTTTTAAGTTTTAGTAGAGACAGGGGTCTCGCTATGTTGCCCAGGCTGTGGCTTGCTTTATGACTATTGGTGTACCAGAATAGGATCCTCTGCACAGTGACCTCCTAAAAGAGCAGGTGCCAGTCACCTTTGTGTCCCCCAAAGCACAGTGCTCTATCTGCTTTCTCCGTAGGTATTAATAAATACATAGGAAATTGAATTGAGTTTGTGACTCAAAGCAGAGGGGTGGAGAGAAGTGCTTCCTAGCCAGGACTACAGGATTTAGGCCACATCTATTTAAAAGGCTAACAGACTAGAAAGGATACCACTGGTAAAAAGATCTCTTTACCTGAGCTACATAAGTCATACCTTAGGTAGAGGCTTCAATAGTATAGAAAATATACTAATGTGTTATCTCCCTAGAGACAGATTTAGAACCATGTCAGTTGTGTTGTAGATCACAGAGAACAGAAACCTAGTGAAATTAACCGGAGACAATGAGGGCTACCATAAGGAGGCCCAAGGAGTAGTTGGATGGACCTGAGGAAGGACAGGAGCCAGAGGCCCCCTGAGGAACTCTGTGCCACAGAAGTAAGGCTATCCTCGTTGCAATGGTAACCATTACAATGGGGACAGTTGCCACCTCATCAAAATGAAGGAAATCAGTTCAAATTCTCAAAAAAAACCTACATGGCACAGCCAATTCTAGAATTGTCCATCCTTGCTTCACTTGGTTTGAGTAGGATGGGGCTGTGTGTTTGAAAATATCTAAGGAAGAAGGCAGGGAACAAACTCTCTGAAAAGAAAGTCGAACTTTCACTAAATATTTACCCAAACTGGAATTTTCAGTTTTACCCTACCACCAGAGAGGATGGAACTCAAGGCCAAGATGAGGTCAGTTACAAAAAGTTATATAAAATACTCTATCTGTGATACAGTGTAAAATATCATTTCAATCCTATTAAAAGTTAAAAAAATGTAGATTTTAGCTAAATGACCTCTAAGTTTTAGGGATCTACAAACCCATGAGTATATAAATATATCATGAAAATTTGTACAAGATATTTCATAGAATTCTCTATCTCATGGTTTTCAGACTTTATTTTGAATCAGATTCTAATTCTGTAGGACTAGGGTAGGGTAGTGGGACTGCATAAACAACCACCCTAGATACTGCTAAAGATGGGTCATGTTGAGAGACTTTCTTAACATAACCCCTTCCTACTTAAAGTAATTAAAAAGGAGCTTGACTTCCATAATAAGTTTTTTTTCTTTTTTTCTTTGAGACAAAGTCTCACTGTCACCCAGGCTGCAGTACAGTGACGCCATTTCAGCTCACTGCAACCCCTGCCTCCCAGGTTCAAGAGATTCTCCTGCCTTAGCCTCCCGAGTAGCTGGGATTACAGGTGTGCGCCACCACACCTGGCTAGTTCTTTATATTTTTAGTAGAGACAGGGTTTCACCATGTCGGCCAGGCTGGTCTCAAACTCCTGACCTCAAGTGATCTGCCCGCCTCGGCCTCCCAAAGTGCTGGGATTATAGGCGTGAGCCACCACACCCAGTCAATAAGTTTTCAGTTGGAACAAAAATGGAAAATAGAACCACACAAACTCATCACCTGTGTGGTAACACTAAATAAGAGGATGTACAAATTAAAAAACCACCACATTTCCTATTCTTTTTAATTGCATTTAGTCACAACATTTATAAGAGCATATGTTTATAAAAGATGGTTAAGACTGGTTAGTAATTTATTCTTGGGGTTTGTTTTAAAGTGAAAAAGGTGGAAGTAGTTATGAGTCCAGAAAGAATATTTCAGGATGATACATGTTGACTATAAACTCAAAAGGTATACTGATAGCAATCCTATAAACAGCAAATATGGATGTAATTGATTTAAGCCTATTGGTTCATTTTTTAAAAGCACCCTTGTTTCTTTAAAGTTAAGTACTATAAATGATTCTTGAAAATCTACTGTGGACATGATATATTCAGTCAAACTTGCTAGGAGTTGGGGAATGATTTTGTGACCATCCAATTCAGAGTCTGATTGAGAGTTAAACAGCATTACAAAAAAGTTGCAGTCACGGTACATAATCAATTCCTTGGATAATATAGCTTCCACAGCTCTCACCATCCTGGTTACTCTTCTTTCTGCTTTCAGTTACACATTCCTTTCTTTCAGACAAACAAAAAATATCAAAGTTCACCAAATTTCTGAAAGTCACAGTTCATCTAGCACTGAATGATAGTAGCTTTGGCATTTGATATTACAAAGTCACTTTTCCATCGCAAATATTTTCTTCATTCTGGGTCAAGGCGAGGTAAAACAGGAAGAATAAGGTTCCCAAATGCAGAGTCTTGAGTGATGAAGTATCCAGATGAATGTGCATGAGCATGCTGGGAAAGATCAAAAAAAAAAAAAAAAAAAGGCAATTAAGCTATGAAACAGAGTCATTATTCAACCAAGTCGAACTTCAACCAAGGCATTAAAATTACTTATTCTTTCTGAATGCTTGAGACCAAATTTATTTGTTTATTCATTTATTTTTCCTTGTTATGGCTGAGACGGAATTTATTTTAAAATCAGTCTGCTGCTGCTGGTTGTGTTTAAATAGACAGGAAGTGGACAGTAATACAGAATCTGGGTTAACAAGTTACACCAAGTACTCATTTCTCATCCTCTCTATCTACTAGCTGTGATCGTCCTCAGTCAATAAATGACTCAAAGACATGAATTGTTTTGTTCCTTCCAGTGAGGAAAAGGAGGATCAAAGATCCCAAAGTACTCTGATCTTGGTCAACAAACCAGGAACTTGAGAAAGAAGGGCAGTAGTGGGAAGGAGAGGGGGAAAAAGGCAGTGAGATTACTGGTGATTAAAATACCAACATTTGGTAGAGAATGTTGAAATGTAAGTAACAGAAAACCACCAGTAACTTCCCTCTGTCATTAAAAAAAAAAAAAAAAAAAAAAAAGGACTGTTTTTAGGTCATGTAAAATGAATGGAGGGCTGGGCAATGGTGGCTCATACCTGTAATCCCAACACTTCGGGTGGTTGAGATGGGAGGATCACTTGAGGCCAGGAGTTTAAGACCAGCCTGGGCAACACAGTGAGACCCCATCTCTACAAAAAATTTAAAAATTAGCTAGGCATAGTGGCATGTGCCTGTAGTCCCAGCTACTTAGGAGGCTGAGGCAAGAAGATTACTTGAACCCAGGAGTTTGAGGTTACAGTGAGCTATGATGGCACTACTGCACTCCAGCCTGTGTGACAGAGTGTGAGACCCTGTCTCTAAAAAATAGATAAATAAAATAAAATAAAGTGAGACGGTCTTCATAATGTTCCTTCCAATTCTGGGATTCTAAGGTTTAAAAATACAAGTGATTAAATTATGCCTATGAAAAAAAAATGTCTTGTCCAAAGTCTCTGGAAATCTTAAATTATTCAAGATAAGACTGTAACACTGAAACTATTTATTACTCTGAAGAATATTTTTTTAACTGATGAAGCATCACATTCCTAGTCCTATAGTAAGAGTTAGCTTTTAAACATTTCCTGCACAACAGTTGTGCTGAGCATTAAAAAAAAAAAAAAAATCCAGGCAACAATAATAAACTAATACAACTATCAAAGGATATAACGACATGATAGATTTGAAAAAAAATGCATGTACTATTTAACTAGCCAGTTCAATTTTTAAGATCATTCCTGTCCATCCAAACATCTTTAAACTTTTTTGTGCACAAGCAATCCCTTGACATGTACACGCACAGAATCAATCATGACCGAGTCAACACCATAAAAGAGACTTTCATTACTGCTGCACTGGTCCTTCAAACCCACTGGGCATGACTGAACATCAGCAAACCACTGCAATTATGTGTGGAACATTTTTATTGATATTGCTCCACTGAAATATAAAATAACTACGTGCTGGCTTCTGAGACCCAGGAAACCTCCACTGAGGCAAGAATGTCAGTTACACTTCGCTCACCTGCAAAGCTGCCTTCTGTTGGGCTGCGATATGCTGCTGCTCAGCGTGATCCCGGAAGTCCTTATTAAGAGAGGGTCTCGAGAGTGCAATGCTAAAATGGGAATCTTGGTTACTCGGCTGCTTAAGGCAGAAACATCCTTACTTTTTTTTGGATGGTAGTAAATTATCTTCTTTTTTTTAAATTGAGGTATCCTTGACAAAAACTGCATATACTTCCAGTGTACAATGTGATGTTTTAGTATTTGTATTTGTCGTGAAATGGTTAAATCAAGCTAATTAACATATCCAGCACCTCACATACTTACCATTTTTGGTTGTGGAACATTTAAGATTTATTCTCTCAGCAATTTTCAAGTATTATTAACTACAGTCACTATGCTATACAATAAATCTCTTAAAGACATGTCCTTACTTCTGAATCACAGCTTTTCATTATATATTCTTTATAGGGGTGAAAAAGACCTCCAAGAATAAGTCTTTTTTCCTTCTCTCACTATCTTCATGAATTTATATAAAGAAAGTCTATGTTATTTATTGAGATTTTAAATGATCTTTTTTTTTTAATTTATCTTTTTTTTTTTTTTTGGAGAGAGGGCAGTGGTGTGGTCTCAGCTCACTGCAGCCTCTGCCTCCTGGGTTTAAGCTCTTCTCATGTCTCAGCCTCCTGAGTAGCTGGGACTACAGGCATGCACCACCACACCCAGCTATATTTGATTTTTGTATTTTTAGTAGAGACGGGGTTTCACCGTCATGTTGGCCAGGCTGGTCTCAAACTCCTGACCTCCAGTGATCTGCCTATCTGCCTGCCTCAGCCTCCCAAAATGCTGGGATTACAGGCATGAGCCATCATGCCCAGCCTAAAATTTATAACTTATGGTCTCCTACTCTCAAACAGATTTGAGATACCATGATCTATCATGATCTCTATTAACATTATTTTAAAAAACAGTTAAATCACATGATTCAGTCAATGGTAAAACCATACCCTTTTGTTTGTATAATAGTTAAACTTGTTCGTGACCAGCCTGGCCAACATGGTGAAACCCTGTCTCTGCTAAAAATACAAAAATTAGCCAGGCATGGTGGCGCATGCCTGTAGTTCCAGCTACTCAGGAGGCTGAGGCAGGAGAATCACTTGAACCCGGGAGATGGAGGTTGCAGTGAGTCAAAATTGTGCCACTGCGTCCAGACTGGGTGACAGAGCAAGACTCTGTCTCAAAATAAATAAATCAATTAATAATAATTAAACTTAAATTATCATAACCATGTTCCACATAGGTAGATTATGAATAAACAATCAAACTTAGAGACACTTACCAGATTCTAGAGCAGCTACTAGATGCATAGCTCTGTACTGAACACTAGGGGTATATGCAGGACAAGGCTCACAGATAATAGCAATCCTGCTGAGGTGTGATGTATATTAATAACAGGAGAATAAATAAGGACACTTAATATATTGGAAGGATAGTGTTCTGGAAAATGTCATAAAATGTAGAACTGGCCGGGTGCGGTGGCTCACGCCTATAATCCCAACACTTTGGGAGGCCGAGGAGGGTGGATCACAAGGTCAGGAGATCGAGACCATCCTGGCTGACATAGTGAAACCCCGTCTCTACTAAAAAATACAAAAAAACATTAGCCGGGCGAGGTGGCGGGCGCCTGTAGTT
The DNA here is from genome assembly GCF_043159975.1 of Macaca nemestrina. NCBI lineage: Eukaryota > Metazoa > Chordata > Mammalia > Primates > Cercopithecidae > Macaca > Macaca nemestrina. The sequence goes on from NC_092138.1 coordinate 83,384,930, forward strand.
CCAGCTGCTTGGGAGGCTGAGGCAGGAGAATGGCGTGAACCCGGGAGGCGGAGGTTGCAGTAAGCTGAGATCACAACACTGCACTCCAGCCTGGCCTAGAGCGAGACGCCGTCTCAAAAAAAAAAAAAAAAAAAAAGGAGACCTTATCCTAACAGTAATAGGAGACCTCCAAAGAGTGTTAAGCAGCAGGGGAGTGACATGATCAGAAGGATCACCCTCTTGGCCAGGCGCAGTGGCTCATGCCTGTAATCCTAGGCCTTTGGGAGTCTGAAGTAGAAGGATCATTTGAGCCCAGGAGTTCAAGAACAGCCTGGGCAATAAAGTGAGACCCCATCTCTACCAAAAAAAAAAAAAAATTAAATAGGTGTGGTGGCATGTGCCTGCGATTCCAGCTACACGGGAGGCTGAGATGGGAGGATCACTTAAGCCTGGGAGGTCAAGAGATTGTGTCACTGCACTCCAGCCTGGGTGACAGAGTGAGACCCTGTCTCAAAAAAAAGAACTATCACCCTGTAGTTCAGAAAGACCACTACTGCACTAGTGTGGCAGACAGTGTTGGTCACCGCCTCAGAGCTGTTTATCTCCTTTCCTCCTTGCTGATGGAACCCAAACTTGGTTCAATTATCAGCGGTCACATGCGTCAAGGCAGGCCAGGCTCATGCCCCAGGGGGGTAGACCTTGATTCATGTAAAACAGTGTCATTCCCGTAGCTGGTTTCTGGTTTAGGCAAGAGAAAGGTACATAATCTGGGCAACCAGACTTGATGGGTGTCTACAGGAAGGCTTCTGAGAATGTTTTCCACACTCTTACAAATGGGACACACCATAGCAACCTTTCAGGCTTTTACTTCTACAGGTGGCTCAGTGCGGGCTGATGCCTAAGCCACCGCAGTCATATTCTGGCCCGAGGGAGCCAATGACCCATGGGGTAAAGCCGAAAGGAAAGATGAATGAAGCTGCATCACTAATGAATTAAGCTACTCTGGAACTACCTTATCTTCACACTCCTGGCTAACAGATACCCTAACGTTTATGCCAATTTTGTTATATTTCTGTTACTTCCCAATTAAAGCTTGCTAAATGACACAACTGATGAATGTGTTCAAGAAGCGTAAGACCACAGGAAATCTGAAGCAGTTATAATAATTGAGGCAAGAAATGAGAGTGGCCAGGAATCAGGATAGCATCGGTAGCAATGAAGAAAATGGACAGATGTGAGACACCTTTCAAAGTATAATCACAAGAGAATGGTGAATGCTTGGAGATGAAAGTGAAAGGAATGGTAAACAATTGAAGTTCACATTTCTGCCTTTGTAACTAGTAGATGGCAGCCTGAAGCATTTACTGACACAGGATACACAAGAATATTCAGTAGTTGATTGGAGAGCAGGAAGGGAGAATGAGTTCAGGTTGGGACATACCACATCTGAAATGCCTGTGGACATCAAAGTAGAGACGTCCGGGAGGCAGAGGTGGTGCTTAGAAGAAAGGACGGACTAGAGCTGCAAATGCGTACTAGCACATATGTAACAGCATGTGGGAAAAGATGCCGCTGTCCAGCGAAAAGAGGCAGAGTAGGAAGCCTGGTCTAGAACAGAATTCGAAGGGCTGTCAGCATTCAAGGGACAAATAAGAGAAATGTCCACAAAAGAAATCAAGACAGTCTCCTCCTACTGTGTTTTATATTCTCAGAGTGAGCAAATGGAAGCCAAGAGAGTACTTTAAGAAAGAGAGTGGGCCGGGTGCGGCAGCTCAGGCCTGTAATCCCAGAGCTTTGGGAGGCCGAGGTGGGCGGATCGCTTGAGGCCAGGAGTTTGAGACCAACATGGCAACACCCTATCTCTACTAAAAATACAAAAATTAGCTGGGTGTGGTGGCACATGCCTGTAATCCCAGCTACTTGGGAGGCTGAGGCATGAGAATCACTTGAACCCAGGAGGCAGAGGATGCAGTGAGCCAAGGTCGTGCCACTGCATTCCAGTCTGCATAGCAGAGTGAGACCCTGTCAAAAAAAGAAGGAAGGAAGGAAGGAAGGAAGGAAGGAAGGAAGGAAGGAAGGAAGGAAGGAAGGAAGGAAGGGAGGGAGGGAGGGAGGGAGGGAGGGAGGGAGGGAGGGAGGGAGGGAGGAAGGAGAGTGATCAGTGGTGTCAAATAACGCCAAGATGTCTGATAAGAAAAGGACTCTGGTCTGCCAGATTTAGCCCAGGAAGGTTACAAGTGACGTAGGCAAGAACATTTTCTTTGATGGAGAGCCTGGAAGTCACACTGCAGTGGGTTGAGGCATGAATAAGTGAGAAAGTAAAGGTGAGTACAGACAATTGCTTTAAGAGAAAGACAGAAGAGACTTAGGGTGGAGGCTGAAGGGGATAATGGATCTTCTTTTCTTTTTTTAAGACAGAGTCTTACTGTATCATCCAGGCTGGAGTGCAGTGGTGCAATCACAGCTCATTGCAGCCCTAACCTCCCAGGCTCAGGTGATCCTCCCACCCCAGCCTCCCAGGTAGCTGGGACTACAGGCACGCACCACCATGCCTAGCTAATTGTTTGTGTTTTTTGTAGAGATGGGTCTTGCCACATTACCCAAGCTGCTGTCGGGCTACTAGGCTCAAGTGATCCGCCCGCCTTAGCCTCCCAAAGTGCTGGGATTACAGGCGTGGCCACCATGCCTGGCGATAATGGATCTGAGGGAAGATACTAAATATGGCAGAGACTGAATACCTATAATAAAGATCATCAAGCTACCTAAATTTGACCTACTTTGCAGAATGATTAAAAAGTTGGCCACCAGCAGCAACTGCAGTAATAAAAAACCATACAAAACTCTTAAAAAAAAAAAAAAAAAAAAAAAAAAAGGCTATAAGGGCTAAGTGCAGTGGCTAACACTTGTAATCCCAGCACTTTGGGAGGCCGAGGCAGGAAGATCACTTGAGGCCAGGAGTTTGAGACCAGCCTGGGCAACACAAGACCTCACTTGTCTCTACTAAAAAACAAAAAAATTAGCCAGGTGTGGTAGGGTGCACCTGTAGTGTGAGATACTCAGGGGGGATCACTGAGCCCAGGAGACTAAGGATGTAGTGAGCTATGATTGTGCTACTACACTCCAGTCTAGGTGACAGAGTAAGACCCTGTCTCAAAAAAAAAAAAAAAAAAAAAAAAAAAGGCTGAAGGCTATAGGGAAAATTAAATATTCTAGTTAGAATGTTTACAATTTAATCAACTAAATAGTTTAATTGTTAAGTCTGAGTCTGACTAGGAAATGAAGGGAACCAGAATATGTCACCTAAAATATGCTTCTTTGATATAAAATTATTTTTGAGCTGACAGCAATTAAGAAGCAGCTCAGTTAATAGGGTTGCTTAAAAATAAAAAAAACAGGCAGCAGCAAACTGAGGAAAAGCTCTCTCTCACCCCTCCCCAGTTTCTGCCTAAAGATAGGCTATAACTTCTCCTTTACTGGAGACAACTGTAGACTCTTAGCCTAGGGACAGCAGCAGAGGACTCTGCCCACAAGCCTTACTCCATTTGTTTTCTCCATGTATTTACCTTCTCAGTTTCCCACCCCTGGAAGCCTAAAATCCCTTTTGTTTGTGCCATATTTATTGTTCTTTGTTGAAGATGCTATATAAGTAGAGTTCTGAGCCACGATTTTGAGTTACTTTTCATTAAGGTTTCTCCCTTGTGACGTGTGCTGCATGCAATCATAAATTTGTTTTTCTCTGGTTAATCTGTCTTTTGTTACAGAGGTCCCTCCCAATAAGAACTAAGTTGGGCACAGGTAAAGTTTAGCCTCCCCTATAGAAATGAAACACAATGAATAGATAGCAGTGTTAAAGAAAAAAATCATTGCCAGCCAATTTATTTCGTCCAAGAAATTTTGTGTATCACTGAATATAAAAACCACATTATAGGCCAGGCACAGTGGGTCATGCCTGTAATCCCAGCACTTTGGGAGACCGAGGCCGGTGGATCACCTGAGGTCAGGAGTTCGAGACCAGCCTGACCAACATGGTGAAACCCCATCTCTACTAAAAATACAAAAATTAGCTGGGCATGGTGGCAGGTGCATGTAATCCCAGCTCCTTGGGAGGCTGAGGCAGGAGAATCACTAGAACCCGGGAGGCGGAGGTTGCAGTGAGCCAAGATTGCACCATTGCACTCCAGCCTGGGGGACAAGGTGAGACTCTGTCTCAAAAAACAAAAACAAACAACAAAAAACCACATTATAGTGTCAATACCTAGCTCCAGGATGATTTGTTGAAGACTGGTTCTGCATAAGTAGTTTTCTTTTCTCTTTGTCCAGTTCTGCCAAGATTGCAACTCTATTTTTGTTTTGAAAACCTAAAAAAAAAAAAAAAAAAAAGAGGGGAATAGGAGAAAGGGGAGAAAGAGAGAAACATAATAAGAAACATTTTAGACCTATTTTTATAAACCTAAGCCATCTAGAACCAAGAAAGCAAAATTCCTATTCTCTAACATGATAATGAATTCACCAGTAAGTACTTTCCCTAAATGGTTACTTCTTCCCTCCTGCCTACTTCCCAGCAACTTTAACAGCATCATTCACGAATACTTAAGCAGAATGTAATATCATATTATATTTAAAGTGTAGCTGAGGACTTTTAAGACTGAGTTCTAAAGAATTTTAATCTACCAAGGTATAAGTTACAGCATTTGCTTTGTAACAAAATCTTTGAGGCCGCAAATGCTGCAGGGGCCTGTGCAGTCTCTATCCTGCAGAGTCAATCTTTGGGAAGGCAGATGTTCGTCGTCCTCTATTTGGAGCCTCTTTATGCATGCCTTTTTCATGGGGGAAAAAACAGTAAACATACTCGGATCAAAATATTTCTTTTTCTCAACTGCTTCCATTCAGATATAATAGACAATGTTTCAGGGAACATGTCAAAAAATTTCAACTGACCAGAAAGCAATTCTGAGAAAGAAATGGAGTGTAACTGACAGGATACAAAGAGATATGGCCTGTATCAAATACTTTATACTGGGCTGGATTTTCAGCTTCACACTTACATAAGATATAGGGTAGAGGCTGCCACATTATGGTCCAGGAGCAACATCTAGCTATGTTTTTAAAATCAGAATTAAATACTAACATGTAAACATTGAGAAACTGTACACTAATTTCTCAGATTTCTAGCTTCTCTTGAAATATATCTCAAGATCTGGCAACAAGTGATGTGCATGCCCCCATGGCAACAATTCACCTGAACTAAGAAATAGTTGTCCCCTTTAGCTGGGCACTCTCCAGCTCATTACAGTCCTTATCACCTTGTTTACATTATCTGTAAGCATTTGAGTTTCTGATCCCTAATTTAGAGAAACAAAAAGATTAAAGGACTGAAAAACAGAACTACAAAAAAAAAAAAAAAAAAAGATAAGGACGATGATGGCTCAGGAGACTGGAATCATTAGGCCAGCAGAATGAATATGGGAAGAAACCACATTTTTCAAGCAGAGCAGACCTAGGTACTCCTAAGGGTACCCACATGAGGGATTCTAAGAATTTTATACTGATTATAAAGAGGAAGAATTAGGTGGTAGGATGCAAACTTTTTCCTCTCTTTGGGAGAGGAGCAGAGACTGGCTAGGGATGGTGTAGGCTGTACGAGGAGTATTCATAATCCTTTTGCAGTGTTTTCAGCTAAATCTGTTCTTCAATCAGGCATTAGCATACTGTCTGTGGCCAGGATTCTGGGCAAAATATATCTCTGGCACGTTCATTTCTATCATCTCCCATTTTCCCCTCTCTGCCCACTCATGCTATGTCATCAAACTCTAGTAATAGCAGACTCCCTCTATTTGGATAAGATAATTCATTAAAAAAAAAAAAAAAGAAAGAAAAAAAAAAGAAGACATACGTCAAGACAGGGTCTTGCTCTGTAGCCCAGGCTGGAGTGCAGTGATGTGATCATATCTCACTGAAGCCTCAAACTCCTGGGCTCCAGCGTTCCTCCTGCCTCAGTCTCCCAAGTTGCTAAGACAACAGGTGTGAGCCAGCATGCCCTACTAATTTTTGTATTTTTTTTTGTAGAGACAGGTTTCACCATGTTGCCCAGGCTGCTCTTGAACTCCTGGGCTCAAGTGATCCTCCCACCTCAGTCTCACAAAGTGCTAGGATTGCAGGTGTGAGCAACTGAGCTCAGCTCATTGTGGTCTTTCTGAAGAGAGTTTTCTAAGCCTTCCAGGGTACTGGTCATGTACTCTCATCCTAACTCCAATCCCCTTTTCCTGCCTGATCTCTTAGAGCTTAATCTTCTGGTAGAAGAAGCTCTGCGGGGCCTTTCCATGCGGCACGTCACGACCTGCTCCACCCAGTCTTACAGACAGGCATGTCTCGGGAGAAGTCTTCTACTCAAGGAAAGATTTAATACAGTTTTGAGAGACAGAGGAAAAAACAAACTGTTTTTGGAAAAAAAAACACTATACTCTCATTCAACACAAAACTTCTGACACCGAGCGGTTCTTCAGTGGGCACCAGCTGAGTGTCCTGTAATTCAATTCTGACACTATCTACCTAGAGATCATGTTGGATCCCACAAGCTGAGGCTCAGTTCTACAAGACTGCTCGCCACTTCAGACGCCAGTGGCAAGTATGCAGTAGGCTGTCACCTATGCCTCTGACTGGCTATAAACTGGGGGCCCCCATGACTCACTCCTTGGATTTGGTTAATTTGCTACAGTGGCTTACAGAACTCAGGGAAATACTTTACTTACATTCACTAGTTTATTAATAAAGGGTATTACAAAGGTTAGAGATGAATAGCCAGATGGAGAGATGCATTGGGCCAGGCGCATGGGAAGGGACACAGAGCCTCAATACTCTCCGGCACACCATCTTTCAAGCACCTTCACGTGTTCAGCTATCCAGAAGCTCACCTGAACCTTGTCCTTTTGGGGTTTTATGGAGGCTCCATTACATAGGCATGGTTGATTAAATCATTGGCCATTTGTGATCAGCTCAACCTCAGTCCCTCTCCCTTCCCCAGAGGTCAGCAGGTGGGTCTGAAAGTTCCAACCCTCAAATTATAGGGTTGGTTTCCCTGGCAACCAGCCTCCATCCGGGGCCCATAAAGAGTCATCGCATTAGAACAAAAGATGCTCCCATCACCCAGCAAATCACAAAGGTCTTCAGAGCTCTGTGTTAGGAAATGGGTTAAAGGACAAATATCAGTGCAAGGCAGGGTGGCTGTAATCCCAGCATTTTGGGAGGCCAAAGTGGGAGGATTGCTTGAGGCCAGGAGTTCAAGACTAGCCTGGGCAACTTAAACAACAAGATGTTAGGACATAAATACTTACTAGGTTGTTTGGACCTGACTATGTACTAAACAGAATGGTTCTGCAAGACCTTGTCTCTACAAAAAATTTAAAAATTACCCAGGCTTGGTGGCATGTGCCTGTAGTCTAGCTACTTGGGAGGCTGAGGCAGGAAGATTGCTTGAGCCCATGAAGTAGAGGCTGCCGTGAGCCACAATCGTGCCTTTAACACTCCAGCCTGGTCAACAGAGCAAGACCCTGTCACTTAAAACAAAACAAAAACAAATATCAGAACGAAACATTCTCCTAGTACCCCTACTACTCAGGAAATTATGAGTTTTAGGAGCTCTATGTTAGGAACCATGGTCAATGACCAAATATGTGTTTCTTATTATATCTTGGTATCACAACAACCAAATTCCAAGAATGCATTACTTACACAATTGGTTATTTCTGAAAGGACAGTAAGAAGGTATTCTTCTATCTCAATTTAGGATTCAGTAAGAAGAAATGAGACAGAACAGAAGTAGGAAATACTAAAGTTTCAATCAATGAAAAATTCCTTCCAATCTCATATCAGACTTAAGAAAACATCATTACCTATGGAAATCCTTCCATAAACAGTTGTTATTTGCTTAGGACAGTTTGCTCAAAGTATCCCAAAACAGGCAAATTAATTCATGTTAAATGACATGATTAAAGTAGGCCAGGTACGGTGGTTCACGCCTGTAATCCCAGCACTTTAGGAGGCCAAGGCGGGCGGATCACGAGGTTAGGAGATTGAAACCATCCTGGCTAACACTGTGAAACCCCATCTCTACTAAAAATACAAAACATTAGCCGGGCGTGGTGGCGGGTGCCTGTAATTCCAGCTACTTGGGAGGCTGAGGCAGGAGAATGGCATGAACCTGAGAGGTGGAGGTTTCAGTGAGCCGAGATTACACCGCTGCACTTCAGCCTGGGTAACAGAGCGAGACTGTCTCAAAAAAAAAAAAAAAAGAAATGATTAAAGTAGTCCTGAAAGGCTCTTTCCAGCTCCAACACATGAAGGTTCCATAATTTTCCCCAAATGTCTGCTGCTCTCAAAACCTCAACTATCTTAATATTTGTGATATTTATGCCTGTGTATGGCAATGTGATGGTAAAAGGTGCCTTATGTAAATAATAACTGAAACTTTGTCAAAATAATGTTAAGGAAACATAATTAGCAAAGCAATATGTAATTACAAGTCCACTGATATAGAGAATCAGAAATAACAACTAGAACCAGAAATAACAAGTATCTGGCAGGGATGGAAAATTGAGAGCAGAAATAAAAGTGTACCCCAGCCTTGACCCCACTGCCATTTGGTGTGCAACTATGTATTTCAATGTTAATATCTTTCTTCAAACTAAAATGGAGTTAAGAGATCCTTAGATTCCCAGTTTTAACAAAGCTGGTCAGATAACTATCTTGAGGAGCAGAAAAATGGTCTGCCTCTTTCTTATATTTTAGAATACCACAGTGACTCTCATATAATAGCCTTCTTTCCCTCCAGAAACAGACATAGAGAAGGGAATTGTTCTTCAGACTTCAATAATGTTTGAATTCCAGGCTACAGTATTCTTTTCATTGATTTTCTGAATTTCTAGGTGTTTTAATACCTAAGACATCTTTTAGGAAATTATTTCTTATTTGCATTATTATTTTTATTTAAAAATGGGCCAGGTTCAGTGGTTCACACCTGTAATCTCAGCACTTTGGCAGGTCAAGGCAGGAGGATCACTTGAGGACAGGAGTTTGAGATCAGCCTGGACAACATAGCAAGACCCTATCTCAAAAAAAAAAATTTTGTTTAAATTAGGTGTGGTGCTGCATGCCTGTAGTCCCGGTGACTCAGGAGGCTGAGGCAGGAGGATCACTTGGGCTCAATGGAATGAGCTATGATGTGCCACTGCACTCTGGCCTGTGCGACAGAGCAAGACCCTGTCTCTAAGAAAGTAATAACAAAATTTTAAAAAAGATTCTTTCTCTTTAGTAGTAATCAGAATTAAATTTAAAACGTATAGTAGTCAGCCCATATTTGCGGTTTCAGCTACCTGTGGTCAACCACAGCACAAAAACAGGTCAGGGTAACACAGTAAGATATTCTGAGAGACAGAGAAGGGGAGAGAGAGAGAAAGACCACATTCGCGAAACCTTTATTGCAGTATATTGTTATAATTGCTAATTTTATTATTATTGTTGTTCATCTCTTACTGTGTCTAATTTATAAACTTTATCATAGGTGTGTATGTATAGGAAAAAATGTAGTATATAAAGAATTCAGTACCATCTGTGATTTCAGCATCTACTGGGGTTTTTGAAAAGAACATATTCCCCCTGGGTAAGGGGGGATTACTGTACAGATGTTTGTCACGTAATACTAAACAAGTAGAATGGTGTGGCAACTTTAAAAACTTTATCCATGAGAAATTTCAGTTGAATGTACCTTTCCACTTGGTATCAATGACTTGCTCAGCTATGTGAATTCTGATTGGGTAGTCTAATTACTTTAAACCAGAGGTTCCCAGAATTTCTTAATTCACAGTGTGCCTTAGTATCTCAGTAATGTTTGCATGACACCCCAGGCCAACAAATACATAACCATTCTGTTTAGTAAATAGTCAGGTCCAAACAACCAAGTAAGTATTTGTGTCCTAACATCTTGTAGTTGTTTAAAAAAATAATGCACATAATGTGAAATAAAAAATATTTAATTTCATTTTTAAATAACCACAGTTACTTACTAATGGATGTGTGCCTGGGCATTGTATCACTTTTCAAACCTTAGAATCAGTTCAGACACCACCAATCCTCATTCCCTGTTCCACACTGATTTTCACACAGTACTTGTTGGTTATCAAAGCAATTGCTAAAAACCTAACTTTGCAAAGATACGATGTCATTGAAAAGAACAGAGTGCACTGTTGAAACTGTAAACTATCTCAAACTACTTCATGTGGTGTCCAACTAATACAGGTAGTTTTGTGTTTGCTTTCAAAACAATTTTCCATGAGGCCTCTGGGATTTCTCCATGGGGTCCTAGGATGCCATGGTGTAGAGTTCACAAACCACAGCTTTAGATCTTTTCTTCAACTACTACCCAAACAACTGAATGACAATTTCTCTCCCATTTTATCAGGGCAATCTTCAAAAAGACTTATAAATTAGGTATTATACAAATAAGTGCATAATAAAGTATCTTCCAACTATTAAAAAACCTCCTTATAGATGCAGAGACCTCTCTCTAATGACAGTGCCCATCATAAACCACAAGTCTCAACTCACGTTTATATAATAAAGGATATTATATAAACATAATAACTACTATAATTTTTATGCATTAAGTTAAAACTGCCTGTATTTGACGATTTTCTACCTACAAAAACAATTTTATATGATTCATCAACTTTTTAAAAAATTACATACTTGTATGTCTTGATTGGCTTGGTCAAAAAGGAAGAGCCTCGCTTTTAAAAACTTCATGCATGTCTGACAATCAGAGCATAGGTAGGTATAGTAACCTCCCTGTTTCCGTGGAAATCAAAGGTGAAAATCTGTAACTATGGGCTCTAAACTAACATTAATATAGTTCCTGGCCAGGAGTGGTGAGCTATGCAGTGAGCTATTTTTGCACCACTGCATTCCAACGTAGGCAAAAAAGAGAGACCCTGTCTCTAAAAGAATTTCTATAATTTCCTTTGACTGTTAATCAACTATATATTAACCTGGTTATAAAAGCAGCCCACTGGCCAGGAACGGTGGCTCATGCCTGTAATCCTAGCACTTTCCGAGGCTGAGATGGGCAGACTGCCTGAGCTCACAAGTTCGAGACCAGCCTGGGCAACATGATGAAACCCCATCTCTGCTAAAACACAAAAAATCAGCCAGGCGTGGTAGCAGGCACCTGTAATCCCAGCTACTTAGGAGGCTGAGACACAAGAATTGCTTGAACTGGGAGGTAGAGGTTGCAGTGAGCTGAGATCGTGACACTGCACTCCAGCCTGGGCAACAAAGCGAAACTCTGCCTCGAAAAATAAAAATAAAAATAAAAGCAGTCCACTAAGGAGAGTTATGTTGTTCTCATATATTGCTCTATTTACTACCTCATAGTGAGCCTGTTATCCAAATAAGCAGACAAATCATGCTCTTATAATAATCAAATGGAAAGATGTAAAACACAGGTATTATTGATTTTATACAATAGACATTTCCCTAAAAGTTACGTAATATGAATTAAGGTAAGATAATTATGGAAAGACATGTTTAAGTATACTGGAACGTGTCATTTAGAGGAATCCAAAGGTGAGTTCTTTGTAAAGTGAAGAATGTTTTCCAAGGGAAATTGGTACTCTCCCATTTATATATACAAATTGCACATGCTTTTTGTCAACTATAGCACAAGACTTGTTCTTTCTCAGTGGAGGCTACTACATTCTTAGAAGATAATCATGTGGTTCCATCTTTTTAGCGATTTAGAGATACTATAAATATAAAATAGGGCCAGGTGGCTCACATTTGTGCTTTGGGAAGATGAGGCAGGAGGATCACCTAAGGCCAGGAGTTCAAGATCAGCCTGGGCAACACAGCGAGACCTTGTCTGTATAAAAAAAAAAAAAAAAATTATTTTTTGAATTTAGCAGGGCATGATGGTGTGTGCCTACAGTCCCAACTACTTGGGAGGATGAGGCAGCAGGATTCCTTGAACCTAGGAGTTCAAGGCTGCAGTTAGCCATGACTGGACTGTGCCACTGCACTACAGCCTGGGCAAGAGAGTGAAACTGTCTCAAAAATATATATATATATATATACATACACACACACACACACACGCACACACACAATTCTTGAAAAGCACACATAGTCTTGAAAAGCAATTTTTAAAATCTGATAATGTCTAAATTTTGTCATGAGCAAAATAAATGGCCATATTGGAAAATCCTGATCTGTTGTTTACAGCAGTATCAATTTCCCTCAAGATTAACTTGTGCACACAAAAATATTTTGGGGTCACTGTAATTATACATACATAAAAATTATATGAAGTACAGTCAACAATGAAAAAAGCATTAAAAAGCCTATATAAAGATAATCTGATCGATAATGTTCATATGAATAGGAGCACAACTGAGTTGTGCTCAAGATGGAGTCTTGCTCTGTCACCAGGCTGGAGTGCAGTGGTATGATCTTGGCTTACTGCAACTTCTGCATCCCAGGTTCAAGTGATTCTCCTGCCTCAGCCTCCCAATTAGCTGGGACGTGCCACCACGCCCAGCTAATTTTTGTATTTTTAGTAGAGACAGGGTTTCAACATGTTGGCCAGGGTGGTCTTGATCTCTTGACCTCGTGATCTGTCCACCTCAGCCTCCCAAAGTGCTGGGATTACAGGCATGAGCCATTGCGCCTGGCCGCGAATTTTAAAAACACTTTAAAATTTAATACTATGAAATTTGAAGAGTAATTTTTAGAAGTACTAAAAAATTATTTATCCATTTAGTTAGTTTTAGAGGGAGGGTCTTGCTCCTTCACCCAGGCTGGAGTGCAGTAGCACCATCACAGCTCACTGTAGCCTTGACCTCCTGGGCTCAAGCGATCCTCCCACCTCAGCCTCTCAAGTAGCTAGGACTACAGGAGGAACATGCCACCATGCCCAGCTAATTTCTTTATTTTTCGTAAATACAGGGTTTCACTATGTTGGCCAGGCTAGTCTTGAACTCCTAACCTCAAATGATCCTTCTGCTCGGGGCCTCCCAAAGTGCTGGGATTACAGGCATGAGCCACTGTCCCCAGATGAAAAATTTATAAATGCTGAGAGTATGATGTAACTATAATTTGACAAATGATTTTCAAATCTAACACCAAGCTGACAGGATAGCTTGATTCGAGATTGTTTTTTTTTTTTTTCCTTTTTTTTTTTTTTTAGTGGAAGAAAACGAATTCAATAAAAATACTGGAAGATATCAGAAGAATATTCAATTGTTCTGGTTTTGTTTAACATTTCTGAACTAGGTTGAGCTTTAAATGAAATTCATTCTACTCCCTCCTCCTCTCATTTTACTTGGCAAGAACTTTGCCAACTAGTGAAAAGGGGTGAGAGGAAGCATTCCTGGCAGAGGGATCTTCACACAGAAAGTTATATGCCAATATGGGCCGGGCGCGGTGGCTCACGCCTGTAATCCCAGCACTTTGGGAGGCCGAGGCGGGTGGATCACAAGGTCAGGAGATCGAGACCACGGTGAAACCCCGTCTCTACTAAAAATACAAAAAAAAATTAGCCGGGCGCGGTTGTGGGCGCCTGTAGTCCCAGCTACTCGGGAGGCTGAGGCAGGAGAATGGCGTGAACCCGGGAGGCGGAGCTTGCAGTGAGCCGAGATCGCGCCACTGCACTCCAGCCTGGGCGACAGAGCGAGACTCCGTCTCAAAAAAAAAAAAAAAAAAAAAAAAAAAAAGAAAGTTATATGCCAATATGATAGTGGTCATGGTCAATGCAACCTTATAATAAAGAAAAATGGTAAGACGGAAAAAGATCTAGTAATGTTAAATTGGACTGCCATTATTAACATATGCCCTAAAAGAAACATGGTCTCCTGCTCTGTCACTACAACGGCCAGTAAAAATGCCTCCCTCCTTATCCTCAACTCCATGTTGAACAGATTTTGGTCTCTAATACTATTCTCCATTAAGAAGGAACCAGAGGTCAGGCACAGTGGCTCACACATGTAATACCAGCACTTTGGGAGGCCAAAGTGGGAGGATCATTTGAGGCCAGGAGTTTGAGACCAGCCTGGGCAACACAGTGAGACCCTGTCTCTATAAAAACAAAACAAAACAACAACGAAAAAAAAAAAAACAAAAAAACCCCCAGAGTTTTAGGGAGAATACTAGTTCAATGTCTTAGGGCAGAAAAAAAATATCAAAATGGGATTGGACTATCTTGTCAGAAAGCAAGAAGACTTTTAACATTTTTATGTATCCATTTATTTTTTGTTCTTAGAGATGAAGTTTTGCTCTGTCACCCAGAGCTCGAGTGCAGTGGTGGGATCATGGCTTATTGCAGCCTCAAACTTTGGGGCTTAACCCATCTTCCCACCTCAGCCTCCCAAGTACCTAGGACTACATGTAGGCACCACCAGTCATGCTCCTAGCTAAATTTTTTATTTTTTGTAGAGACAAAGTTTGTGTTGCCCAGACTGATCCTGAACTCCTGGTCTCAAGGAATCCTTCCACCTCAGCCTCCCAAATGCTGGGATTACAGGCGTGAGCCACTGTGCCCGGCCGAGAAGAATTTTTTAAAAAGGTCCAAGGTAAGTGATAAAAGGACAAAAAAGTCAATTTGAGGTTAGCCAGGCTGTCACAATTTGAACATTAAAAAGAGAATAATAATTACAGCTAAATGGAATAAATTAAGTCTGTGATAAGCCATGAATTCATAATGAGATGCAAAAGGGAAAGCTAAGATACATGATAGTTGCAAAGAAGGGTGAATAGGGTATCCAGTGTCTTATTATATTAATAACTAGGTTGGTGTTAACACTTAGGTGTTTTGTTTCTCCTGTTAAGTATATGTCTATTTATGAAGTATAGCCGTGTACTTTTTTGTTTCAGTACAAGGAGGGTAGGGTGGATGCAAGGAATTATGTGTGACTAAGCCAAACAGTTCCAAAAAAAAGCAGGTCATGTACCAACAACAAGAAATTCAGATCAGCACAGGCCCGAACACATACAGTAGGATGTATTTTTAAAGGAGACGCAGTGGCTGATGACTGCCTATAATCACACACAATGCCTGAGTAGACATTGTGAGTTCTAAAAGGGTGAATTAGTCCAATATCCTAGAGAGCTCACAGTACGTAACTCATCCCTGATTGCTCAGGAGAGGAGACATCTATAATTCCTGGCACTACTGTTGCCAGAAAAGGGCAAGTTATAATGACAACAGAACACTGAGCTATGAAACACTGATCACACACAAAATAAAGAATATTTCAATTCCTGGAATAACTCTAGGCTGCAAGAAACTAACAGTCTAGGAGAAAGGCATGAACTTAAAAAAAAAATCCCCCTGAGCAGGTAACATTCAATTATAGAGGGGAACTAATGCACATCAACACAACTTTAGGTTCCCATCAGCACAGCCTTTGGATAAGCGTTAGGCATAACCAAACCTTGTGTTTTAATTAAGAATCAAATCCATCAACAACTCTGAACTCTCAGTAATTTGAAATTTTGCTTTGTTTTGGTAGTGGTAAGATTACTGTAACCTACAAAGGTATAGAAAAATTACTGTAATTCTGGAAAAGTATAGAAATAGAAATCTGGAAGAGTATTGTAACTCTAGGGAAATATAAAAATGCAAGTATATCAGCCGAGTGCAGTGGTTCATGCCTGTAATCCCAGCACTTTGGGAAGCTAAGGCAGGAGGTTCACTTGAGCCCAGGAATTCAAGACCAGCCTGGGCAACATAGTGAGACCTCGTTTCTACTAAAAATAAGAAAAATCAGCTGGATGTAGTGCACACTTGTGGTCTCAGTTACTCAGGAGGCTTAGGCAGGAAGATGGCTTGAACCTGGCAGGTCAAAGCTGCAGTGAGCCATGCTTGTGCCATTGCGTTCCACCCTGGGCAACAGAGCGAGACCCTGTCTCAAAAAAAAAAAAAAAAAAAGAAAAGAAAAAACAAGTATAGAATGTATAAATTAAACCAACAGGTTAGTATTTTAAAATACATTTAATTTTAGGTAAATTTTTGACCACTATATAAAGTGAAGTTTAACAGACACTATAATTAATTATAATTGTAATTTAAACTGTTATTAAACATAATTTAACTAAGCTTGTAAACAATGTCTAAATGTTTTTAAAAAATGTTTTTTGAAACAAGGTCTTGTTCTGTTGCCCAGGGTGGAGTGCAGGTGGCATAATCAAGGCTCACTGCAGCCTTGACCTCCCCAGCTCAAGGCATCCTCCCACCTCAGCCTCCCAAGTAGTTGGGACAACAGGCATGTGCCACCACACCTGGCTAATTTTTAAAAGCTTCTGTACAAATGGGATTCCCCTGTGTTGCCCATGCTGGTCTCAAACTCCTGGGCTCGAGTGATTCTCCCACTTTGGCCTCCCAAAGTACTGGAATTACACACGTAAGCCACCACACCTAAATGTTTTAAAACATTTTATTTTAGAACCTTAGTGTATTAGATAAGTAGGTTTATTAAACTGAGTATTAAATTATGAGCAGTGATGAGTATTTTCTCCATGCCCCAAATCTCTTCAGACATTAAAGAATGAAATGGAACGGAATGCTTGGGAATTGGCAAATAAATACAAGTGACTCTAGCACAAATTATGTGTGGAAAAAGCAGTGAAAGAAGCAGCTGGGAAGGTTAAGAAACAGTCAGATATTTAGGGACCTTGTATTACATGTAGATTCTTAGTTTCATCAAATAGGCAATGAGGAGCTACTGAGAGTATTTAGAAAAGGACGAGGCAGAGATCAATCTTGGCACGGTTTCGAACACCCTCTGGTGGTAACAGAGAATAGATTACAGGGTAGAAGAGACCTGCTGCAGGGAAAAGTTAATCCAGGATCGGAGACAGGCAGTGAGATAGAGACCTGTTCAAGAAATAGTGCAATATGAAAAGGTGCTCAACACCACTGATCATCAGAGAAATGCAAATCAAAACTACAGTGAGATATCATCTCACCTCAGTCAAAATGGCTTTTATCCAAAGGTCAGGCAATAACAAACATTGGCAAGGATGTGGAGAAAAGAGAACCCTTGTAAACTGTTAGTGGGAATGTAAATTAGTACAACCACCATGGAGAACAGTTTGGAGGTTCCTCAAAAAACTAAAAATAGAGCTCACTGAAGCCTCAAATTCCTGGGCTCAAGCGATCCTCCTGCCTCAGCCTCCAAAGCAGCTAAGACTATATGTGTGCACTAGCACACCTGGCTAATTTTTTTTTTTCAATTTTTTGTAGAGACAGGGTCTCACTATGTTGCCCAGGCTCATCTCAAACTCCTGGCCTCAAGCAATCCTCCTGCCTCAGACTCTCAAAGTAGTGGGATTGCAGGCATGAGCCACCACACCCAGCCCGCAATTTTCTATGGTAAGATTCTGTTAATTTCAGGGTTCAAACTTACTCTAACTAGGGCATCAATATATAACTTTTAACAATGTTATACTCACTACATGAGGGTTTCTTTTTAACCTATATAGTCTCCTGATATAATTCAATGCATCTCTTTTCAGTCTCAGAAGCACAAAGATGTTTAATATATTATCTCATGTATGGTAAGAACTATTACTTTAATTTTTTTAAATAGTATAGAAACAGGGTTCTTGCTGTGTTGCCCAGGCTGGTCTTGATGGGCTCAAGTGATCCTTCCACCCCAGCCTCCCAAAATACCAGGATTACAGCAAACCTAGCAGAAACTATTTATTTATTTATTTTTCTTTTATTTTTTTTGAGATGGAGTTTCACTCACGTCACCCAGGCTGGAGTGCAGTGACGTGATCTCGGCTCACCACAACCTCCACCTCCCAGGTTCAAGCGATTCTCCTGCCTCAGACTCCCAAGTAGCTGGGATTACAGGCACGCATAATCATGCCACCATGATTACACATTAGCCACCATGCCTGGCTAATTTTGTATTTTTAGTAGAGACAGTGTTTCTCCATGTTGGTCAGGCCGGTCTCAAACTCCTGACCTCAGGTGATCCGCCCACCTCGGCCTCCCAAAGTGCTGGGATTACAAGCGTGAGCCACCGTGCCTGGCCTCTTTTTTTTTTTTTTTTTTTTTAACCAAGCTATGTTTCTAAGTAATTGGCTGGAATTATTTAATATCCCTTTATAACTAACCTTTTTAAAAAACAAATTAAAAAATCTGTTTCAAACTTTTTTTTTTTTTTTAAGAGACAGGGTCTCGCTCTGTTGCCTGGCTTTTGTTTGAAAAAACATTTCCACTTTTGGAACTATAACACTATCTCCATTCACAATCACGTATGTTCTCATTTTCTCATTCATTCATGGAAACATTTTGGCTCCCACACATTTCTTTTTTTTCCTCCCGCACATTTCTTTGTCACTAAAAACACTCTCAAGTAACTAGCATTACATCAGATTGCATTTAAAATCTAAGAGCTGATAATCATTTTCCTTTAACAGCTCTATCACACTTAAATGAAGACTAACTGAAATTCTTCTTATTGTAAAAAAATCTCAAGCTAAAAGTGAAAATTATTTTGATTATATAGTTACGGACAATCTACTACACTTTCATAACAATAATTTTTAAAAGATTACTTAAATCCTGTCGAGTGGTTATCCTACAAGCTATAGACTCTTCACAACTGTATAGTACATTAAAGTACCATACCGGAGACACCTATGTTTAGTATTAGAGGAATGTCACTATGGCACTATTAGTTTAACATGTTTTCAGTTATTTTATTGATTCAACAAATATTTATTGTGTTGTGGACTAAGCCCTCTTTCAGATCGAGCAGTCTTTCACACTATCACACACGGGCACAAAGTTAGGTTCTAAGGATGCAATGATAAGGCAAAACTTGACATGATTCTAGCTCTCATGGTTTTCAAACTGTCCGGTGAAAACAGATCAATCAAATAATCACATGAATGAATGTGTCATTAAAATCTAACATGAGTAGTCTGAAATAAAGAAACCATTTGATGAGCATTTATAACAATCATTATTGTAGGAATGAATGCTAAATAAACTTAACCTAGCATGAAAGTTGGGGGAGCAGTGTCAGAGAAGGCTTTCAAAGGAGGTGATGCTTGAACTGAAATCTAAGGCATAAAATTAGGGGTGAGGAACAAAATAACCTTTCCGCCTTTAAAGAGATCACTCTGACTGCAATGTCGAGAACAGACAAGAGAAAATAGGAAACTATCACAGTAGAAAGAGCTAGAGATAATAAAAGTTATTAGTGGATGGAAATGCAGAGATACAAACAGATCCAATAGCTATTTAGGAAGTTAAATCAGGAGGAGAGTGATGGATTGACTAGGAAGGAATGAGGAAGAAGGTGTCATGGAGGGGTCCTAGATTTTTTTGGTTCTTGCAGTTAAATATGCATTGGTTTTCTATGGCTGCTGTAATAAATTACCCAAAATTCGTGGCTTAAAATGACACAAATCTATTGTCTTACGGATCTATAGGTCAGAGGTCTCACTGGGCTAAAATCAAGGTGTTGCCAGGGCTGCATTTCTTCTTTTATTTATTTATTTTTGAGACAGGGTCTCACTCTGTTGTGCAGGCTAGAGTGCAGTGGTATGATCAGGGCTCACAGAAGCCTCAACTTCCCATACTCAAGCGATCCTCCCACCTCAGCCCCATGCCCAGCTAATTTTTTTTATTAATTTTGTTTTTTTAGAGACAGGGTCTCTAAACGGATTCTAGGAAAGAATCCATTTTCTTGCTCTGTCCTAAATCTAGTTAATGACGAACGTTTCCTATATCTTGCAAGATTAAAAAATCACTAAATCATAAGCCACCTTTCAGAGTTTACCAAAAATACATAACAAAGAAAAGGAATCAAGTCCTAATGTCTGCTCAGGTGATTTGTCTGTGTTCATATTCTCTTTCACCTAGACCTAAGGACTCACTCCTCTTAACACTACTGCCACTTTTTCTACCCATTGAGGTTGGTAAGATGATGATGTATCTTCTGCTTGAATCAATCTTTCTTCCCCACTCATTTTTCTTTTCTTCTCACATATAAACTCACAGGCCCTTTTCACTTAAAGGATTTTCTGCTTAACAACCAATGTAGAAGATTAGATTAATCCCAATAAAGATTAAGAAGAGGTCTTTTGCCCCTTGTCTCGAGCTCCCAGTGGTTTCCTATCAGTGCTATCATCAGAATGTTGTAATTCCCCCTACTGAAGGGCAGTATGGGAAAACAGAATGAACAACGAACTTGGGACTTGGAATCAACTTGGGTTCTCATCTCAGCACTACTGCTTGCTATTGAATATTGGGAAAATTACCTCACCATGCCTCAGGACCAATGGAGATAACAGTAACAGCTTTAAAGGGTGGTTACAGGAAATACAGAAAAACGTAAGTAAAAGTCCTAGAACACTGCCTGCCACATGGTAGTTGTTTAATAAATACACACTATTATTTTTATTATTATCTAGCATTCTTTCTCCCTAGTCATTAGGTTAACATCACTAGATTCCTGTCATCCCATATCGACAATTCTCTATCAGTGAACAGTTTCTCACTAGATAGGCCACAACTACTTAGCATGCAGCTTTCTAATTATATTCACATTTCAGACTCCCAGGCCACTCTGAGTGCACGTGGGGATCCCATACTCTCTCCTAACTATACAGTCTCAGATTACTTTACATAGTATTCTTTCCAGTTACAATTTCAATCTGGAGCCTACAGGTCAGGCCTAGCATCAGAAATCTAATTTATTCTCTTTGCCGTAGCAATTAAAATGCAACAAAAAGAAATTTAGCCTTTAGAAACCTACTCCAAATTGTGTCTTTGTATCCGTACTCTCATCTTTAAAAAGGTACAAATACAAGAATTTTCAGATGCTTTTTATGCATCACTGGGACAAACTCTTAATTGAGAGGTAGCATACTTTAGTATAAACCTGAAGAATAAACTTGCTTTCCTTCTGGACCATCCATGGTTTAGGTGAAGACTTGTACTTGGGTCTGAGGTCAAACAAGACACTTCCCAGGAGCCTTGCAATTCCATGCCTATGCAGCATGCTGAAATCACAGCTGAGAGCACCTGGACTGGCCCAAAAGCAATAGTTCCTACTACCTGATCTGCAGATCTTATGGTTGCATTTTCAGGTATCTGTAAAATTGAAAAAATCAAACAAAAGAATTCATGTTCCTTACTCAGTATTTCACCAGGTCTCTCTGAAATCAGGCTGAACCAATCCGATGCCACCACATCATCACAGGACCTTGACATTTACCAATAATGAAAGACTCTGCTGCTTTTGTTATCTTGTCCAAACTCCAGGTTGACAGTCTGCCTCTGCATACTAAAATTCTCATGATTGAAAGCCTACCAAATGTTCCACACTACACTGGACAGTATGAAGAACATGGGACGGCAGTGACTGTCAAGAGCATATGAAATTTAGCAGTCCTGATTACTATGACGGCATGAAAGACTGCTAGATCTGAAAGAGGGCTTAGTCCCCAAAACAATGGAATTGTTCTCTACACCAGACAAAATAAGTAAAATATATTTATTTACATTAATAAATTACAACACATAAAGATTTTTTTTATATCATGGTTCTTTCAGTTGTCATTTTAAGGTAATTACGGCCCTTGGCATAAATCTCCCTATTAAGTAATTCTTATACATACAAACAGTACAGAAATTATTTACTACAGAAAGTAAAATACAGCCAGGCACGGTGGCTCACACTTGCAATTCCAATGCTTTGGGAAGCCAAGGTGGGAGAACTGCTTGAGAACAGGAGTTCAGGAGTTCAAGACCAGCCGGGGCAACAAAGCGAGACCCTGTTTCTACAGGAAAAAAAAAAGGAAAAAAAATTAGCCAGGCGTGGTAGCATGTGCCTATAGTCTCAGCTACTTGGGATGCTAAGCTGAGGAGTTGGAGGCTGCAGGGAGCTACAATCACACCACTGTACTCCAGCCTAGGCAACAAAGCAAGACCCTGCCTCTTAAAAAAATTAAAAAGACAGAGAGAAAAAAAATACAATAGATCTGAATAAATAAGAATTTTAAAATTTCACTGGAGTCTGGGAGTCTCTAGAACACGATGTGGACTCCCTCTGCTGGTTCCTAGTAGCAGCAGTTCCATGACACCAACAAAGATCCCTGACAAAGGAGCAACAGAAGCCAAAAGGCTAAATTCATTTCTATTTAGATTAGGGGATGTTTCATAGTGGACCTGACTATGGATCAGTCAAAGGTAATACTAAAAATGATTGCATTTTTACTACAACTACAAAAAAAGTAACCAGCATATTGTAAATCTCAATGATTTGTGCTAATAGTGGGATAATTGAAAATCTATGTTCATTTGGAGTGCATTGTGTGGTTTTTAGCAGCGTATTATGTTTCCAAAATAGACTTCTCTTAGTTTTCATTTGAGCTCAAATTAAGTTATTTTTAATATGGGCCCTTATAATTTAATGGAAAAATAAAGAGGTCAACAACCACAAGGGAATGTGGACCTATGATTAGTCCACAGAGCACACAAATCACACATGGCTATGTGAGAGGAGAACAGAATGGTATTAGCTGGTTACAGCTGGTAAGCTGTCACCACAACTTGATTTTTACAATACTATAATTCTACGAAACTCATGTAACCTTTAGTTTGTCCTAAATATAATTAATAAACTAAAACAGAATCAGCAAGCTTTCAACTGGCAGAGTAGTCTGGTTGGGCTAATCCTGCCACAAATATAATACTAAAATATTAAAAATTCACTATTTAAAGGCACTGGAGTCTGACTAATATCAGGCAGAAACTGCAACTGGTGAGATTTGGGAACTTGTGGCCTTTTGCCTGAAGCACTCCCTAATCCACTAACAGCTTGGTTAGCCTCACCTTACTAGCTTGAGGTGTCAGAGAAGAACTCAAGTTCAGGGCTGACAGAATAGCCAAAAAATTAGGGGCAAGGCTTGAGGGAAAGGCAGAAGGAATAAAGCCCAATTCATGCATATAAAATCCACTCAAAGTTTTCTCTCACTGCTGAACTACACATACCCAGGGGAGATCCCAGGCAGCCCATCAATAAAGCAGATGGTGGAAGCTGAAAAACGCTGCAAGATTTCAGCTGCTGCCCAACACAGGAGAGACAAGATTTTGGAGTCGAGTCTGAGTTGAGTCAAGCTGTCTGCTAGAACAAAATTCACATTTCAGAAGAATATAACAGAATCCAGAGTTTCCACAATGTCCAGTACCCAATAACAAATCACGAGTTATAGGAAGAAAAAGGAAAACATGACACATATGCACCGAAATGCTGTCAACAGAAACCAACTCCAAGATAACCCCAATGATATAATTATCAGTCAAGGATTTAAAATCAGCCATTATAAATATGTTCAAGGACTCAAGTGAAAAAGACACAATAAATAAAAGGGGTATTTCAGCAAAGAAATATGAACTATGGAAAATAATCAAATGGAAATTCTAGAACTAAAAAGTAAATTGAAACAAAATGTTCAATTAACAGCAGATTGGAGATGGCAGAACAGTTATTAAAGTTAGAGCATTAGAAATTATCCAATCTGAAAAACAGAGAAAAAAATATTGAGGAAAAATAAGCAGAGCCTTGGAGTACTTGAATAATGGATAGAAACATCCCACATTTAGTGAAAGACATCAACCTACAGATCCAAAAAGCTCAACAAACCCTAAACAAGAAAACCACCTCTAGGCATACCACAGTCAGACCACTGAAATACAAAGAGAAAATCCTAAAAGCAGCCAGAGAAAAATAACACATGACATACAGGATAAGAACAACACCATAAGACAACCCCAAAGCTCATTAAGAAAATGAAAAGGCAAGCAAGACTGGGAGGAAATATGTGCAAAACATATCCGACAAAGGATTTGTATCCAGACTGAAAAATGAAAACAAAACAACTTGCTAAGAAAAGAAATAAGCCGATTTTTAGAAAATAAGTAAAAGATGTGAACAAACACTTCGTAAAGAAAGATTCACAATGGCCAGTAAGTACAAAGAAAGTGCTCAGCACTTGTCATCAAGGAAATGCATTTTAATACTACAATGAGATGTCACTTCATATGTTCTAGAATGTCTAAAATTAAAGACTGACAAAAGTAAATGTGAATCAACCAGAACATTCACATATTGCTAGAGAGAATATAAAACAGTAGAGAGCTCACTTCGGCAGCACGTATACTAAAATAATAAAATGGTACAAGTGGCCCAGCATGGTGGCTCATGCCTGTAATCCCAACATTATGGGAGGCCAAGGTGGGAGGATTTCTTGAGGCCAGGAGTTCAAGAACAGCCCAGGCAACAAAGCAAGACCCTCTCTCTACAAAAAAATAAAAAAATTAGCCAGGCATGGTGATGCACGCATGCAGTCCCAGCACTTTGAAAGGTAGAGGCGGGAGGATTGCTTGAGCCCAGGAGTTTGAGGCTGCAGTGAGCTATCATCCACCTCAGAGCTCCAGCCTGGGTGACAGAACAAGACCCTGTCTCTTAAAAAAAAAAAAAGTATCTGAGGCCAGGTGCAGTGGCTCACGCCTGTAATTCCCAGCATTTTGGAAGGCCGAGGCAGACGGATCACCTGAGGTCAGGAGTTCGAGACCAGCCTGGCTAACATGGTGAAACCCTGTTTCTGCAAAAAATTAGCCGGGCATAGTGGCATGTGCCTGTAATCTCAGCTACTCGGGAGGCTGAGGCAGGAGAATTGCTTGAACCCGGGAGACGGAGGTTGCAGTGAGCCGAGATCATGCTATTTTGCACTCCAGCTTGGGCAACAAGAGCAAAACTCCATCTCAAAGAAAAAAAAAAAGTATCTGCAAAAGAGACTTTAAATGCTCACAGCAGCTTTATTCACAACAGCCAAAACTGAGAAAACCCCAAAGCTCACAAGCAGAAGAATGAATAAACACAATGTGATATAGTCATACAATGGAATACTACTCCACAATAACAAGGAACAAACTACTGATCCATGCAAAATATGACAATACAGATGAATCTCACAGACGGTATGGTGAATGAAAGAAGCTGGACCAAAGGAGTATACACTTTTACATGGAGTCTCGCTCTGCTGCCCAGGCTGGAGTGCAGTGGCGCAATCTCGGTTCACTGCAAGCTTCGCCTCCCGGGTTCATGCCATTCTCCTGCCTCAGCCTCCCGAGTAGCTGGGACTACAGGCGCCCGCCACCATGCCCAGCTAATTTTTTGTATTTTTAGTAGAGACGGGGTTTCACCGTGTTAGCCAGGATGGTCTTGATCTCCTAACCAAAAGGAGTATACACTTTTAAGAGTTCATAAGTTTAAGACAAAACTAAGATTTAAAAAGTCAGAACAGAGATGAGTAATTTAAAAATATGAAGATAGGTCAAATATACGTAGAGTCAAACAGGACTTCAGACTTGACACAGAACAGAAATACAGGCGTCCTTCCAGTAGTTAAGCAGTTAACTGCTTGCCAAATGAGATTCAATACTTTATAGAGAGTAAATTTTACTTTTATAAACATTTTAAAATAAAAACTCCTTGATAGCAGCAAATGTGTCTGACTTGATTTGTTTTGGAGCTATCTTAACACAGGTGAAATGTGTACAAAAGTTTTTACAGCAATGAAGATAAAGGCACGGATAATGCATGATGACAATAAAACTTCTTTAACAGTGGTTCTGATTTCAAGTAAAAGAGCAAGCGAATATAGATGTCAGAAGAGGCCATAAGGTGAATAATGGGAATACAATTTCAATGTAAATAATCTTAACATAGATTAAAATATAGGATTAATAATATAAAGGATGTTGTATATCTGATCCAATGCCAGATCTACCATCATATGTTGCTTAACAACAGGGATACATTCTGAGAAATTCATTGTCAGGTGATTTTGTGTTGTGCAAACATCAGTGTACTTACACAAACCCAGATGGTATAGCCTACTACACACCTAGGCTGTATGGTACAGTCTGTTGCTCTAAGGCTACAAACGTGTACAGCATGTTACTGTACTGAATAGTGTAGGCAACTGTAATACAATGCTAAATATTTGTGCATCTAAACATAGAAAAGGTAGAGTAAAAATATGGCTTAGGGAACACTTATTCTATTTTATGAAATGAAGTGTTGCCTGATTCTAGAATCACAAATAAAGCCAATTGAGATCTTAAAACACACACATACACATACACATATACACACACACACACATACACACAGTTTAAAAGATAAAAAATGGTATACCTGTACAGGGCATTTACTGTGCATGAGCTTTCAGAACTGAAGTCACTCTGGGTGAGTCAGTGAGTGGTGAGTGAATGTAAAAATCTAGGACGTTACTGTATACTACTGTATACTTAGGCTCCACTACATTTATTAAATTTTTCCTTCTCCAATAATACATTATTAACCTTAGCTTACTGTAACTTTATTTTATAAACCTTTAAATTTTTTTAACTTTTTGACTTTTGTAATAACACTTAGCTTAAAACACAAAATCCTGGGCTGGGCACGGTGGCTCAAGCCTGTAATCCCAGCACTTTGGGAGGCCAAGGTGGGTGGATCACCTGAGGTCGGGAGTTCGACACCAGCCTGACCAACATGGAGAAACCCCGTCTCTACTAAAAATACAAAATTAGCCGATCGTGATGACCTGTGCCTGTAATCCCAGTTATCTGGGAGGCTGAGGCAGGAGGATTGCTTGAACCCGGGAGGCAGAAGTTGCAGTAAGCCTGGCCGGGCGCAGTGGCTCAAGCCTGTAATCCCAGCACTTTGGGAGGCCGAGGCGGGCGGATCACGAGGTCAGGAGATCGAGACCATCCTGGCTAATACGGTGAAACCCCGTCTCTACTAAAAATACAAAAAATTAGCCGGGCGTGGCGGGCGCCTGTAGTCCCAGCTACTCTGGAGGCTAAGGCAGGAGAATGGCGGGAACCTGGGAGGCGGAGCTTGCAGTGAGCCGAGATCGCGCCACTGCACTCCAGCCTGGGCGACAGAGCGAGACTCCGTATCAAAAAAAAAAAAAAAAAGTTGCAGTAAGCCAAGATCGCACCATTGCACTCCAGCCTGGGCAACAAGAGTGAAATTCCATCTCAAAAACAAAACAAAACAACAACAACAAGAAACACACAAAACACTGTACAGCTGTAAAAAAAAAAAAAAAAAGTATTTTCTTTATATCCTTATTCTATAGGCTTTTTTCTATTTTTAAAATGTTTAATTTTTTACTTTTTAAACTTTTTTGTTAAAAATGACACAAACACATACATTGGCCTAGGCCTACACACGGTCAGGATTATCAAGATATCACTAGGCGATCGAAATTTTTCAGCTCCGTTATAATCTTATGGGACCACCATCCTATAAGCAGTATGTCATTATTCAGCACATGAGTGTATTTCAAATGTAGTTTTTTTCTTTGCTTTTTTTTTTTTTTTTTTTTTGAGATGGAGTCTCACTCTGTCGCCCAGTCTGGAATGCAGTGGCGCGATCTCGGCTCACTGCAAGCTCCACCTCCTGGGTTCAAGAAATTCTCCTCCCTAGTAGCTGGGATTACAGGTGCCTGCCACCACACCCAACTAATTTTTGTATTTTAGTCGAGACAGGGTTTCACCATGTTGGCCAGGCTCATCTCGAACTCCTGACCTCAAGCAGTCCACCTGCCTCAGCCTCCCAAAGTACTGGGCTTACAGGAGTGAGCCACCGCTCCTGTCCTGCTATTCATTTTTTAAATTCTGGCTACAGTAACTGCCCTATGCTAAATTTTCTCTTATTCAAATACATTTACTATACGGGGAAAATGTTCCTAGTAAAGAAATTCCCGCTGTCATTACCTTGTCCTGAAGAGTTTGCTGCCATTTTCCTATTTTGTTTCAATTATGTCCAGTGGCAATTGGTCAGCACTTCACAATCACCTGTAAAATATGTGTACACACATATACAATGCACCATATTTTAATCACAAACTAAAAGGAACAGTTAGCCTCCCTCCTTACAATGAAATGTTTGCTGTTTCTTAACCTCTTCACAAAGATACATTTGAAATGTACACGGACTGAAATCCCACATGTAAACTCTGCTAGTGTCTCAAGCATTTAATTAAATACGGCATTGTTTATTCTTGCAGATGTTCATACCATTTAGCATTACTGTCTTTAATAAACATTAGGTTGTATTTACCAAATATATCAACCAATTGATAAGAGTCAATACAATCATGCTGTTAGGAAAAAAAAATCATTCACCTATGGTGTCTCTGCATTCGTCTAAAACACATACCCAGCAACTACTGTGTACGCTGAAAGCTAAAAAAAGAAAAGGAGTAGTGTACCTGCTCTACACCATACACTGTGTAAGATGCTCGAAATTAGTTCCTTTATTTATTTATCAACATTTTATAGATGAGGAGACCGTACCCAGGGTCATAAAGCTAGTAAGAATTATTTGGGCTGCTGGTTTCCAAACTTCGTGCTTTCGTACTAAATCCTGGGGAGATCCAAGATGAGCAAGATCCTACTCCTACTCTCAAGGAACATATAATCCGATGGGAAAATAAAGTCTTATTCAAGCAACCATATACTATTAATTTTTTTTTAAAAAAAAAGCTTGACAAACGCGATCTTTAAAAGGTGGGCACAGTGCCGGAGGCACATAATTAATTTCATTGGGAGCAAAGAGTGACGCCTTAGTCTAGGGAGCCGGGAAAGACATAAGAAATAGAAAACAGGCACCGGTTTTTAATAAACGAATCGTTAGGTGTCTACAGCGGCTGACAATGCCGGGTTAGGACTGGAGGACAACAGGGCCATCTTGTGACAGGGCTAGACTGGCGTGCCAGAAAGGTCCCTGCCTGCGGGCGTGCAGAGCCGACTGGGCCAGGGCTGTGAACGAGACGAAGGAAGCAAGTAGGAGCGAGAAATGTTGGGTGGCAAGGTCGGAGGGGAGGTCGCTGCCTGTAGCAACAAAGACGGCGGCGGCAGGTTAGGACCGGGGCCACACTTTTCCATTCCCCGGTGCCGCCAGACTGTCGTACTTACCTGGGACCCGAGGACACCGGGACCGCCTCGCTTTCCAATAGCGGCTCTTAAAGGGGGCGCGACCACTTAAGCAAAAGGAGCTCAACTCACCGCACTACAACCTTCCCGCCCCCGCTGAGCTTCCGCCTCCTGACTGACGTGCGCCCCAGGGAGCGGAAACCCCGCCTCCCGCCGGGACCCAACGGCCACCACCCGTCGCGATTCGCACTTTAGCGGCCACCTCAGTGCAGACGTCACTTTTTCTCCAAAGAGTGACAGTCGAAGAGGCTCACGGGAGATGCAAGCAGTACTGTTGCGGGGGGGGGAGCGAGGGTGGGGCGTGGCTCGGGGCGGGGCAGGGCGGGGCTGTCAGGCAGGGGCGGGACGGAGAACAACTGGGTCCCTAGCACCAAGACTGGCTTCTTCTTCATTGCCACGGCCTGGCCGGTCTTGTGACGGTGCGAGTCCACCTTGGCTGGGCCTCGGAGGAGAGGCGAGTCTAGAGGCTAAGCTCGCTTTCGAGCTTTAACAACCATCTCGGATTGCACATCTGCGCACACACATACACACAAATTCAGGAATTTTTTTTTTTTTTTTTGAGACGGAGTCTCACTCTGTCGCCCGGGCTGGAGTACAGTGGCCGGATCTCAGCTCACTGCAAGCTCCGCCTCCCGGGTTTACGTCATTCTCCTGCCTCAGCCTCCCGAGTAGCTGGGACTATAGGCGGCCGCCACCTCGCCCGGCTAGTTTTTTGTATTTTTTTAGTAGAGACGGGGTTTCACTGTGTTAGCCAGGATGGTCTCGATCTTCTGGCCTCGTGATCCGCCCGTCTCGGCCTCCCAAAGTGCTGGGATTACAGGCTTGAGCCACCGCGCCCGGCCAAATTCAGGAATATTTTTTGTCTACAGTTTACACAATTATACACAATGAAAGCACTGAACATGGAGGATTTTTATTACAGTGCAATAATCTGCATTTAAGAAGTGGATGTGCCACATCGCAGAACACCAAGATGCCATGAGTGAGATCACCTGCTGTCCACCTGATTCCAGCACAATAGATATCTACACATTTGAATTAAAAGGTAATCTTATATTGACATGTGTTCAAATTGCACTTTTTTTAATTTAAAAAAATGTTTTTTATAGAGGCAGTGTCTCGCTTTGTTGCCCAGGCTGGTCTTGAACTCCTGGCATCAAGGGATCTGCCCACCTCAGCTTCCCAAAGTGCTGGGATTACAGGCGTGAGCCACACTGCCCTGCTTAAAATTGCAGTGTCTTAATCTCTTCTGAAAGATACATTTGAAAAACACACAGACTTAAATCACAAATGTAAGCTCCCCAAGCGCCTCAAGCATTTAATTAAATAGAATGGATAATGAATTTGAACATATGTTTTTAATAATCGATGTTTGCTCAAGAGTAAAATGTTTATGATACACAATTTTCTTGTGCACAGATCAATGACTGAAATAATCGTTTCAATACCAAGTATTTATTTACTCAAAACCAAGCATGTATTTACTCTATACCAAGCAGCTATTGAGTGCCTTCTACAATGTGAAGTGCTTCCTGTGCATCAGCTCTGGTCCTGTTGTTTCCTGATTTACATTTGAGACTCGTGTTTCTTGCTCTATGTCAAATAGTGAGCTAAGATTCAAATTGAAAGTTCTGCCAGATGCTAAGGCCTGAGTTCTTAAATCTCACACGTTGCCTCTGTTCTGGAGGAAAGAATTCCTCTGAGACCAGTTCTTGCTGACTTTACTTTAATCCAGATATAAAGCCTAACGCATGAGCATTTTGATGGTAGGCCAGGAGCCCTTTCAGTTAAGAGGACTTCGTGAGTTCTAGTATGACTAAAAAGATGACTGAGATCTAAATGGCTGATAGAACCTTAGAATTTTTTTTGTTTTGTGGCCTAGCTAGGCAATATAGAAACTAGGGTACAGAAAGTTCCAGTCTAAGTTTCAAATGGACATTCTGAACAAAGCTTATTTAAGGAGGTGAGAGAAAAAAGAGTTCTAACCCTAAACAACATTTTATAATTTCCTAGTAAATTCAGCCTCTGAGAGTTGAAAGAACATTATCAGGAGAAAGATAAATTTAACTTGCTTCCGATTCTTTTGCCTTTTACTTGGTAGGTCATAGCCCTTGAAACCCTTCTGTCTTCTCCTAGAGTTTTTGGAACTTTTGCCTCACTGTGTTAACCTCTAACGCAATGGTTAATAGTGAGTCAGTTTACTTGAATGCAAATTCGAGCTTTAACACTTAATGATTGTGAGCCCTGGTTTAACCTTTTGGTGCCTCTGTTCTATCATCTATAAGATGGGAATAAAAATAAATGATTGGGTATACGTAAATCACTTAGAATAGCACCTGGCACATAATAAGTACTCAATAAATGTTTACTATTAGAATATAAACAATGAACAATCTGTTGTACTGGGTATCTTGGCAAGTGGTCAGTAGGTCAGCTGAGCCTGGGTGTGGTGGCTCATGCCTATAATCACAGCACTTTGGGAGGCCAAGGCAGGAGGATTGCTTGAAACCAGCCTGGGCAATATAGTGAGACCTCATCTCTAGAAAAAATCTAAAAAATTTGCCAGGTATGGTGGTGTGTACCTGTGGTCCCAGCTATTTGGGAGGCTGAGGTAGGAGGATCGCTTGAGCCCGGGAGGTCAAGGCTACAGTGAGCTATGATCACACCACTGCACTCCACTCCTGCACTCCAGCCAGGGCAACAGAGCAATAGACCCTGTCTCGAAAAAAAAAAAAAAAAAGTCAGCTGAGAAATATATTAGGAGAAAATCCAAGACAGGAGTACATGTTATAGCCCCTTGGCTCTATTAACTAATAGCAGTCTGTGAATTACTTTATCCTGAAACCACTGTGGTTACAGACCTTCAATATCAAAGTAGAGTTGACAATAGTCCCTAATTTCCAACTGAAACCACCCTAACCTCCTTTTCTGGTATTTTGTGATAAAGTATTTGGGGATCTGCATGAGGCTAGACAACCTTTAAAATCAAGTGTAGCACTTTGAGACAATTACGGTATTAGTCATCCATTGCTATGTAACAAATTACCCTGAATCTTAACAGTTTAGAACTTGGATTTAGAACCTGGCCCTGCACTTACTGGGTGAACATTTGGACAAGTTATTTATCTGTTCCTCAACATCCTTATCTGTGGAAAGGGGTATTATTAAAAGCACCTACCTTATACCATTGTTTTAAAGATTAAATAAAATCAAACCAGATGCCTCATATCTATAAGCTATTATTTTCTATTAAAAATAAATTCTAACTCAGAGTATTAATATGAAATATCATGAAGATTGTATACAACAAAATGTGGTGGCCTCCCAGACAGCCCTCCTATTGTCATCCCTTCCCACGTTGAATAAACTTGACCCAAGTAACCAATGGGATATTGTGGAAGTGTCAGTGTGTGACACTGATTGCAGTGTCTACCTTGGCCTCTTTTGGGTCACTTGCTCTAAGGAAAGCCATGTATATGTCATGGGGTCACTAAAGCAGTCCATGTGGAGAGCCCACATAAAGAAGAACTGAGGCAAGCCTTCCACCAACAAACCAACACCAAGTTGCCAGTCAAGTAATGATCCACCTTGGAAGTGGATCCTCCAGCCCTAGGCAGGCCTTCAGATGACTGCAGCTCTGGCTGACATCTTGATTGCAGCTTTGAAACCAATCCTGAGCTAGAACCACCGAGCTAAGCTGTTCACAAATTTCTAATCCACAGAAACTATGTAGGATAGTAAATATGGCTTGTTTGTAGTTGTTTTTGTTGGTTTCTGAGATGGAGTCTCACTCTGTCACCCAGGCTGGAGTGCATTGGCGCAATCTCGGCTCACGGCAACCTCTGCCTCCCAGGTTCAAACCATTCTCCTGTCTCAGCCTCCTGAGTAGCTGGGACTATAGGCGCCTGCCACCATACCCAGCTAACTTTGTATTTTTAGCAGAGACGGGTTTTTGCCATGTTGGTCAGGCTAGTCTGGAACTCCTGACCTCAGGTGATCCACCTATCTCAGCCTCCCAAAGTGCTAAGATTATAGACGTGAGCCACCATGCCTGGCTGTGTCTTGTTTTAAGCCACTAAATTTTGGGATAACTTATTAGACATCACTATATAACTAATACATCAGGATCCACAAAATGCCTTGGCTGGTCCGAGTTCAGTGGTATTTACAACTAATTGATCACAACCAATTACAGATTTCTTCAGATTTCTTTGTTCTTTCTCTACTCTCACTGCTCCACTTGACTAGCTTTTTTTTTTTTTGAGACAGAATCTCACTCTGCCACCCAGGCTGGAGTGCAGTGATGTGGTCTTGGCTCACTGCAACCTCTGCCTCCAGGTTCAAGTGACTCTCCCACCTCAGCCTCCCAAGTAGCTGGGACTACAGGCACGTGCCACCACACCCAGCTAATTTTTGCATTTTTAGTAGAGATGGGGTTTCACTATGTTGGCTAGGATGGTCTCAAACTCCTGACCTTGTGATCCACCCACCTTGGCCTCCCAAAGTGCTGGGATTACAGGCGTGAGCCACTGCACCTGACCAGACTAGCCTTTTTCAAAATAAATGTTTAAGAATATTCTAAAATAGGCCAGGTGTGGTGGCTCACGCCTGTAATGCCAGCACTTTGGGAGGCTGAGGTGAGCGGATCACCTGAGGTCGGGAGTTCAAGACAAGCCTGACCAATATGGAGAAACCCCGTCGCTATTAAAAATACAAAATTAGCCAGGCATGGTGACACATGCCCTTAATGCCAGCTACTCAGGAGTCTGAAGCAGGAGAATCCCTTAAACCCAGGAGTCAGAGGTTTCGGTGAGCTGAGATCGCGCCATTGCACTCCAGCCTGGGCAATAAGAGGGAAACTCTGTCTCAAAAAGAAAAAAAAAATGTTCTAAAATAAAATGTAAAAAACACCACAATACCTTTCACCCCTCTCCCCTTTCTGTACCACTACCTTCTATGCAGAAGATTTCTGACCATTATTAGCCTTGGAGGATTATCTACTTAAGGGAGATGGTAGGATTCATTTAGAATGAATTCTCTACATGGAGCCACCTGACTAACATGGAGAAACCCTGTTTCTACTAAAAATACAAAATTAGCCGGACGTGGTGGTGCATGGCTGTGATCTGTTATTAGGGAGGCTGAGGCAGGAGAATCACTTGAACCCTAGAGGTGGAGGTTGCGGTGAGCCGAGATCGTGCCATTGCACTCCGGCCTGGGCAACAAGAGCAAAACTCCGTCTCAAAACAAAAACAAATCCAGAGTCTCACCTAAATCACATATGGGTGAGACTCAAAGTGTAATTCATCTTGAGGTAAATTTCCCTCCAGCTGTGATCTGTGAAATCAAACAAATTATTTACTTCCAAAATATGATGATGGAACAGATATAGGATAGACATTCCTTTCCCAAAAGGGAGAAATAGGAAAGAAGAAACGATTAACAGGACCCAAGTAAGTCCAAAACCCAACAGGGCAAACAACATTAAATCTTAAGGCTGGATCTTTGTTGACACCATGTCCCACCACCTGGACACACTGGAGTGGGGTTTGGATGCCCAAGGCCCTGGGAAGCCTTGGGTATGCATTGAAATGGCATGCCTGTGGCTCTCACAAGCTGACACTGCATACTAGTGGCTCTACAGTTCTGGGGTCTCGGGGTGGCCTCACTCCCTGAGGAGTGGCTCCACTAGGCATTGCCCTAATGGGTACTCTCTGCCATGGCTCTGCCCCTGGGGCAGGTGTCTGCCTGGGTCCCTAGGCTCTCTGAGGCAGCCTTTAAAATCCAGACGAAGGAAGCCCTGCCACCACAGTTCTTGCATTCTGCACTCCTGTACAATTAGCACCATGCGGACACCAGCAAGGCTCACTGCTTGAGTGGCCTGGAGCAATGCCCTGAGCCACACCTGGGCCCACTTGAGCTACAGCTGGGGCAGCAAAGAGTACTGCATCTGAAACTCTGCACAGTGAGTCCTCAGCTCTGATGGGTTCCCCAGGCCTTCTCCCCAAACTCTTCTGCCCTCAAGGTCCTAGCACTCTGGGCTTGTGGTGGGAGGCACAGCCTAAAAATTATCAGCAATGCCTTCAGGGTGATTCGTCCATTGTCTTGATGAATGGCACCTGGCTCCCTTCTCTTCCTACTAATCTTGTTACTAAAGGTAGCTTGGTCACATCCTTGGTTTTTTTCCTCCTAAATGTATTTTTTTATTCTTTACTTGGCCAGGCTGAGAATTTTCCCTATCTTTATATTATGCTTCCCTTTTGATGATAAATTCAATTTTTAAATTGTTTCTCTCTTCTTGCATTTTACTATAAACAGTTAAGAGAAGCCACACAGCACCCTGAAATGAATGCTCTGCTGCATAGAGATTTTTTCTGCCAAATATCATAGTTCATCACTTCTTTTTGTTTGTTTTTTTTTTGAGATGGAGTTTCATTCTTGTTGCCCAGGCTGGAGTGCAATGGCGCTATCTCAGCTCACTGCAACCTCTGCCTCCGAGGTTCAAGCGATTCTCCTGCGTCAGGCTCCCGAGCAGCTGGGATTATAGGTGCCTGCCACCATGCCCAGCTAATTTTTGTGTTTTAGTAGAGAAGGGGTTTCACCACGTTGGCCACGCTGGTCTCAAACTCCTGACCTCAGGTGATCCACCTGCCTTGGCCTCCCAAAGTGCTGGGATTACAGGCGTGAGCTACCGTGC